>NC_000067.6:171517569-171864235 GCF_000001635.26 Mus musculus
CTGAAGACAGCTACACTTATTATATTACATATAATAAATAAATAAATCTTAAAAAAAAAGAAGTTAAATATGAACGGGACAAGAGTGAACGCATTTGCTAACTGCTGTGACAAGCCCTTGGAGATATTCAATAGAGACCTTCCTGAATTATAAATTTCTCCATTCAAGCTCTGGAAGCTAAGGACCTTTTTTTTAAGGCCTGGCCCTTGGGTCTGGGGATGGGAATAGGTAAGGGTTTCTCAGTGTGTCTGATATTTAATTCCAAGAACCGGAATTAAAGGCATGAGCAGCCACTCCCACCCAGCACATAATTCTGTGACACACAGAATAAATAAATAAATTTTACTTTAATCTTTAAAAACAAGATGAGAAAGTTGGGGAGTAAAGTGCCCCCCTCCCCTCCCTGAACCCTTCAGGATGTTTGAGAGGCTACTTAAAAGGGTATTGTTGTATCAGGATTCCCAGTGCTCATGTCCCAAAACAACCATCTCGGGGACCAGAAACTCTTGAAATCTCCCGCTCATGCACAGAAAGAATTCATACAGACACCAAGTTTGCAAGGAACATGATTTATCCTGCTTTATTGCTCATTAGCATTCCAGTTACTAAGTCAGTGTTTCTCATGCCTTGGAGCCCACAATGGAGAAGTCAGGGCCAATCCCGCAGAGTTCTCAGCGATAAAACAGAAGCACAGCTGCTTCAGTTATCTTCCGGCTACTGCTGTACCCATTGTGAGTTCCATATCCATCCCAATCAAATGACGCAAAGTCTCCACACTGCACGGGGTTACCTTCTGGGAAGAATCCTCCTCCACCGATGCAGTGCTGGAAAACATGGAGAAGCCAGGACAGGTAAGACAGTGAGATGACTGGGATATGAAGTGCCCTCCCAAAAGTGGGTGTCCTGAAGACAGGGTTCCTAGGGTAAGTAATATTCAGAGGCAGTGAACAAGATTGAATATGGAGACCCTGCCTACAACATCAATTGGTTAGTCATAGGTGTGTTCATGACTTTGAATTGACTACTGGGAGGTGGTGGAGCTGTGGCAGTTGGAGTCTGCTTAGATATAGGTCACAGGAAAAGAAGTGATTTGGGGACTTGAGCCCCGGGCTATCTTGCCAGCGGAGTCGCCTGACACCCGCAAGGGCCCACACAGGATTCCCCACGGGATCCTAAGACCTCTGGTGAGTGGAACACAGCGCCAGCCCCAAGCCAATCGCGTGGAACCTGAGACTGCAGTACATAGGGAAGCAGACTACCCGGGCCTGACCTGGGGCACAAGCCCCTTCCGCTCCACTCGAGCCCCGGGCTATCTTGCCAGCGGAGTCGCCTGACACCCGCAAGGGCCCACACAGGATTCCACAAGGGATCCTAAGACCTCTAGTGAGTGGAACACAACTTCTGCCAGGAGTCCGGTTCGAACACCAGATATCTGGGTACCTTCCCTGCAAGAAGAGAGCTTTCCTGCAGAGAATACTCTACCCACTGAAACTAAGGAGAGTGCTACCCTCCCAGGTCTGTTTATAGAGGCTAACAGAGTCACCTGAAGAACAAGCTCTTAACAGAGACAACTATAACAGCTAGCTTCAGAGATTACTAGATGGCGAAAGGCAAACGTAAGAATCCTACTAACAGAAATCAAGACCACTCACCATCATCAGAACGCAGCACTCCCACCCCACCTAGTCCTGGGCACCCCAACACAACTGAAAATCTAGACCCAGATTTAAAAACATTTCTCATGATGATGATAGAGGACATCAAGAAGGACTTTCATAAGTCACTTAAAGAATTACAGGAGAGCACTGCTAAAGAGTTACAGGCCCTTAAAGAAAAGCAGGAAAACACAGCCAAACAGGTAGAAGTCCTTAAAGAAAAACAGGAAAACACATCCAAACAGGTAATGGAAATGAACAAAACCATACTAAAACTAAAAAGGGAAGTAGACACAGTAAAGAAAACCCAAAGCGAGGCAACGCTGGAGATAGAAACCCTAGGAAAGAGATCTGGAACCATAGATGCGAGCATCAGCAACAAAATACAAGAAATGGAAGAGAGAATCTCAGGTGCAGAAGATTCCATAGAGAACATCGACACAACAGTCAAAGAAAATACAAAATGCAAAAGGATCCTAACTCAAAACATCCAGGAAATCCAGGAAACAATGAGAAGACCAAACCTACAGATAATAGGAATTGATGAGAATGAAGATTTTCAACTTAAAGGGCCAGCTAATATCTTCAACAAAATAATAGAAGAAAACTTCCCAAACATAAAGAAAGAGATGCCTATGATCATACAAGAAGCCTACAGAACTCCAAATAGACTGGACCAGAAAAGAAATTCCTCCCGACACATAATAATCAGAACAACAAATGCACTAAATAAAGATAGAATATTAAAAGCAGTAAGGGAGAAAGGTCAAGTAACATATAAAGGAAGGCCTATCAGAATTACACCAGACTTTTCACCAGAGACTATGAAAGCCAGAAGAGCCTGGACAGATGTTATACAGACACTAAGAGAACACAAATGCCAGCTCAGGCTAATATACCCGGCCAAACTCTCAATTACCATAGATGGAGAAACCAAAGTATTCCACGACAAAAACAAATTCACACAATATCTTTCCACGAATCCAGCCCTTCAAAGGATAATAACAGAAAAGAAGCAATACAAGGACGGAAATCACGCCCTAGAACAAGCAAGAAAGTAATCCCTCAACAAACCAAAAAGAAGACAGCCACAAAAACAGAATGCCAACTCTAACAACAAAAATAAAAGGAAGCAACAATTACTTTTCCTTAATATCTCTTAATATCAATGGACTCAATTCCCCAATAAAAAGACATAGACTAACAGACTGGCTACACAAACAGGACCCAACATTCTGCTGCTTACAGGAAAACCATCTCAGGGAAAAAGAAAGACACTACCTCAGAGTGAAAGGCTGGAAAACAATTTTCCAAGCAAATGGTCTGAAGAAACAAGCTGGAGTAGCCATTCTAATATCTGATAAAATCGACTTCCAACCCAAAGTTATCAAAAAAGACAAGGAGGGGCACTTCATACTCATCAAAGGTAAAATCCTCCAAGAGGAACTCTCAATTCTGAATATCTACGCTCCAAATGCAAGGGTAGCCACATTTATTAAAGATACTTTAGTAAAGCTCAAAGCACACATTGCACCTCACACAATAATAGTGGGAGACTTCAACACACCACTTTCAAAATGGACAGATTGTGGAAACAAAAACTAAACAGGGACACAGTGAAACTAACAGAAGTTATGAAACAAATGGACCTGACAGATATCTACAGAACATTTTATCCTAAAACAAAAGGATATACCTTCTTTTCAGCACCTCACGGGACCTTCTCCAAAATTGACCATATAATTGGTCACAAAACAGGCCTCAACAGATACAAAAATATTGAAATTGTCCCATGTATCCTATCAGACCACCATGGCCTAAGACTGATCTTCAATAACAACATAAATAATGGCAAGCCAACATTCACGTGGAAACTGAATAACACTCTTCTCAATGATACCTTGGTCAAGGAAGGAATAAAGAAAGAAATTAAAGACTTTTTAGAGTTTAATGAAAATGAAGCCACAACTTACCCAAACCTATGGGACACAATGAAAGCATTTCTAAGAGGGAAACTCATAGCTCTGAGTGCCTCCAAGAAGAAACGGGAGAGAGCACATACTAGCAGCTTGACAACACATCTAAAAGCTCTAGAAAAAAAGGAAGCAAATTCACCCAAGAGGAGTAGACGGCAGGAAATAATCAAACTCTGGGGTGAAATCAACCAAGTGGAAACAAGAAGAACTATTCAAAGAATTAACCAAACGAGGAGTTGGTTCTTTGAGAAAATCAACAAGATAGATAAACCCTTAGCTAGACTCACTAAAGGGCACAGGGACAAAATCCTAATTAACAAAATCAGAAATGAAAAGGGAGACATAACAACAGATCCTGAAGAAATCCAAAACACCATCAGATCCTTCTACAAAAGGTTATACTCAACAAAACTGGAAAACCTGGACGAAATGGACAAATTTCTGGACAGATACCAGGTACCAAAGTTGAGTCAGGATCAAGTTGACCATCTAAACAGTCCCATATCACCTAAAGAAATAGAAGCAGTTATTAATAGTGCTCCCAGCCAAAAAAAGCCCAGGACCAGACGGGTTTAGTGCAGAGTTCTATCAGACCTTCAAAGAAGATCTAATTCCAGTTCTGCACAAACTATTTCACAAAATAGAAGTAGAAGGTACTCTACCCAACTCATTTTAGGAAGCCACTATTACTCTGATACCTAAACCACAGAAAGACCCAACAAAGATAGAGAACTTCAGACCAATTTGTCTTATGAATATCGATGCAAAAATCCTCAATAAAATTCTTGCTAACCGAATCCAAGAACACATTAAAGCAATCATCCATCCTGACCAAGTAGGTTTTATTCCAGGGATGCAGAGATGGTTTAATATACGAAAATCCATCAATGTAATCCATTATATAAACAAACTCAAAGACAAAAACCACATGATCATCTCATTAGATGCAGAAAAAGCATTTGACAAGATTCAACACCCATTCATGATAAAAGTCTTGGAAAGATCAGGAATTCAAGGCCCATACCTAAACATGATAAAAGCAATCTACAGCAAACCAGTAGCCAACATCAAAGTAAATGGAGAGAAGCTGGAAGCAATCCCACTAAAATCAGGGACTAGACAAGGCTGCCCACTTTCTCCCTACCTTTTCAACATAGTACTTGAAGTATTAGCCAGAGCAATTCGACAACAAAAGGAGATCAAGGGGATACAAATTGGAAAAGAGGAAGTCAAAATATCACTTTTTGCAGATGATATGATAGTATATATAAGTGCCCCTAAAAATTCCACCAGAGAACTCCTAAACCTGATAAACAGCTTCGGTGAAGTAGCTGGATATAAAATTAACTCAAACAAGTCAATGGCCTTTCTCTATACAGAGAATAAACAGGCTGAGAAAGAAATTAGGGAAACAACACCCTTCTCAATAGTCACAAATAATATAAAATATCTTGGCATGACCCTAATTAAGGAGGTGAAAGATCTGTATGATAAAAACTTCAAATCTCTGAAGAAAGAAATTAAAGAAGATCTCAGAAGATGGAAAGATCTCCCATGCTCATGGATTGGCAGGATCAACATTGTAAAAATGGCTATCTTACCAAAATCAATCTACAGATTCAATGCAATCCCCATCAAAATTCCAACTCAATTCTTCAACGAATTAGAAGGAGCAATTTGCAAATTCATCTGGAATAACAAAAAACCTAGGATTGCAAAAAGTCTTCTCAAGGATAAAAGAACCTCTGGTGGAATCACCATGCTTGACCTAAAGCTTTACTACAGAGCAATTGTGATAAAAACAGCATGGTTCTGGTATAGAGACAGACAAGTAGACCAATGGAATAGAATTGAAGACCCAGAAATGAACCCACACACCTATGGTCACTTGATCTTTGACAAGGGAGCTAAAACCATCCAGTGGAAGAAAGACAGCATTTTCAACAATTGGTGCTGACACAACTGGTTGTTATCATGTAGAAGAATGCGAATCGATCCATACTTATCTCCTTGTACTAAGGTCAAATCTAAGTGGATCAAGGAACTTCACATAAAACCAGAGACACTGAAACTTATAGAGGAGAAAGTGGGGAAAAGCCTTGAAGATATGGGCACAGGGGAAAAATTCCTGAACAGAACAGCAATGGCTTGTGCTGTAAGATCGAGAATTAACAAATGGGACCTAATGAAACTCCAAAGTTTCTGCAAGGCAAAAGACACCGTCA
Organism: Mus musculus; assembly: GCF_000001635.26. Classification (NCBI taxonomy): domain Eukaryota; kingdom Metazoa; phylum Chordata; class Mammalia; order Rodentia; family Muridae; genus Mus; species Mus musculus. The sequence continues at coordinate 171,523,426 of NC_000067.6, forward strand.
ATAAGACAAAAAGACCACCAACAGATTGGGAAAGGATCTTTACCTATCCTAAATCAGATAGGGGACTAATATCCAACATATATAAAGAACTGAAGAAGGTGGACTTCAGAAAATCGAATAATCCCATTAAAAAATGGGGCTCAGAACTGAACAAAGAATTCTCACCTGAGGAATACCGAATGGCAGAGAAGCACCTGAAAAAAATGTTCAACATCCTTAATCATCAGGGAAATGCAAATCAAAACAACCCTGGGATTCCACCTCACACCAGTCAGAATGGCTAAGATCAAAAATTCAGTTGACAACAGATGCTGGCGTGGATGTGGAGAAAGAGGAACACTCCTCCATTGTTGGTGGGATTGCAGGCTTGTACAACCACTCTGGAAATCAGTCTGGCGGTTCCTCAGAAAATTGGACATAGTACTACCGGAGGATCCAGCAATACCTCCCCTGGGCATATATCCAGAAGATGCCCCAACTGGTAAGAAGGACACATGCTCCACTATGTTCATAGCAGCCTTATTTATAATAGCCAGAAGCTGGAAAGAACCCAGATGCCCCTCAACAGAGGAATGGATACAGAAAATGTGGTACATCTACACAATGGAGTACTACTCAGCTATTAAAAAGAATGAATTTATGAAATTCCTAGCCAAATGGATGGACCTGGAGGGCATCATCCTGAGTGAGGTAACACATTCACAAAGGAACTCACACAATATGTACTCACTGATAAGTGGATATTAGCCCCAAACCTAGGATTCCCAAGATATAAGATACAATTTGCTAAACACATGAAACTCAAGAAGAATGAAGACTGAAGTGTGGACACTATGCCCCTCCTTAGAATTGGGAACAAAACACCCATGGAAGGAGTTACAGAGACAAAGTTTGGAGCTGAGATGAAAGGATGGACCATGCAGAGACTGCCATATCCAGGGATCCACCCCATAATCAGCATCCAAACGCTGACACCATTGCATACACTAGCAAGATTTTATCGAAAGGACCCAGATGTAGCTGTCTCTTGTGAGACTATGCTGGGGCCTAGCAAACACAGAAGTGGATGCTCACAGTCAGCTAATGGATGGATCACAGGTCTCCCAATGGAGGAGCTAGAGAAAGAACCCAAGGAGCTAAAGGGATCTGCAACCCTATAGGTGGAACAACATTATGAACTAACCAGTACCCCGGAGCTCTTGACTCTAGCTGCATATGTATCAAAAGATGGCCTAGTCGGCCATCACTGGAAAGAGAGGCCCATTGGACACGCAAACTTTATATGCCTCAGTACAGGGGAACGCCAGGGCCAAAAAGGGGGAGTGGGTGGGTAGGGGAGTGGGGGTGGGTGGGTATGGGGGACTTTTGGTATAGCATTGGAAATGTAAATGAGCTAAATACCTAATAAAAAATGGAAAAAAAAAAGAAGTGATTTGGGGTTCACACACATCCACATGACACAAATGTACCTATGTCAATGCAGTCGTTAGAGGGCAGTCTTCAGATTTTGGGCCTTGCCTTTCCACCTTACATGAGCTGGTTCTCATCACCACTGTGTGAAGCTGATCTACCAGCTTCTGGAGAGGCTCCTGTCTCTGTTGCTCATTCCTCCCTAGCGAACACTGGAATTACTATGTGTTGCTGACATATGGATACTAGAGATGTGAACTTTGGTCTCCAGACTTTCACCCCAAGGACTTTTACCTGCTAAGTCATCTATCTCCTCAGCCACAGAGGAGCATGTTTTTGGAGATGATTTTCTCTGGCCTTTTATGCTGGCTCTCACTTTCCTGGTCACCATTCGGTAAGCCACACTTCTAATATGCCCTTTCTGTATGATGATTCTGTCTCCCCCTTGATCTAACAACAGAGGAACCAATTCACCCTAGGCTAACATCTATGAAACTAAATAAGACTTTCTTCTTTAACCTGTTTCTCTTGAGTATATATCACAGAGGCAAAAGACTGACTGCTATAGCTAATGAGTCTAAAGACACTATAATAGCCAAATTCAGTGAACTCTTTGTACCTCAGCAGCCTCTCCACTGGTAGCATTGATCTATTTGATCCATAAACGCCCATCCTTAGTGGTGTGATTGTCTCTTCCTCCCTTTCCTTCAACTTCTCTGAATCTCTGTTCTCAGGTTCCCTGGTTAGACATTTCCTTCATGAATTCCTTAAGTGGCACTTCCCAGGTAGGACACATTTTTTTACTCTCCCTATACTTTGCTACTCCTGTGCCTCCAATTAACCAAATACTCACAAATGGCTCAAACTGTTTATCTACAGCCTTGATGTTTCTTGGGTTAGAGATCTTAAGTTCATCTGCTACTTGGATTGCTATTTTAGCATCTCAAGTTTCACATGGGTGAAAAAAACAGAGTTAGTTAACAGCCATGTGCCACTTAGCAATCGGGACTTATTGTGAGAAATTCATTGGCTGCTCTGCCAGAGTGTGAACATCATAGGGTGTCCTCAAACAATCTAAAATCGCTATAGCATTCTTAGGCAATATTACCCATGGACCACTGTCATATAAATAATCAATCTTTGACCAAAGCATGCAGCAGCATGTGTGTAAATCCCTCCTTGACTCCAAACCTGTCTTCTTGCAGACACTGTGACTTAATAAATCAAGTTCAGTGGCTTTGAACTTGCTTATTCCATGCCTCAACCTCCTAATGTTCAGCTACACTATCCTAAAAACAAGGGAAGGAAAGAGATTGAATGAGCACTAAATTACAGTTAAATAGGAACAAGAAATACTAGTGTGCTGTTGCAGAGAAGGATGGTTATAGATAATGATAGTTGTTGCAACATTCAAAAGCTAGAGTGTTGGAGTTGGTCTAGTGCACTGTATATTTAGATGCTGAATTCTATGCCCCAAGATCAGGTGCAGTCTGGACATGAGCATTGTACTAACCAGTGTGGTATAAAGAATGGTCTCCAACAATCTCTGATTGGTAAATAAAAAGCTAGAACTGCTGACTGGGCAGGAGAGAGAAAAATTGGAACTTCGAATTGAGTGAAGGGATCTTAGGTAAGGCCCATAAGAGGAAAGACAATGGAGAGGGAAAGAAGGAGGTCATTGTGAGGCAGGATGCATCATAAGCACACTGCTAAGAGAAGTTAGCCCTGAGGACATGCAGGAAACAGAGCAAGACTCAGTTGGCAAGTACTGGGCCATTTATCTGGTTATTGATAGACTAGTTGGGTTAGAATAGCTCAGAAAATGGCAAGTATGGTACCAACAGCTTGTTAATAAAATCTAATGTCTCTATGTCTTTTACTTGGGAGCTAAACAGGATAGAGTAGGACAGAAACACCCCGTAAATTTACTAGTATAAGAGGAAAGTAGTTGAAATGTTTTCACCATAAGGAAATGCATGTTTGAGGATACAGGCTGCACATTAGGCAAATACATTGCATGACCTTTTCATGTATCGAACCATCACAATGTAACTTATTAACATATAACTTTGTGTTACCAGTTAAGTAAACTTAATTATAATAAAAATTCTAAATGGTATTCACTCCCCAAGTGAAAACTGTAATGTTTTCCTAGACATATCTTCCCATGCTATGTATTCAATTGGTCTTATATTTTCAATCATTGGTGTTCATTAGCCCCATATGTGGATGGATACTGCCCTACTTTATGTTTTCATTTGGACCATGGAAACCATCACTCTTTGTGCTTAGTCACTCCCCCACTGAATTCTGCCCTCCTGTGTTATCAGTGTCACCTTTGTTTCACACAGATAATCAAGCAAGTCCTCCCTTTACTGTGTGTTCATGGTGCCCATCATTGACATCTACAGTACAAACTCACTAGGGTAATGTAAAAGGCTCTTCCTCATCTAGTTCCTGTAAACACTTTCTAAATCAGCTCCTACCTCTACTCTATATCCACTCCATACACCAAAACTAAAGCACAGCTTGCTCTGCCTCAATACCACATGCCAGCTGAAACACGGGTAAACTTAAACACACTATTCACTCACCCTATATTGGCCTGCATCATAAGCTTCTGACACTCTCCCAAGACTCAACTCAAAAACTACCATTCCTATCGACTGGGTGTGTTGTCACATGCCTTTAATACACAGCGAGTTGAGGACTAACCTGAGATATGAGACCTGTCTCAAAACCAAAAAGTCTCTCCTGCAGTCAGGGTACTCTCCCATTTCCAGTTCTCATTGTAAGCCCTAGAATTTTTTGTTTTCCTTTTTTTTTTTTTTTTGCTTTCTTTTGTTTTATGTCACTAAAACCCAAAACCTAGGACCTTCTGCACATTAGGCAAATGTTTTATCACTAAGCCATACCCAAACGCCTTAATTTTTATTCCTATTACACTTCAAACATGTCAGAAAACAATTATACATTTGTATGAATGCCAAAGTGCTAGGAAGGTACATGGTGTTTCATATCTCCTATATTGTTACAGTCTAGATGCGCAAAGCAAGCTATGCTGAATACACACTAACGCCTGTGAGTACTACATTTCCTAATCTTTGACATGACTTAAAGGAGACTAGGATCCAGGATTTCCCAGAGACCGGCCCTTTCTTATCTCTGTCCGTCCATACTCATCACCCTCCATTACAGGGACCTCCTTGTCAGAAAAGCTTCCACATCCTTTCTGGAGAATGAATTCTTTGATAACCATGAAACCATGAAACAGAGCTGCCTGTCTGGAGCTAAGGATCCTTTTCTCAGACTGTTACTTTGAGGAGGTCTGGGTTCCAAGAGAACCTGGTATTCTTGGTAATTCCTACTGTTGACTACCCAGAGATTTTCTCGGCATTCTGCTTTTCTGCTACAAACTAGAAAAACAAACAAACAAACAAACAAACAAACAAACAAACAGCGAGAATCTAATGATCCCAGGCTTAGGGAAATATCAGATAGCTGCAGTGGAACTAAGTGTACCTGACCTCACAATCAGTATATATGCTGATCTCTAACCAGAGAAAGCTCCTGTGTTATGGAGGAGAATAGTGTGAGTGAGGTCTACCAGATGTCTGACCTCTTCTAGTAACTTCTCAACACAATGAGTATCTGTACAAGCCCTGGAAAGGATACATTTCACTGTGAAAGCTAAAGCTAAACCCTGGGTGGAGAGCAACACGTGTTATCTCTTTAACCCCAAAGGCATTGACAATGTCTGTATTGACCTTAAGACCCCAAAGGCTTCTACAGGTCTTCCTAAACACAATGTCACTCTAGGTCTATGTAGCAGGTGTTTTATCATAAAATCTAACCAAACAGCAGCAGTACATTAGAAATTTGTAATGTTGACTTTGGCCTTCTACAGATTGAATATTTGTTTCTAGACAGAAGTTCTGATCCCTGAGCTCACACACATGCTCACACTACTGTGACAATCTGCCAAGCTCAACACACACTGAAAAACTCAGTCTTACTCACAGACTCCTTTGGTCCCTAATAGGACTCATGAGAAATGGCTCAACAATTCAGACCACTTTCTGCTTTTGCAGAGGATCTCAGTTCTGTTCCCAAGCACCTATGTCAGGCATGTCACAAGCACATATAACTCCATTTCCAGGGAATCTAACACCTTCTTGGGGATTCCAAGGGTACTTGCACACACATGCATATACATACACAAAAACACACAGGTATATACATAATTTAAAATAATAAAATAAATAGTATTTTTTAAAAGACTCACATGTTCAGTATTACATCCAGTGACCCTCACGCCAGCACACAAGGCACTGGCCGCTCTCTCATTATTAAACACTCTGAACTGAACATATCCTGCAGTAAATTCCCCTGAAAAGAAAAGGAAAAAAAGCGCTTAAGAAAGGGTCCAGAAATAGTTGTCTTAAGGTCAATATAGAGAGTGTAAGTGCAAGACACAGATTCTACTTCAACACATTAGAAACACTGGTTACAGCTAGGTGGTGGTGTACAGCTTTAGTCCCAGCATTTGGAAGGCAGAGGTAGGCTGATCTCAGAGTTCAAGGCCAGCCTGTTCTACAGAATGAGTTCCAGAACAACCAAAGCTACACATAAAAACACTGTTTCAAAAACTGAAAAGAAAGAAAGGAGGAAGAGACAGGGGGAGGGAGGGAGAGAGAGAGAAGGAGGCAGGGAGGGAGTGAGAGCAGGAAGAGAGAAGAAAGAGAGAAAAAATTAAAGGAAGGAAGGAAAGGGAGAAAGAAAGAAAGAAAGAAAGAAAGAAAGAAAGAAAGAAAGAAAGAAAGAAAGAAAGAAAGAGAAAGAAAGAGAGAATAAAAGAGACAGAGAGAATAATTGACTGACTGGTGGAATGTGACACCTCTGTGACACATTGCTGAAGCATCCCACCAGCAAACATAGCCAGGAGGAGCCTGTTCCAAACCCCAGAGCCCAGAAGTTAGTATTCAAAAGACCCCAAACTGCTGAAGGCTTCTATGAAGATAAACAAAGGAAGAGAACACTGACCTCCGAGGGACAGTCACAGCAGCTAGCCAGTATATTGACTCTGCTCATTTTAAACTTTTATATACCAACCATAAGTAATAAGAGCTTGAAATTATACAGCATAGGCTCAACCTCTCTGAGGGGTAAGAGCCACCTTTGCATTTATATTAAATAACACAATAGTCACCCCTTACAACAGAAATCAAACTCCATTTTGTTTCTGTTGTTCTCGGTTTTTTGTTGTTTTTGTTTTTGTTGTTGCTGTTGCTGCTGCTGCTGCTGTTTTGCAGCATGAACATCGACCTGGCCTATCCCTGAGAAAGCACTGGATGGTATAAGGATTGCTAGAAGTCGATTCTAGAGCTAAACTTCCCCAGTGCAAATGCCAACTCTCCTGCTTATCCCTTGTGCTCTCAGCCAAGTTCCTGAACCTTCAGTGCTCCAATCTCCTGGTCTGTAAACTGGGTTAGTTATAGTTCAGAGCTCAAGGGTAATCATGAGAATAAAGTGAAACAAAACACAAACATTCACACAAGAAGAGCAGGCTGCAATGGTTGGTAAATGACTGCTACTTATCATAACTGAATTGATCACCCATGTCCTGCAGAGAGTTCAGAGGAGCATTAATAGACTCACTCTGGCCAGAGGGGGAGTAATAAGAGGCTGTCTTCCGAGCATCACCAAAGTCATAGACCACAGGTAATGCTGGGCCATTGTCAGTCCAACACTTTCCTTCTCCGTATTTCACTGGGTACTTCTACAAAGAAGAAAAGAAGGTACTGGGTAAGGACTACAGCATTGGAACTTCCATGATTGCTGCCCTGCCTGGAGAAGCATTGCACTGGCCCAGTAACTGAGACTGTTTCCAAACCAGCCAGACAAGAAAGATTCCTTCCCTCTCCCCTCTCCCCTCTCCCCTCACCCCTAGCCCCTTGCCCCTCGCCCCTCTCCCTCGCCCCTCTCCCTCCCCCCTCCTCCCCCTCCCTCTACTCTGCTTTCTACATATCCCTTCCCTTTGCCTTCCTTGGCTCAAATGTTCTAAGAGAACCATCATTATTCTTTAGAGTTAGGGAAATATGGGTCACAAGCCTGTGGGGTGATAGATCGCGCCCAACCTCAAACACCTGCCTCTCTCCACACCCATGAGAAGAAGCCTCAGCCAGTTGTTTTGAGTACCTTGTAGAGGCCAAACAGATTATGTCCCAAGTGCTGCAGGAAGCCAGTGAAGGTGCGGTACCTCAGCAGGGAGCTCTTCCTCCAGTTGTGCAGGGGGCTTTTGTTGGGCACGTGCCAGATGCCCAGGTTCTCAGCCTGGATGTCAAAGTAGCCAGGGTTCTGGAAAGCAAGCAACAATGAGCCTGACCAGTGCAGGAGAGTTCACTGAGCAAAAGACCCATATGCACAGTGCTCAGCAGAGCTGACTTCTCTGGGCTCCAGCCATGCTCAGATACCCCCAGTTCCAAGGATAATGGTCCCACTACCACCTACTTACCTTTGAGCCTAGATGGGTGAGTTTGGGATTCAGGATCAGTACTTTTCACTTCTTCATCCCTATGTCAAGGGGTGACCTTCCAGCCCTCTCCCTGGCATGCTTGAGCCACACTCACATCCTCACACTTTCCCAGCATGGACCACAGAGGGCACCAACCTTGTAGTCATCACTTGTGGCAGCCTCTGCAGACCCAAAGGTGTTGTAGTTGGCCCAGTTGCCATCCCCCTCTGGGTAGTCAGCTCTGTTGCCTTGCTGACTGGACCAGCGATCACCCACAGTGCACTTCCCACGCATGTTGTTCTCATGCACACTAGCCACCAGGGTCCAGCCACCACCTGCAGTGGTCATGTCACAGAAGGTCTGGTAGATGACACCATTCTTCGTGCGCAGGAAATAGAGACCATCTGTGGAGAGAACCGGTCCACAGTCTTCCTCTGTGCAGGCTCAGTTACCATCTCAGCTCCAGAAGCCAGATGGCTCTAGGATCTACAAAAATGGCTAATTCCTCATCCCCTGAGTGTCCTACCACATGTGTTTCTGGGGATACTGGGTTCCACCTGAGTTCACTAAGCCATGTTTCTTGACTGAGGCAGAACAGAGTTACTCAAAATGACAGTGATGTTTCTCCTAAAGTTAAACACAGTATTATCAAAGGATTTAGCAACTACACTTAATATGTACAAAGTACTGGGAACAGGGACTCAGTTACATACATTCATGTTCCTTACAGCTCTGGTCACAAGACCTGAAAGGCAGAAACAACCCAAGGATTTCTCTCTATTTAAATAGAAGAATAAGAATAAGAATAAGAATAAGAATAAGAATAAGAATAAGAAGAAGAAGAAGAAGAAGAAGAAGAAGAAGAAGAAGAAAGAAGAAGAAGAAGAAGAAGAAGAAGAAGAAGAAGAAGAAGAAGAAGAAGAAGAAGAAGAAGAAGAAGAAGAAGAAAATTACTGTGCTGTACATTATATGCAGTAAGTACTGTGTCCATTCCTGTATATCCAATAGATCAAGAAGAGTGAAGTGGATTGGAGAAATAGTCAGCGGTTAAGAGCAAGCACTGCTCTATCAGAGGACTTGACTTAGCTTCCTGGCATTGATACTCGGTAGTCAGTGTACAAGTGCCTGTTCCCCCAGCTCCAGAAGACTGGATGCCCTCTTCAGGATGCACACACGTACACCTTCCTGTCCACAAACATGTAACTAATAATAATTTATATAAATTAAGTGTCCTATAGATGCCCCCTCTTCTGAACTCTGCAGAACATGTATGAGCCTTGAAGCATAGTACTGAAATAAGGCAGACTACTCATATGAGGTAACAAGAATGAACAGATTCATAGATAGAGGAAACAGAACAGAAGTTCCCAGGGACTACAGGAAGGCATTGCTTGGTGACTACAGAGTTACTATTTAATGTTCTGGAGATGGACAGTGGTGGTCCATACCATTGTGAACGGTATTCTTACTTCTGAAACACTTTAAAATGGTTTAAGCAGCAATTTTTATCTACTCTTGTATATGTTAGCACATTTTCCATATTAAAAAAATAAAGCAAAAAATAATGATAAAGGCTGGAGCTGGACAGATGTTTCCAAGATAAAGAGCAGCACTTGCTCTTCTTCCAGAGGGCCTGAGATCAATTCCTACAACCACATGGTGGCTCACATCCATCTGCAATCGAATCTGGTGCCCTCTTCTGGCATGCGAGCATAGGTGCAGAACACTGTATACATGATTGATTAACAGATATAGATAGGTAGGTAGGTAGGTAGGTAGGTAGGTAGGTAGGTAGGTAGATAGATAGATAGATAGATAGATAGATAGATAGATAGATAGATAGATAGATAGACAAAAAAATAACTGTTCCAGGGGACAAAAGCCTGATTTCCTAACTGGGTTTTGTTTGCACTTTTGAGTTAGGGTTTCCCCAGGCTGGCTTAGAGCTTACAATCCTTTGCCCTCAGCTCCCAAGTTTTAGGATTACAGTGTACTCTTAAATGCTTCCTCACTCACCTTGTGCCTTTGTGTGCTCCTGCTTGATTTCCTTGCAGCTTCTGGGCAGAGAGGAAAAGAAAGAATTGCCCCACCTGTTGGTGTCCAGGTTCTCTTCAGCTAGGGAAGATGCAGAGGTTCACTGTTATGTGACACCCAGGCTCCCCTTGTCATTCATCCTAATCTCCTTCCGTGACACCTGAAAGCTTCACTCTGAGAATCCACAAGGAAGAAAGACAAGAGACTTGACAGCAGGGGAGCACTGAGTCCTAAGTCCTGAGGGGAGCACTGTGTTCAATGTCCCGAGTAAAGTGAAGTCCAGCTTTGCAGGTAGAAGAAATGCCTAATGAGCCTGAAGCATGGGTACTGAGGTCTGCAGTGCAGAGACTTGACCAAGAGACCATAGAAGGAAGAGCTTTGCAAAATAGCCTGGACTCTTCAAAGTCCTAGAAGGGCAGAAACAGACTTTGGGGTCAGAAGTACTCTGGGGTAAATCTCCACGTTCACAAGTCAAGTCCTTCTGGGCTGTAGTCACCGTATTCCCTGGTGCCTAACGTCAAGCTGAGAAAGACTTCACAAGACTATCCTGTGAAGATAAGACAGCATTTGAGGACTTGCCTTTTTCCTTAAAAATACTAAAAAAGTAGTGAAGATGAATTATACATTTGTAAAATACCACTGAGTTCTTGTAGAGAGTAGGCCTGAAGAAAATGTTGTCTGGGCACAAACTAGACCATGATTTTGGCTCTGAAACCCTAAAGCTACAGTCCTAAGCTTGAGGAGTGATTGGGACAGAACACAATTCTTGCTAAGCTTGCTAACTGACAGGGAAAAGACACAGTTTTGTAGATGTTTCCCATGAGCCACAGACAGGCACAGAGACTGGACCAGGACTCAGGGTCTCAATCTCACTGCCTCAGGACGGTTTCTTCCAGAGGCATTAAGCACCCACCCTACATCTCAAAGGCATCATCTCAATGGGGATGGTTGTATTTGTATGTTCAGGAATATAGAGTATATATCCACAATTAAGGAAAAGAGGCATACTTTGCTGAGAGTAGGGGTTTGGCGTAGTTGGGAAGGGCTGGAAGGGATGATAAAATGAGTGGAAAATTAATACAATTGTTTTTAATTTAAAAGAAAATTTAAAAGGCATGATCAGCTGGTCTGCGATGTCTTTAAGTCCAGCACCACACAAGAGGCTGAGGCAGGCAGATCTCTCAGTTTGAAGCCAGCCCTGTCCACAGAATGAGTTCTAGGACATCCAGGGCTACACAGACATATCCTATTGTTGGTGAGCATGATTTCTGGGCCTCAGAGACCCAGATCCTGGGAGCAGCCCAGTCTAGTGTGGTTTGCCTCTAAAGCTAGAGGTGACTTCAAAAGTGGGTACCTGAGGCAAGACTCACCTGCACTGCAACCTCTGGTAGCAACCATGATAAACAGCAGGAATCCCAGTTGGGTCATGGTGGTCTAGAGAAAAGCAAGATGAAAGTCACTTTATTCTGACATTTTCCCATTATTCCTGTCTCAGCTCCTAGCTTCTCCTTCAACTACTCAAAGGTCCCTTTGTGGTTTTTATTTTATTTTTTTTTATTATTTTTATTTTTATTTTTATTTTTTTCTTTTGGTTTTTCGAGACAGGGTTTCTCTGTATAGCCCTGGCTGTCCTGGACCTCACTTTGTAGACCAGGCTGGCCTCGAACTCAGAAATCCGCCTGCCTCTGCCTCCCGAGTGCTGGGACTAAAGGCGTGCGCCAGCACGCCCGGCCCCTTTGTGGTTTTAAACTCAGTACCTTCTGGATTTACCTGTGACTTGAGCCAAAATTCTCTCACACCACTACCCCCACCTCCATATTCCACAAACAGCAGTCACCTTCCCTCTGCACCAGGCAGGAGCTGAGAGTTGCTAGCTGAGTAATGGCAGGAACCTTTCTCTGCTGAGGCTCCTGCATGTGTGAGACTTTGGTCCTTTTATGGGGAAAGCCCAGTGAGGCACAAACTTTCCTCTTGGCAAGATGCCCTATGTAGATACAGCATCTTATTACAGGGTAATTCTGAGATTAGTGGGCCCTAAAAGACAAATATTCAGTGTGGTCTACCCATATTGTTCCATATTCTAAGAGGTGATGTTGGGTGTTAGTTTTCAGCTTGTATCTTTCCTGTAAATTATATATTTCTCTTAAAAAAATCCTAACATCTACCATAATCATCATTCATAGGAAAAGGAAATATTTGCGAGTGCTGGTGGTGGTGGTGGTCATTCATAGGAAAAGGAAATATTTGCCAGTGCTGCTGGTGGTGGTGGTGGTGGTGGTGGTGGGTTTTGAGATTGGGTCTCATGTAGTCCACTGTCTGGAACCATGCCAGAGGAACAGCAAAACAGCTTTAGAACTCGGGTTCAGCCTACCTGTTAGCACAATCACAATGGGTGTGCCATGGAGAGTCAGAGCACGGAGGACTACTTTTCCAAGACAGGGTTTCTCTGTGTAGCCCTGGATGTCCTGGAACTCATTCTGTAGACCAGGCTGGCCTTGAACTCACAGAGATCTGACTGCCTCTGCTTCCTAAGTGCTGAGATTAAAGGCATGCACTGCAACTGCCTGGCTCCTTTTTAAATTTCAGTTTCATATTGTTTGATGCGTGCACATGGAGAAACACACCGGTTTTCCTATAGACTTTATAGCTAGCAAAAATATTCTGTTGTTCATTATCTGCAGGTAATTTCAGATTTCCTATACAACAGATATCTTATAGGAAAACAATAACTATTGTTTCTTCCTTATCAATCCCTAAGCCTTTCTTTCTCTCCTGTTACAAGTATCACCTCGTAAATGTCTCCAGTACCATGTTGAATAGCAGAAGGAAATGACATCCTTTCTCATCATACAAGGAAATATTTCAGTGCTGTGCAGGTAAATATAATGGTTTTTATTTATTTTTAAGATTTATTTTAAGGTTATGCATGCATGTATACATGCATGTATGTATGTAAGATTATGTGCATGTATGTGCAGGTACCCCAAAGTCCAGAAGCTATCACATCCCAACAAGCTGGGGTTACAGGCAGGTGTAAGACAGCTGAAAAGGATGTTAGGAACCGAATTCCAGTTCTTAAGGACTGAACCATCTCTCTACCCCATGTTGCATATTTTGTTATAAATAACCTTTATTGGGTTTTGAAAGTTTCTTATTTGAGTTTTTACAAAAGAAAAGGTCATTTTTTTTTTAATTAATGAATTTGTGCCTATGGGTTGTGTCCACTTGTTCCTGAGTGCATATGTATCCACACACTTAGTGACCAAAGGCTGGCATGGGCTATCTTCTTCAATCATTTTCCACCTTTTTTTTTCTTTTCCATTTTTTATTAGGTATTTAGCTCATTTACATTTCCAATGCTATACCAAAAGTCCCCCATAGCCACCCACCCCCACTCCCCTACCCACCCACTCCCCCTTTTTGGCCCTGGAATTCCTCTGTACTGGGGCATATAAAGTTTGCGTGTCCAATGGACCTCTCTTTCCAGTGATGGTCGACTAGGCCATCTTTTGATACATATGCAGCTAGAGTCAAGAGCTCCGGGGTACTGGTTACTTCATAATGTTGTTCCACCTATAGGGTTGCAGATCCCTTTAGCTCCTTGGGTACTTTCTCTAGCTCCTCCATTGGGAGCCCTGTGATCCATCCATTAGCTGACTGTGAGCATCCACTTCTGTGTTTGCTAGGCCCCGGCATAGTCTCATAAGAGACAGCTACATCTGGGTCCTTTCGATAAAATCTTGCTAGTGTATGCAATGGTGTCAGCGTTTGGATGCTGATTATGGGGTGGATCCCTGGATATGGCAGTCTCTACATGGTCCATCCTTTCATCTCAGCTCCAAACTTTGTCTCTGTAACTCCTTCCAAGGGTGTTTTGTTCCCACTTCTAAGGAGGGGCATAGTGTCCACACTTCAGTCTTCATTTTTTTTGAGTTTCATGTGTTTAGGAAATTGTATCTTATATCTTGGGTATCCTAGGTTTTGGGCTAATATCCACTTATCAGTGAGTACATATTGTGTGAGTTCCTTTGTGAATGTGTTACCTCACTCAGGATGATGCCCTCCAGATCCATCCATTTGGCTAGGAATTTCATAAATTCATTCTTTTTAATAGCTGAGTAGTACACTTTTTCTTTTTTTTGAGACAGAATCTCACATTTGAGCCAGTGACTGGAACCAATTTGACAAGCCCTGGGAATCTACCCATCTCTGCCTTCCTACCCCTGGGTACGGGAACATGCCTCTGTGCCCAGATTTTTGTACAGGTCCTGGGGATCCAAACTCATGCTTGTGCAGCAAGCCCTTTACCAAGTGAGCCATCTCCCGGGCCCTGGGAGTTCACTTTTGATAGTGAGTGAATTCAGATTGCACACACACCCTTTCAGATCTATCAAATGATGACATTATCTTTCCTCTCACTTTTCATTTATCACTACTTTGCCATGCAACAACAAACAGTCTGTTTTTACTTTCTACCTGCAAGATCCAGAACTTCAGTGATCTTGCAGCAGGCCATGGACCAAAAACCCCCAGGCGATGACCTGAGCAACCTCAAGTTCACTTCAGGGAAAACTCAGGGCCACAATGCAGGAAGCCCTTCCATTACCAGTGTCTGTCTGATCGTTTGCTTATACTGTAATGGTAAATACTGGCCCCCAATTGGCCCTAGAGATGAGAGAGTGTGCACATGCCCAGGAGACCTTATATAACCTTGCTCCCAAGTAATCCCTTATTGGTAAATATGGATGCCTAAAGCCAGCAATTGGGCAGAGGAGAGAGGCAGGGCTCTTGGGTTCCAGGGCTGGGGGTGTGAGGAGACCATAAGGAGAGAGAAGAAGGTGGACAGAGGAAGATGCCACCATAGAGTAGTTGAGTCATAAAAATATGGTCATGGGGGACTAGCCAATTGGATTTAGGAGCTGCCAAAATGGAACATGACAAATTATTAAATGGTGTTAATGCGGGGGAAATAGATTCTAAAGCATAGAGGGCAGATATGTTCCCTGCTCTAGTGCTGATTAAGGCTTATTACAACAATTAAAGTTGTGTGTCTTTTATCAGGGACCTGGATGATCAATGGCATTGTATAAACACATGATTGAGATTAGATATTTCCTACAACACCTGTCTGATGGGAACACAGTTCCTGCTCAGCCTGAAAAATAACTGTTCTTCCCACAACCCCTCCCCACCTCCTATCACCACCCACCTGTGGTTCTGCCACCTCAGGAGCCCTTGCTTGGAGGTGCTTCTCTGGTGCCGCATGGAAGCTTCATCTCCATTGCTCTCCCGTGCTAAAGCTGAGAACAGTCCTGCCTCTAGACTCTGCAACTCCAGCTGGAGACACCAGAGTTCTGAGTGTTCCTGGACAATACCCACCCCACCCCTGCCTTCTTCCCCACCACAGAGGAGACACACTATTAGATATAATGTGTTTGGTTTCCTCCTAGCAGAGAAGGACACAGAACTCAATGGTGCCCAGCAACATTGGAAAAGAAGTATCACCTCAAAAGTGAATAAGAAGGTGGCTGAGCAGTTTAACTGACTCATCCTCAAGTGACACTGGTCCCCAGCATGCATATCTAGACACTGACCAGTGCATACTTACACTGGTGTTCCATTCCCTGTACCATCCACCTGGAGTTCCATTCCCTGCTTCATCTCCCTGGTAATCCATTCCCTGTTCTGCTACATACACTCCAGTAGTGACAAACATGATAGGCATGAAAGCCTGGAAGCAGTCACGAGGCAAAGCCTTTCACGGAATCTTAGTCTCCTGAAACCTTGGCATTCCCATAGCCCATATACTCAAACCCTGTCCCCGCGTTAATCTGGTGTATGAATCCGTGTGCTCTCTTTCAATATTGTTTTAGTATAAGTGCCATTAAGGATTGATTTTGACATATAGCTAAGCCTTTGCCAGTGTTCCAATGGTTCCTAGAAAGTCCTTGAAGCTGACCCTGATCTTGGAATTCAGTAAGAATGTTACCTATTCAGTAACATTCAAATTCACTTCTTATAGAGACAGTGAAACTAATTAGGCATTACTATTTATTTGAACAGAGCTAGAAAAGCTCAGGGCTAGTCTGTGTAGTAATTACTTAGAACAACAGCCAAGTCATACCCAAACACAGGAATACACAATGGCCTAGGAAATAGGTAGGTTGTTGCATGAAATGGTTAGTAGAAGGGAATTCCCCTGGTGCAGGTTTTTTCACTAGGCCGAGAGGAATAGCCTACTCAGGTATTTACCAAAGAACCCCTGGTGATGGGTTTAACAATAGACTAGCATTGTATCAGAGCATTTACCTGAGTCATGTGTTTAGCTGATCTTAATTAGGGTTGTTCCTATCCTCAGTTGTAAAAACAGCCTGGATCCCACCATCTTTAAATGTATGCATTCTTTTTTGTTTTGTGTCAATGTAACTTGGGGGATGTGTTCACCTGGCTTTCTTGTTTTTCTTCTGTATTAAAAGTCTGGTGTTTGCTTGGAAAAAAAATACATTCAGATTCAGCACTCCCTTGTGTCTGTGTCTGTTTGTCATTTCTTGCCAACTCTTTACCCATCTGTGTGAAACCCTGATTTCCCAAGGATTGAGAGAGGCTGACTGGGCTGGTCCATGGCACTGTTCCATCTCCCTGGTGCTCCATTTCCCTGGTGCTCCATCCCCTGCTCAATACCACTGGTGCTCCATTCCCTGGTCCATCTCCCTGGTGCTCCATTCCCTGCACCATCCCCCTGGTGCTATTCCCTGCACCATCTCTCCTGCCCCAGTATCATTCCTGCATCTTTTGAGCATCACTGCTATGTCCCCTCAGTGGAATGGATCCCTTCCTCCTAGGTGTTGCTTCATCCTTGTGCACAGGGTTATCTCAGTGCAATAGCATGGCTGTTGCAGTGTTTACATGGCTCCTTTGAAGTTACTAGGAAACTTTCATGAGGCTGTATTTGTTAAGCCAATGTTTTCTTTGTATATTTACATAGTTCCATAATCTATCACAAAAGAGATATTAACTGCATCTGGGTCTAAGACCAGTGTTCAAATGAAATGTATACTTCCTGTAACACTAGACTTAGCACTTCACTGTCTCTAAATGATGGTTCATGTTTATTCAGTGGCATACTGTAATTTGTGATTCATGCTGCATAATACAGCTTATCCACAGGTCTTAGATTTTATGAAGAATGCAGCAAGTTGCTAGAATGGAGAGAACTTTCTACAAGCTAAAGACAGCTCAAGCCCAGGATTTGATACTACTTAGAAAGAACTGATTTCCACATTAGCTTTGTATCCAGTATCTCTGTCATCCAGTCTGATAATTGATCTTCAGCTGTAGTTTAGATTTTTCTACCTAAGCATTCTATCACCTGGAGAAAAGAACGGATTTCTCCTTTTGTTTCATCTCTTTGAACCTCACTATTCACACCAAACATTTACAACAAACTCTACCTAAGTGAGAGCAGTGAGGAGTGAGAGAAAAAGAGCAGGAAGTGAAAGCATGCAAATTTCCATTAGGAAGATGACCTTGGCCCAGCATGTTGGCTAAGCCAGTTAAGATGTTGTTTCATTCCTGCAGCCCAAATGGTGGATGGAGAGAACCAACTCTTACAAATTGTCCTGACCTCCACAGGTGCATATGAATACACACAAATAAATATACATAAATACTACTGTAAAATGAATAATAATATTCTGTATATTAATTCAGGCTGGAAAATAATAAGTGGCTTAACCACCTTAACCATCTTAACCACCTTAACCACCTTAACCACCTAGTGGCTGTTGCCTCCAAATAACCACACAGAGACCTTTTAATATTTCAGAGCTTAGGCCTTAGCTGGGCAGACTCTCTACTGGCTCATATACATTAACAGGATCATCTAGCCCCACACAGCCATATGTATATATCCAGCTATATTCCCCAGCTATACCTTCCAGGCCTGTAGTCATGTCCACCTCCTCTCCTCTCTCCTGGCAAACACCTTTCCTTTTTCTTCTTCTCTCATTCAGGGCTCTCTCCAACTTTCTAAAACTCCACCCCCACCTTTCCCTTCCATTGTCCAACCATAGGCTCTAGCCTTTATTTGACCAGTTAAAATGGGGAGAAGGTTCACATGAAATCACCTGAGTACATGATCTACTCCTTGTCAAGGCAGCCCCTCTTGAGGAAGCAGAATTAAAATCAGAATATAAACAGCACAAGGGAAACCCCCAACATTTCCCCCTTTTTGTCCAATTAAAAGGCTGTTTTCTTTCAGTTATAAATTAAGCATAGCCTTTTTCCTCGTCAGGCATCTGAAGACAAGATGGGTCACCAGTAGCTCTACTGGAGTCACGGTGGAAGTTCGGCCAAGGTTCCTACTCTTGCCGCGTCTGCTCTAACTGCCACGGTCTGATCCATAAATACAAGCTGAACATGTGCCGCCAGTGCTTCCAGCAGTACTCAAAGGACATAGGCTTCATTAAGTTGGACTAAACGAGCTTGAATGGATTGTATGACTGTCTACCAAGTGGAACTGATCATGCTGGTCTTTGTGTACAGAGAATAAAAATGTGAAGAACTTTAAAAAAATAAAAAATAAAAAATAAATAAATTGAGCATAACCTTACAATTACATAAATTATAAAGTATAAGATATACTTAACACTCAGTTGATCATATTTATCAATTTAGATGAAGCACTCTACCATCTATCCTAACTTAAAGAGCTTAAAATTTTATATCTGAATTATGTTCTGGTTTTAGCTTGTATTACCATCTGAAAACCATGTTTTCAAATCTATCTCATCTCTCTCAATGTTAAACAATTTGAACTGTCTATGAGACTATAAATAGACTTCAAAACCATCAGAAATGTGAGAATGACTTAAATATTACCTGAAAATATAGGAAGCACAGAACATAGCTTCCAAAACTTAATCAGTTTGTAGAGACAGCTGACTACCCGCTCATTTCTCAAAATGTTGGAGCATAAGTCTTCAGCCTTCTGGTCCAGGATTGTCTGACAGACCTTTGTAAAGCAGAGCTGTGAAGGACGGCTTACCCTGTCTTGACAGAGCTATCAGTAAACTATTATGCATAGTGTATCCTTTTCTTGGACAGTATTTTTGTCTTTAAATGAATTGAGGCATTTCTTACCTAGTGGCTGTCTCACCACAACTGGAGCAACCACACTGATGCTCAATTTCGTTTCTGAGCCAAGAAGAGGCTGCTGTCAGGAACAGGCACGTCTCTAGTCCAATGATCTTTAAAAATGAAATGGCCTTAAATATCATATGCTGTGGACTTTTGACACTTTTGCAGACGATTTATTTACGTAAAGTATATCTGAAATGTTACCCCTTAACTATTCTTAGTCATTTTAGTTGAATAAATTAAAAGCACTTTATTATAATTAAATCAGAATCTAATATAACCACGGGTTTACTATCTGGCCCTTAACTTGTATTACTTAATTTTCCTAAACAGTTTGTAATGGCAGTTGTTAGAAGGATTGGGTCTAAGCCTTGTATTCTTAGATGGGTTGTATAGGCACAATGCCTATCAAAGAGTAACAATGTTACTTTTAAATTTTGTATCAATATAAGAAATTCACACTAATGAAATATTTAAACCTGTATCAATCTATAAATTCCATTACAATGTAAAATTATAACTTTAATTTGTATTAATTATAAAGATTTCTACCAATGTAAGATACCAATGTAAGGTAATGTTTTAAGGGTAAATTTGATAGCCTATTTCTATTTGTCTATTCCTCTAATTTCTGCATTACTATATCCACCCTTTTCTCCTCCACTTCCCTTTCCTTTACCTAAGAAGGAAAAATAGAGAAGAGGAAAGAAAAAATAAAAAATTCCTGAGACTAAGCTATCTAGTTTCCTTCCTGTCCAAAGCTACAATATTTGTAAATTATCCCTTAAAGTGACAATATATCTACAATTTACAAAATATCTGGAAACATTCACCCCAACCTATTAGACTTGGACAAGGATCTTCTTTTGTCTATTTGTAGCTGAATTGGGTCAAAAAATTCCCTTCTGGGGCCCAAAGGAAAATGGGAAAATTCATTTGTCAAAGCAGGACTAGCTGGCATCATTTGCCTTTTAGTCTCTCTGTCCTGAGAAAGTTCATGGTTTAGCAGACATTCTAGACTATAACAGTTTGAAAGGCTGGATGGATGGTGAGCTAGCTGTTCTGGAAAAGTCCTGAAAGCAAGTCTTTAGAGGAAACAGCTTCGATGTGGTTGAGGTAGAGTCAAACAAGGAGCTGGAATGGAAGGTCCCAGAATCTCAGCATCTGAGTGTTAATCTTGTCAGGGATGTCTATCTCCTCTTCCATTCTCCAATCTACAAACCTTACAAGTAACATATAGCTGCTTAAAGACATTATTGTGGAGCATGCAGGGTACACAGATTGGTTAATAAAGATCAATAAATAAAGACAATTGTCTTTCTTCAGAGGTTAGTTTGATTGATTACATAATAAAACTACAATATAAATTTCCATTCATGCCATCTTAAAGCATGGTATGTATAACAAGCCATGAGAAGTTTTTACCCTATACATGCTATTGGCTGTATATAGACATTTAAGTCTCACCAGTCTTAGTGTACAGAGACATATATATCACCATATATACATCATCCATCTTGTTGATTTCATTACTCTCCTTCTTCTTGTCTATTGCCATCTTGTTCTTGTAGCCAAGATCTTTAGGGGGGTCTTCCTTTGTCATGTCCGATTTTTATCAATTTGGAAGGAACCCATAGCTTTTTTTTCCCCTGTGAAAATATAGGTATAACCCCTCACCCAGTGTAACACCTTTCCTGTTTTCCATTCTGATATCAGAACATCCTTAAAATAAACAGGCTGGTTTAGTTCAGCAGGTTTTTTAATTATTGTCTTTTTTTGTTTTTGGTTCTTAAACACTTTAACCCCTCTGTAGCCCACCACCCACCAGAGGTAGTGGAAAAGAAAGGATATGGGGAATGGGAACCTGTTTAGAAAGGTTATTTGGAGCAATACCCATCTGTGTTGTCTTGAAATCAGCAATTCAGTTCACGGGTTAACAGGCAGTGGTAGTTTGATCCACTTGCAAACACCTCAGGGGTACACCAGCAGTCCAGTTTGGTTAAGCTGGCTTAGCAACAGCAGTGACATGACCTAGCAGAGAGAGCCAGGCCTCAGCTTCAGCTCAAGTTAGCAGCAGGGACCAGGAGGTGAAAGAACCTAGTGGGGAAACCCCCACTCAATTCCCGATTTGGCGAGCACCCAAAGAATTACGAGAGACTGTCTTGATGAAAACACATGAGCTAGTTTAATGATGGAGCTCTGGGTCGATACATATCTCCCATAGGGGATAGCAGTAGTTGGCCTTGAGGCTCAAAAGTTAGGGGTTCATATAGGAAAAGAGTGGGGGTACGGGAAGAATTGGCACAGCTTCACACAATTGGGCAGTTTAATCATCAAAGAGCAGTAAGTGATAGTAACTCTAAAGGGAGGGTGTTTATCTTGGTCGGCAGGACATCTGGCTAAGCCCAAACCATATCAGCAGGTGGCCCATTACTCATCTGAGCTTGTCTGGTATTGTCCTTGTGTGCCTTTCATATCTCAATGGCTATTTGGTTCCTGGGATGACTTTACAGCCTTTGTTCTTTGCTCTAGGCCCAAAAAGCCCTCCTAACTAGCAAGCCGCATGAGTCATGGACCTTGAATAAACCTTCTGGCTAGGGCTTTGAAGTCTTGAATTTAGTTTTCTTTCTTTCAGAGGATCACCAGAAGAAGTTCTCACCTGTGCCTGTCTCAGTGAAGACCTGAGAACCACAACTGTTGCACAGCTAGCAGTACCAGCAAGCCGAGCTCTGTCTGCATCACTCTGTGGAGTCCTACTGACACTCTACAAACATCACCTGTCCCCCATATGCCTTGCCTTAGCATGGGTCTTGCCTCAGCACGTGCATCCAATCAGCCTGGGTCCTCAGAGTCCGGACAAATGCATCTCAATTACAAAAGGTAAGGCAGACCAATACATGCCTGTCATTAGCAAAGAATCCTTCATCACATGTCCTTTCACATGCTTACTTTAGCTAACAAACTGTTCCTTCAGGTGGTCACCGCAACAAAACACCATCCAACTAACTGACTTTCCAAAGAACCCTTAAGGCGTGCTGGTCCAACATTTCTCTATCACTTATAAACATATCATTAAGATGACTGCTACAGTTTTGCATCTCCCAAAGGCTCTGTTGCTAATCTAAGGTGCTATTGGCAGGAGGGGGAGGAACCCTTCAGAAATGAAGTATAGGAGGAGGAAGTTAGGGCACAAGGGTGTACCTTGAAGGAGGTGTTGGGGGGGGGCCTGTCCTGGTTCCTTTTCCTCCCTTTGCTTTGTGTTCACCATGACTACCACATGTTTTCTCCACAGGCCTAAGCAACAGTGCCAATTCACTACTGATCAAAACTGCAGCCAAAATAAACTTTGCTTCCTTAGCAATTGACTATCTCAGGTATACTGTCACAGTGACAGAAAGGTCAGTAACACTACAAATGCTATATGTTTTAGGAATATACTCAGTTTGGAAAAGAGGCTGATAGACGCCTAGCCTTCCTCAAAGGCTCCAGCTTCAAAGTGACTCTGCTCATATTTTGTGTCTAGAGCAATTGCACCATTCAGTTTAACTTCAAAGAAATGAAGCAGTTTTCTTCTAGGAGAAGAACTGAATATTAATGATTATCTGAGATGATTTATGGTGAGGTAATATTTATCATGGCTGAAAAAAATTTTAGAGATGCATGATAGAACCTCTCTCCCTCCCTCCCTTCTTACCTTCCTTCCTTCCTTTCTTCCTCTCTCCCTTCCTTTCTTCCTTCCCCTTTCTTTCCTTCCTTCTTTCTTTCTTTCTTTCTTTCTTTCTTTCTTTCTTTCTTTCTTTCTTTCTTTCTTTCTTTCTTTCTTTCTTTCTTTCTTTCTTCCATCCTTCCTTCCTTCCTTCCTTCCTTTCTTCCTTTCCTCCTTCTTTCCTTCCTACCATACTTATAAGCCATGTCATAACCAAAAGAACTAGAATGCTACTAGTAACTGTATTAGTCAGGGATCTCTAGAGTAAGAGAATGTAGAGAGTGAATCTTTCTTTACATCGGAAGGGGATTTATTAGAATAATTTACAGTCTTTGGTCCAGCAAATCCAACAATAGCTGTCTATGAACAGAAAGCCCAGGAATCTACTAGTTGTTCAGTCTATGAGGATGGCATTGTCCTTCCTGGTCAGATGGGAAGGTGTCCTGGGAGTCAGAAGCCTAGGAACCACACAGATCTGTGGTGGGGCAGTGTTCCAGTAGAAGAGAATCCTGAGACATAGGAGCCCAGGAACTCCATAGCTCTGAGAGGAAGCCTCCTCAGCAGAGGGGTTGCAGTTCCCAGGGGATCTTTAGTTGAGCTGAGGCGCTGAGCTGAGGTGCTCAGGAGCCTCAGCCCTGTTCCACTTCTTCTCTTCATTGTTGCTTGGCTTCTTCTGATGACGGTTACACCAGGCAGCAAATTTCATGAAAGAGATTTATTGGGGAAGGTCCAGGGTGTGGAGGCATGAATCCAGGGGTGGCTGCCTCTGCTCCTGGAAGCAGACAGCAGGGAACTGAGCAGAAGCAGCCTTTATATAGGACTTGGGGCGTGGTGCAGAGCTTTCTAGGGTGGAGATTTCCATGGTGAAGATTGGTGAGATTTCAAGTTCTGAGCTTGGGGGAGTTCAGGGATTGGTGGGTTTTCCTGTTCAGACTTTTCACCTAAAATTAGCATAATATAGAGAGGGTCCTATTGAGGACCTTTGTAACCGTTACAAAGGTCCTATTGAGGACCTTTGTAACGTTACAAGGACCTTTGAGGACCTTTTTAACCGTTACAAGGCTGGAACATCATTATGACAGGTGAGGCCTAGGGGAGAGGCCTGGCTGCTGGAGTACCTCAGGAGGTGTGTGTGTGTGTGTGTGTGTGTGTGTGTGTGTGTGTGTGAGCTCTGACCACTTTTCTGTATTGAGGGTTTAAAAAGTTTTCAAAGTATATGAAGTATAAGTTTACAAAGTTTACAAAGGGAGTCCAGGGCTGGGAAGGCTTTCCCTGCCTCTTGAATGGCCTGTATAGCCAATAGCTGGGTGTCTCAGATGGTCTTCAGTACATGGAGACATTGCGAAGAACTAAGCTCTGATATGAATGATGCAATGGCCTAGCTAGTGAGGGCAAAGCAAGGAGGCAGAAAAAGAGAGTGTCTGTCTTTCATGATCCTGTATAGGCTGCCCATGGAAGGTATGGCCCAGATGTTTTCCCTGCTCAAAAGATACAGATTAAAGGTGTGTCTTCCCACCTCAAAGATCCGAATTAGAAGTGGATCTTCCTACTTCAGATTAAGCAAAATCCTCCCTATGTGTGGTCCTTGTTTCATCTTTGGGTTTTGGTTAATTACTGATGTAGTCAAATTTAAAACCAAGAATTGTCATTACTATAACCTACACCTGCCCAGTGTCCTAGGCTCATCACCTGGTGCTTTGACACCCAGGCATTGTCTTTGTCTCAATTTGTAGCTATTCTGTTGTTTATAATACGTTTATGTGTAGCTGGTTTTTTGCTACTTTGTTGGTTCTTTTTTTTTCTACCTGTTATCTCCCTAGTTTAATCTCCTAACACTAGATAGGAGGGGAAGAAAGATGGGCAATGGAGAGAGAGATCTGTTCCTCCCAGTTTCCAGCCGAGCCCCTTCAAACATTTCCCCCAACCCTTCCTCCCTCAGTTCCCCCAGAGTCTGCTTACGCCATCCCTCTTCCCAGTTTCCCCAGTACTAGCAGCTCCAAACCATAACTATTGTTTTAGCCCATCTTTCAGCTCAGCTGACTCCTAACAACCTTTTCTGTGCCAACTGCCTTCTCTCTTCCCAGCTTCAGCTGGTTTTTCAAATAGCTTTTGGTCCTGGTGTTTCATCTCAGCATGGTTAACCCTAAACTAAGGTGCTGTGATTCTCAGGTCCTGGGATTAATGGCATATGCCACCATGCTCGGTGATTCTAGTAGTTGTTGTTACTTGTAAATTATTATTATGATTGAGACAGGATCTCATGTATCCCAGGCTGTCCTCAAACTTGTTATGTAGCTAAGGATGACCTTGAACTTGGATTAGAGACGTGTCCCACTATCATTGTACAGCATTGCCCAGTGCTGAAGGTTGAACCCAGGCTCTCTTACATTCTAGGCAATCCTTCTTCCAACTGAGTTACCCTGGGTTGGACTCTGGCACTTTAAAACTTCATTTTGTTTTATTCTATGTGTATGGGTGTTCACCTGCACATATATCTATGTACCCATGAAGGCTAGAGGAGGGCATTGGATCCTCTGGAACTGGAGTTACTGATGAGTGTAAGCCACCATGTGGGTTCTGGGGATTGAACTCAGGTCCTCTTCAAGAGCAACAAGTGGTCTGAACCACTGAGCAATCTTTCAAAACCTCTATTTCTTTTTTTTTTTTTAATTCTGAGCAATGTGCTACAAACATTGTTGTGTGTGTTTCTAGGTACATTCTAGATACAGATGTGTCTAAATTTCATTTGGATATAGGATCTATAACTAGAAGACAAATAGGTGGGCCACTAGTTTTGTGAATATTTCATGTATTAGAATATTATTAGATTTGTGAATAAGGTAGTTTTAACTTATTTCCAAAAAAAAATGCACCAATTAACACTCCCCTTGCCAGTATATTATTGATTCAATTAACTCTTATCCTATCAAATATTTGATGTTCTCAGACTTCATTGTTTTTGCTGATTAAATGTTCTTCATTTGCATGTCTCTAATTCTCAGTGAGACTGAATATCTCTTTGTGTGTGTGTTGGGTAGTATATGCATATGTGTCAGCCAATGTGTGGGATAGGTGGGATGTGCTCACTGATACACGTGCTTGAGGAGGCCAGAGGTTGATTTTGGCAAGTCTGCCCAGTGAACAGGGTTTCCTCATTGAACGAAGAGGAAGGCTGGCTGGCCAGAAAGCCCCTGGTATCTGCCCCCAACCCAGCATTAGAGCTACAAGGACATTGTGATACACCTGGCCACCTGACTTTGAAAATGTGGGTTCTGGGTTCCAAATTGAGGCCCTCATGGCAGTTCATCAAGCACTTTGCCCACTGAATCATCTCCTCAATTCTGAGATTGAATAGCTCCTCATGGTTTATTGGCTATTTTTTTTTCATGTACAATTCTCATCTATTTATGCAAAGTTTTTTTTGTTAGATTGTTATTTCCTATGGTCTTATTTGTTGATTAATAGAAATTATTTATAAACAAATATTACTTGTTATTGATCCTTTGATATGCATGTCAAAACATGTTCTCCTTATAGCTTTAATTTTATTGATAGTTTCTTTTGAAGTTTTGAGATGTAGAACTTCTTAGTGTTAAAGATTGTTTTTCGTCTTTTGTGATTAGCACATCTTTAGGATATAAGATGTTATAGCTTATGCTCATTGATTTTTTTTAAGGTTTATTTATTATTATATGTAAGTACACGGTAGCTGTCTTTAAACACACAAGAAGAGGGTGTCAGATCTCAGTACAGATGGTTGTGAGCCACTATGTGGTTGCTGGGATTTGATCTCAGGACCCTTAGAAGAGCAGTCAATGCTCTTACTCACTGAGCTATCTTTCCAGTTCCCTGGTTGCTTGTTTTTTTGTTGTTGTTGTTTTTTTGTTTTTTTGTTTTGGATAGGTTTTCATTATATAACTAATTTCTATCCTCTCAAATACTTGGTGTCATCAGACTTCATTATTTTTGCCAATTAAATGTTCTTAATTTGCATATCTCTAATCTTTAGGGAGACTGAATCTTTCTGTGTCTGAATGTGTATGTGTGTGTGTGTGTGTGTGTGTAGCATATACATATGTTATTCTCTTTAGGCTAACCTAGAACTTGTTGTATAGACATGGCTGGCCTTGAACTTGCCTTTGTCTCCTGAGTGCCTGAAAGAACCTAGTGGGGAAACCCCCACTCAACTCCTGATTCGGCATGCACCCAAGAATCAAGAACAAACAGAGCATCTTGATGTAAATACATGAGGTAGTTTAATGGCTCCGGGTTGAAATGTGTCTCATGCAGGAGACAGTGGATTCGACCAGGAGGCTTGCAAGCTAGGGGTTTTTATAGAAAAGGGGCTGGGGGAGGAATTGGTGAGGTTTCACATGATTGGTTCATTTAAACATCAGCAGACTATACATGCAGATAACATTTAACTTAGGTCAGAAGGGTGGGAGATAGGGAGGCACCGGGCCAGTCTGGCCATGTCATTCTCTTTATCTTTATGGCTAAGCAGCCTCAGGAATGTCTTAACGACGGGCCTGCCCGGGCATGTCCTGGCCTGTTCTGCTATGTTCTCAGTTTCAACCTGGGCTATTTGACATAAATTACATGACTCACAGGAATCAAGTTTTATTTTCTTTCATGCCAAGATTACATCTAACAGCTGCTAATATATATATATATTTTTTTTTGAATGAGCTCTTTTACTAAAAAAGTCACCTGGTTCTTCTATGAATGACTTTGGTTTATCAGAGAGATTCACTGTAAATTCCACGTAATTCTGATGACCCAGAGAGCTAAGTTTGAAAAAATCTCTTGGCAACAAAAATACACTAAATGCATTTAAAGAAATGTTGACACACACTTAGAATCATAGAGTAGAGAAAGGGAGTCATCTCCTCACCTTACCTTGAACCTTCAAGAAAGCAGGAGGTACAAATGTGCAGACAGTGGGGGGGGGGGAAGGTATAGATATGAGAGGCAGAGATGAGGCTTTACAGATCCAGGGAAGGGACTAGGACTCAAGACCTCATCGTTGGGCTTATATAGGCTGGAAAGGAGTCTCCAAATGTAAACATGAGGCATCCAAAGTCTCTGATCAGGATTTATAAATCTGTGAGTGCTGTTGCTCTGCCCAGAAGGGAAGGAAGGCAGGAAGGAAGCCCTGGCGGAGAGCTGAGCAAGGGGAGGTAACGGTCTTCACAGATGTGCTATGGTTCATGATCAGAGGCAGCTGGAAGGACAAGACGTGCCAGAAAACACGGAGAACTGCTCATCAAAATGAAGTGGAAAGGTGGCAGTGGAGCAATGATGGGACAGAAAAGAGGAACCCAGCGGTACAGGAAGAAGAAGTGAGATCTAGTCTCTTAATTGTTTATGATCTTGTGTGGGCGTTTAGACACACCTTGGGTGGTGCTCTGGGCAGCTTGCAGTCAGGGAATCTGTCAGCTCTGTTATGGATTTTACAAGAGAGAGAAGCAAAAACACGAAACAGAGTTAAATCTTCCAGAAGGTAGCTGCATTGTGTAAAGTCGGTTTCATTTATGGTCAACTGTGACTGTCCCTCATTACAATGATCTAAGTCGATGGTTTGTAGGGGACGATGATACTGAACTCTGGTTGTGTGTACGTGTGTTTTAGGGCTCTGGGGAGGCACAGTGGAAAGAGCTGAAGGGAACAAGGGCCCATACAAGTTACTTTATTATTAAAACTTCACTTGTTCAATTATACTTAGAACTTTGAAAGTCCATATAATTTACAAAGCAGGCAATCAAGTACCCAGAAGTCAGTGTGTGTGTGTTGTATATGTGTGGATCTTTGAAAGTGCTTTGGTATATTAATAATATGTCAATCTCAGAATATAGAAACTTGAGAATATGATGTTACTAAATCAAATTTGAGTCCATAAAGTATAAGAGTACAAATGTGTAAAACAAATTTATATTTGTCTTATTTATTTTTAAAGTTACGTTTTTGGTGTGTGGGCGTACTAAGGCTTGTGAGTAAAGGTCGGATTTCAACTTAGTGGCTCCTAGAATCAAACTCAGGTAACTCGGCTTGGAGGCAGCAGTCTTGACCTGAAGAGCCATCTCTCCAGCTACTTTATTGTCTTTAACCTGTACAAGGTACTTTATTGATACATTTTTTCTTGACATTTGACACAGGTCTTTTATTCGACTTTTGTGTGATTCTAACATACAGCTATTCATCTCATTTTTACCCCATGCTGCTAGTGCCATCCATGGATCATGAGTTCTGAATATTCAGGGCTGCTTCTTGGCTGGAGCTAGGAGTGGCAAGTTTCCCAGGTCAGAATTCTAAGATGAGCCATGCTGTGAGCTGCACTCTGTGTTTCCCTCCCAGGTGCAGGCACAGGCACAGGCAGAGATGCTCCCAGGATTAGTGCTCCCAGGCCCAGATGCAGTTGCTCTAGGCTACTTGCTGCCCCAAGTATTGCTTGAAGACACTCTGTTTTGATAGAACCTAGTGGGGAACCCCACACTCAATTCCTGATTCGGCGGGCACCCAAAGAATCACGAAAAGGCCTTGATGTAATTACATGAGGTCGTTTAATGACAGAGCTCCGGACCGACATGCATCCCCCACAGGAGATAATGGATATCGGCCACGAGGCTAGGAAGCTAGGGGTTTTTATGGGTTAAGGGGCTTAGGGGTGTGGAATTCAGCATAGCAATACACTATTGGCTTATTCAAACATCAGCAGAAAAATTACATGTACGTGCAGGGTGTCAGAGTTCTGTGAGTTGTTGACTCAGTTTAGATAGCCCTGTTATGTCCTCACATTCCTCTTTATCTTTAAGATTAAGCTGTTCCCAGGAATGTTTTAACTATGGGGCATACTCGGGTTTGTTTTTCTTTTTTCTTAGCCCCAGGCAGCTTCTAGGCTCACAAACAACCAGCAATTTCTGAGCACTTTATATGACTTACAGGTTTTGAAATTTCATTTCTTTCAGTTTCACCTTCCTTATGAGACAGTTACATTCCTTTAACCTGGAGCTAAAAGTCACTGTGGGAAGAGAGGTTCCCAAGCATTCAAGAGTAGCGCAGCCTTGATGAGCAGAGACTGTGTATGGTTTTAGAGCTTTATTATAGAAAGGCAGGGGGAAAGAGAGAAGGCAGAAGAGAGAGAGAGAGAGAGAGAGAGAGAGAGAGAGAGAGAGAGAGAGAGAGAGAGAGAGAGGAAAGGCTAGAGAGAAAGAGAGAGTAAGAGGGAGAGAGTGAGAGGAGAGGAGAGTAAGAGCAAGAGAACAAACCTTTTAAAGTGAGCTGCTATCTTTTCTGTTGCTAGGTAACTGGGGAGGAGTCTAGCATGAAGGTCAGAAGTTTGGGACATTGCCTACTTGACTCTAGCCATGCTTTTCTTGTGGGGGCTGAGAGGGCTGTAACTTGGACAGGAGCCAGAGTTCCAGGACCACGAGGCAACGTAGGTGAATTATCACAATTCTGGGGATTCAGACCTCAGCTAGACTGGAGACTAGCCTGTCAGTGCATAGCCCAATGCCCCACAAGTCACCATAAGCAGAAATAAATAACAATGGGCTAATTTCTAGGGACTGCTTCAGTCCTGAGTGAATGTGTGTTGTTGCCATGGACACAGCAACATCAGGGATCCCAACATCTGAGCATCATGTGACTGGCAAAGTCTTCTCTGGGTGAGGCTCAGAGGGAAGGCAAAGCCTTTCTCAGGTCTTAGTGTGAACGTTTACAATGTGCAGAAGCTGTACACACACACACACACGCACACGCACACGCACACGCACACACGCGGAAACACTTTTATAGCTCTGTTGAGAAATAACAAGGAAAAAAGAATAGTTTCCTGTTGAAAGCTTAGTCATGATACTAGGTGGATGTGGTTTGTTTGTGTTCCCCCAAGTATTTATATTTCTGGAGCATGGTTCATGGTGTGCTGAGAGGTGATTGGGCCAGCAGGAGGAAGAGCCCAGTGAGAGGTTCTGAGTTTATATGGGGAAACTACACACAGAAGGAATCAAAATACATCATCAGGGACCTAGTATGGTAGCTTATGCCGATAATCCCAGCACATGGGAAGCTGAGGCAGGAGGATCACTGTGAGTTTTAGGCCTGCTGCGCTACATAATGTATTCTGGAATTTATAGAATGAAACCCTTTATCAAAGCAAAACAAAACAAAACAAAACAACCAAAACCCCACAAAACCAGCATAGAACAATACAAAACAAAACAAACAAACAACAACAATGGAAAACCAATATGTCTCATTGGACTTCTGAGCTGGGCCTGACTCCTGAGTAGTTCTCTGGCTTTCTTTCTCTGATGTGGTTGCTTATTCTCTTGGGCCTCCTGTCACTGTGATGTCATCCTGACATTCAAGCAGAACATGGACAGTAATCAGATCGATATAAATAAAGCCTAACTGGAAGTATTTAAAAACTGACCAAATATACCTGTAAAGCCAGCTGAGTCCGTTTTGAAAGGCTCATCTTTAACTGCCTGAAAAATTGTTTCTTTTGAGATGTACAGAAAAGGATTAACCTTGCCCAAAAAAAGGCTTTGGCCCTTCCCCTTGGCTCTCAAGAGTTAATTTCTAAGCCTTGGAATCTTGTTGACCAAGAATATCTTCATTTATAGGACCTTGAACTATGACAGATAGTCTGCTCCAACAGTGATTTCCTGTGGAGGACTTGGTCCCCTTAGCATCACATCAGCCTTTGAAGGGGTCAAAGAGTAAGGGCAGCTCTGCTCATGGTGACCCTATATGCATGTGACCAACTACAAAAAGTCTAGCCACAGGCTTGTGAGCTTTTCTGGTGACAATACTCCATACATATTGTCACATACAATTTCTAGAAGTAAATTTTTTCTTTTCTTTTTAATTTATTTATTCTAGTAGATTTTAAATGACCTTTTTAAAAAAATGATTTATTTATTTTATGTATATGAGTACACTGTAGCTGTCTACAGACACATCAGAAGAGGGCATTTTAGATCCCATTATAGATGGTTGTGAACCACCATGTGGTTGCTGGAAATTGAACTCAGGACCTCTGAAAGAGCAGTCAGTGCCCTTAACTACTGAGCCATCGCTCCAGTCCCTTAAACGACTTTTAAAACCAGTAACTTCAGTTATATTGTTAAATAATATTGTTACTGATAGACATTTGGTTGAATTTAACATCAGTTTGGGGACAGTTTTGTACACATGTACAATGTGCAGCAACCTTGTTTTGAAACTTAGGCTCTGTCTGCCTACCTCTCTGAGGACCAGAACTCTGTTCATTGGAATTGTTTGCACGTGGCACTATGTTCTTCTTCCCTCACTTCATATTTTTCTCTGTAGTCTTATTTGTGCTATGAATCAGCTAGAAGTAGCTTTTAATGGATTCTTTGAGGTTTTTCTACTGAATTAACAAATTTCAAGTTAGGCTTGGGGCTCCCAAGTTTGCAAAGTGTCTTGGAGGTGGGTAGTCCTGAGAGTGGGAATTCCTTAGGACCAACTGAGTCTCTGAAGTAGCCAAGGCACAAGAGGTAGGGCTTGAGGAACCTTTGATCTCTTGCTGGCGGCTCATTTTCAAAGCCCTGGATAAGGCTCTATCTCAGATTTCAGAGACCTGGGGAATCTCTGTCTGTCTATCTCTCTGTATGTATATCTATCCATCCACCCATCTATCCATCCATCCATCCATTGACCCATGCTGAAACATAGAGTTAGAGCAGCCTCAGAGCTTACATGAATTTTGTCCGGTCTTGGATCCTTATCATAAAGTGGCTAGATCTTAGAAACTTCCCATCCTAGAACTTGGCAGAGCAGGTATAACTGTCACCAGGGAAGAGACTAGGATGGAGTCGCTCACCACTGTGTCTCCGTGGGAATGAGAATGCCTTCTTTAGGGAACTCATTCATCTCTTCTGCACCAAGCAATGTTGAACCACCTGGAAAAAGCAGGCTCCAAAACGTTTAGCTAAGGAGAACATTTATGTTGAAGACTCAGGGCTGGACAGGGCAGTGTATAGAAAGAAATAGCAATTCTATGTATGTGATAGGACTTGTCAGGACCATAGGATAGAAGGATACATATGGCGCTTCCTCCAGATCAGTTTCCAGGAGGTGGTGGGTCATCTATGTTTGGAAGGAAGGATGGAGCTGGTCTTGGGATCAGGATTAGTGAAGCAAATTTTCCTTTCTGGAGACAATGTCTTGCTTATATTGCTGTGCCAGCCTGTTACTCAATGTGTATTACAAGCTGGACTCTGGCTGAAGGCAATGTTCTGCCTCCTCCTCCAGTGAAAGGCAGCTTTTCCATTCACTGTTATTCATTATTGCTTCCAAAAGCTGGACCTTGTCTTCCGTCTGTCATGTGAGGAAATTAGTCCATTATATTACATCATCGACACTACCTCTCAAAGTCAAGGACACTGGTAGGCAACTGTGAGGGAGCTCCAGGGGTTGAGGGCTCTATCTTAGGATGAGACATGGGAAAAACTATGCAGGCTGAGGATAAAAAGTAGAACCTCACAGAAGTCTGCTTGGGTTGTTCAAACACTATACACGAACTTATACCTCATAGCTTATACCTTTGTCTTTCATGGGTCTGAAAGCTAGACACGCCAAGATCGGGATGCCCTCATAGTCAGGTTCTGGGAAGGCTTTTTTTTTTTTTCTTCCACCCATGGGAGAAGGAATGAGCACTGACAGGATTTTTGGAGTCTGCTGGGTCTCCTGATCCTGCTTAGAAAATAAAAACATTAATTCAATTCAGGAGAGCTCTGATCACTTCCACAAACTCTCCACTTTTTCTTCTTCTTTTTAAGATTTAATTATCATTATATGTAGGTACATTGTAGCTGACTTCAGACGCACCAGAAGAGGGTGACAGATCTAATTATAGGTGGTTGTGAGCCACCATGTGGTTGCTGGGATTTGAACTCAGGACCTTTGGAAGAGCAGTCAATGCTCTTACCCACTGAGCCATCTTTCCAGCCCAACATTCTACTTTCTAATACTACCATACAGTTGGTTACATTTTAAGATATGAACTAGAAGGGTGGGCACAAACATTCAGATTCATTTATTTATTGATCTTTTATGTCAATAATAAATAATAAACAAACAAACAAATCAGAATGTTTGATCCTAGCTCTCAGAAGGCATAGATAGACAGATCTCTGAGTTCAAGGCCAGCCTAGTCCACAGAGATAATTCAAGGACAGGCAGAGTTATAAAGTAACCCTGTCTTAAAAACAAAAACAATAACAAATAAAAAATAAAACCAAAAATCTCTTTGGGCTGGAGAGATTGTTCAGCAATTTAGAGTACTGACTACTGTTCCAGAGAACCCTGGTTCAACTCCCAGCACCCAAGGGCAGCTGGTCTGTAATTTTCAGTGCCAGGAGATCTGATGCCTTCACACAGACATAAATGTAGGCAGAACACCAATGCAATGAAATAAAAATAAACAAAAAGATTACCATACAAAGTAAGGGGTTTTATTATAGCACTTTCTTTTTTCTTTTTTTTAAATTTATTTATTTATTTTATGTATATGAGTACTCTATTGCTCTCTTCAGACACAGCAGAAGAGGGTAATCAGATACAATAACAGATGGTTGTGAGCCACTATGTGGTTGCTGGGAACTGAACTCAGGAACTTCAGAAGAGCAGTCAGTGCTCTTAAGCCATCTCTCCAGCACTTATTATGGCATTTTCACACCAGTATATTCCAGAGCTTTCTATTCAAGCTCTCAAGGATAGCTATTAATTTGGTGCTGAAAACTATCTTGAAGGGAAGCCAAGTTTCCATTTCCATGTATTGCTTACCTTCAGGGGGAAGATCATAGATTTGTGTTTGTGTGTGTGTGTGTGTGTGTGTGTGTGTGTGTGTGTGTGTGTGTGTGTGTGTGTTCACTTGGGCATGTGTGGAAGTCAGGGGTGGAGTCCATCCTCCCTCTTCATCAGGAGGATTCTGGCGATTATGCTCCGGCTGGCAGGCCTGATGATGAGCACCTTAACCCACTGAGCCATCTCGCTTACCCAACTGCTGTTGACTGTGAGGACTCAGAAAGCAATTTGGTCAGCACTACACAGGTTGCAAGTTGATGAGCTGGAGTTCAAGTCCAGGTCTTTGACTCCAAATTGACTGTCTGTCTGGTCCAGAGCATCCGTTGCTTGCCACCACTGGCAGCCACCTGTCCTATAAAGGCCGCTCTTGCTCAGTGTTGGTCGGGCTAGAAACAGATCAAAGAATGGAATGAGAGGATGGGCTTGGGAGAACCACACGTGTTTGTTGCTAAGGGGAAAAGAAGAGGAAAAGAGCAAGAGGCCTGGCTTCTGGATATGGCCTTGAAGTAAAGGGTCCTGAGGGAGTGGGGTTCGGGGTGGGGTGGGGTGGGTACCACTGACTCCACCCCTCCTTGGAGTTCAAAGGATCTCTGCTGCCTGCTCTTCTACAGGATGAATCCAGCCACGGAAGGGGGTGAGCACCACAAAGCGTTTCACATCCTTTGGTTGTGGAGGGGTGAAAGGAGGAACACAGTTTGCATATGTTGAACATTTGAGATCAGACTTCCTGGGCTCATGAGATTTTTCCCAGCAAGTCTAAATGTTATGTCTCTTCCTTAATCACCCCATATGCTCTTCCTCTTCCACGTTAGTACCTACTTACTCAGGGTTCTTCTTCTCAGGCCACCCTACCCCTAAGTTCCTTCAGACTTCTGCTTCCACGGTGTATGCTGGTTTGGGGCAGCCTGGAATAATGACTGTTGGTTTTCTTTCCCACCCTGTGGGAGCCACTAAGAATTCAGCACCAGGCTGAGGAGGACCAAGGGCTGGGATTTTGCAACTGGTTTTTTGTGAGTCACTGTGCACTCTGAGTACCCACCCACTGGAGGCATCTTAGCTTGTGGGAACCCACGTGGAGGGACTGAGGCTTTCTCGGTAGCCTTGTCAGTGCACAGCAGAAGTGAACAGCCTTCAGTTGAGGAAATTGTGGCTGGACAGGCAGTGAGGTAGTTCTGCTGTGTCCTGCTGACAGTTAGCTGCGAGCCTATTGACATCTGAGCACCTGGAGAAGACAGGGCCCCCGTAGTCTGCTCTGTCCTGTGGTGATGTTGGGGCAAGCTGTCCTGTTCACAACCTTTCTGCTCCTCAGGGCTCATCAGGGCCAAGGTAAGGATTTTTGTGTTGGTGTGGGATGGGGCCTGGCATACACCCATGGGTGCCTGAGTGTGTGAGGGAGATCAGAAGTTAGAGCCTCTGATTATGCCATTTCGATAGTCACCTGGAACACAGAAAGCCAGAGGAGAGGTTAGAGAAGGTGGTCCAGGTCCTTAGGGCTATTGTAAAGTGGGTGGAGTTTAGTCTGTATGAAAACTGTGGAAAACTGGAGCGATGTGTGTACAAGCCTTCTCTGGAGCAATGTGTGCATTAGCTTTCCCTTTTCTCGCTCTGGGAGTGGATTCATCACCAGCCATAGCTTTTTCCTTCATTCCGACACAGTTTCACACAAACACCACCTTGTCATTGTCACCTTCCCCACAGAATTCGTGTCCATTCTGAAGAAAAGGATGGTCTGGGAGTTGTGAGGAGTCCCTGGATGCTTTGGGTCTGGGTGAGGTAAGGTAGAGAAAAGAAGGTAGGACAGGCAGGGTCTCACGAGTCAGCACAGAGACTGCTCCACTTTGGGTGGGTTGGGTTGAGCCTTGCATTTCTCAGGGACTGTTTTCTAGTTGTCACTGTGCTGGAGGGGACCCCGGGAGTCCCTCTAGCAGGCCCAACTCATTTGCATTCAGCTTCTGGTCACCTTACCTCCTCTCAAATGAGGCATGAATGGAGGAATCTCTTCCTGAGGAAGAGATTTTGGCTCAGGACTCAAAGAGACTCTGGTTCAGTAGAAGTCACCCCAGGGGCAGCCAGATGATGATGACAAACCTTTCTTACTAAAGTGTGATATCTGCATATCAGTGTACGTGTCAGTGAGTCACTTTTCTGATGACTTTGGGACAATCGTGCGTTTATGTCCACTCATTGTCTACTGTCTTTCCCATAAACATAAGCAATATTCTCACTCCAAATCTCACAGATTAGTTTTGCCTGGATGTACGTGGCATCCCATGGTATGGGTTCCTGACTTCTTTTACTTGACACTTCTATGACGTTTGTCTATGTATCTTATCTCTTTGATGGGAGTTTCCAGTCCCTGCATGCCATGCATCTGGGTGAGATAAGACAACTCCATCCCAGGCTTACACCATCCTCTGCTCACTCTCTTGAGGGTGAGCACCTGATCTTTAAAATGGTTTTACAGTAGTGCCATGAGCCTTTCTGTCACACAGCAATACACCTTCAAGGTCACATCATGGGGTCTAAGTGTCTATATTCTTAGTGGGTGTTGTCAAACTGTTTCAGGAATGTTTGAGCCATCTAGTACATGGGATTTCAAGTTGTCACAAGGCAACTGGCATTTTGTTCTGTGTGCCTGTGAACAGGAAATGAAATTGCAATGATGTAGAGCCCACAAAGCAAAAGGCCAAAGCCATGGCTTGATAACTTCTTTGACATTTTGCATGCAACCCCTATAGCAGAGCCAGTCATGAATTAATTATCATATTTACAATGACTTTTCTATATTATGAGAACTAGGCAAAATTTAGCAAGGAAACAGTTGAGCTGAGGTCAATTTTTTGTTTTTAAAGATAGAATCTCTCATATTCTAGGCTGTCGTATAAGACCGAGCTTTGGTCATGGGAGGCAAGGGCCCTACTAACTAAACTACATCCCACACCCAGATTATACCCATGAAAATCTTCCAGTCAGGAAAATAGGTGTGTACAATGCCAACTCCAAGGGAAGGCAGAAGAGGCCCTGGCACTGTCAGTCAGGGTGCATTGAAAGGGAATCTGAGAGGATTCTTCTAGGAGGGGAGACAGGGGACTGTCTTGGTGTGGTAAGAGCTCAGAAAAACGAAGAAAGTGAACCAATCCAGGCACAGAAATAGCCTGAAGAAAAGCAAGAAAACCAGGAGTTAGAGTGAGAGGCATAGTACTGAAGTTGTCTTGGAGAAAGCAAATACCTGAGTGGACTGGGAATGGGAAGGGACACAGCCAGGCCAGTTTTGACAGACAGAGACAATCAGCTTGCCTGCAGACAGAAGAGGCTGTGGTCAGTCAGGACAGAGCTAATGAGGAAGTGGGCTGTGGCTTCTGCAGGATACTCATTATTTTGTGAGTTTGCCTTAGCTGGTCATGCCAAGAGCTCACAAGGCTCTATTCCTTTCTCAGCATTGACCTAATCTGTTGTCCACCCCCCACCCCCCGCACTCCCAAACCTTTTTGCACAAGCCCAACTGAGAAAAAAACCTCAACATTCTTTTGCAGGCTGGTGGGATTATACCCCTGCTCCCACCCCTGCTCCACCCCAAGCTTCAGCCATCTGAGACTTTCCCCTTCCCCCCCCCCCGGAGCCTCCCCCCCCCCCCCCCGCCGGACTCAGGCCTCCCAGCTTCCGGTGAGCTGTAAGTCTTGGTTGGAAAAAGCTGGGCTGAATCTTGGCTGTGGTGTGGGAGCACGGGTGACCCCCTGCTAAGTGAGTCAGTCATACCCATTGACCATTCTTTCTCCTTGGTGCACACCCAGCACCCTGCCAAGCTGTACTGGAGTTCATCAACTGTCCTCATTCCCCGCCCCCCCACCGAAACTGCAGTAGAGTCCATCAAATTGCCCCCCCCCGTTCTTCTTCTATAGACTTAATATTTTACCTCATCCTGTCTAAACCACCGGAAAAGAGCCCCCAAGGCTGTGAGCAGCAGCAACTGCCTTGGCTGTGGAGTCCCTGACCGCCGGAACTGGCTGTGGCCACTCCCTTCTGAACTGCAAATCATCTGTATACTCTTTGCCTTGTTCCCTTTCTCACTGGGAGCATGTAAGAACTTGAGAAGTTATTCTTCCTTTCTCTCATTATCTCTTCATATTAGCATTTTAAAAAGCTCCCTTAAAATGTCTACCTCCCTGGGATGGGAGGGTTTTCTGTCTCTCACAGTTCCTGTCTTCTGCTCAGATGCCCCTGTTAGGCTCCTGCAGGAAGTGCGCACCAACTCAATGTGGAGACCTGGAGGAGAAAACCCAGCAGAAAGCAGGCACAGAAAGATTCACAGCCTCTGAGCTCAGCTGAGTTCTTTTCTCCCTTTGAAGTTATTTATTTATTAATTTATTCTTTGAGAATTTCATACAATATACTTTGATCAAGTTCTTTCTTCTTTCCCACCTCCTCCCAGAGTCTCCTGTACTTGCCAACATACCCTCTCTCTCGAGAAAACAACAATAACAACACACACACACACACACACACACACACACACACACACACACACACACACACAGTGTTGGTCGGCTACTCTTGAACACTGGTCCTATTCTGGGATGTGGTTAACATACCCTTTCCTGGTAGCTATCAATTGTGAATAGCTTCTTAGCTATTGATGGGACCTGGGCCCAAGTCCCTCTGCCTTCTTTGTCCTGGTCTGTAGTGACTTTATCATCCCATAGGTGATAGTAAACGGTAATCATCTTTCCAAGGTTGCTGTTCAGCTGCTGATGGCTCAAAACCTTTCACAAAATGGAAGCCTGGTTAGGGATTTTTTTCTATCCTACCCACAATTCCCAGTGTCTCCCACCTTGTCTGTTCCTGCACACAGTCACATGGAGAGAATGGTTCCTGCCTCCCATTGTTCTGGTTTGGGCCAGTCCTACTTCCCACTCTTAGTTTTCTCCCATCTGAAAAAAGCCAAACCAACACCTGTCAAGATATCTGTGGGGTTGCCTAACCTTCCCACCCTTTAGACAGGGTCTCACCAGCCCAGGCTGATCTCAGACTTGCTATGTGTCTGAGGATGGCTTTGAACTTCTGATCCTCTTACCTTCAACTCTTAAGTACTGGGATTATTAATGTGAGCCACCATGCCTGTGTTATGTGATGCTGGGAGTCCAACCCAGGGCTTCGGTGCAAACACTCTGCTAACTGAGCTACATCCTCAGCCTAGTTCCTCTTTTTTTTTTAAAATATATTTTAATTAATTACTTTAGTGTGTGTGTGTGTGTGTGTGTGTGTGTTCCTGAGCCATGGTGCTCAAGTAGAGGTTAGAAGTCAATCTTTGAGAGTTGGTTATTTCCTTCCTGGGTCCAGGTCGTTGAACTCAGGCTGTAGCCTTGGCAGCTTACACCTTTATCTTCTGAGTGATCTGGCTAGCCCCCTTAGCCTTCTTTTATTTATAGACAAAGCCATATTAGGTATATAAACTCATTCACTTTATTTACCTGGAAATAAAATATAGCGGTATAATTTAGTAAGTGCCCTTGGTACAGTGTAGCAGCAATGAGGGTTACAGATCCCACACTTTGTTTAGTTATTAAAATTTTGTTTTATTTTCTGTTCTTTTTGTTTGTTTATTTGTTTGATTGTTTTTGAGACAGTTTCTCTGTGTAGCCATGGTTGTCCTGGAAACTCACTCTGTAGACCAGGCTGGCCTTGAACTCAACGATCTACCTGCTTCTTTCTCCCAACTGCTGGGATTAATAAGATGTGAGCCATCACCACCTGGCCCCACTCTTGACTTTGAAGAACTAACAGTGTAGTTAAGGATACTGCTTCTTCTGTATTGTCAGTATTTAGTTGTGTGATAGCAGAGAACTGTGTTCTCTGTGGGTCTCTGATCTGCTGTTGGTTACACAGTGCTCTACTTATTATTATTTATTGTACTGTGTGTATATTTTTAGATTATCATCCTTAGATATTTGTGCTACCTCTCACAGTTTTTTCAGATACCTAAAAATTAAACTCATGTTTACTACTCCACTTTCTAAACATGTTGGAGAAAGCTTTGCTAAAATTCTTCCTAGACCAGTGTTGGCACCCGGTCCGTGCTGTTGCTTTGCCTGTAACGCCCTCTCTTTTCTCCATCTACTAGGCTGATTCTGAGGTTTTCTTCTAATGGCAGCATCTAACCACTTGCTCTGAGCAGACACTTCTAATACCCTGGTGCAGAGGAAGGCACAGTCTTCTTGTGCGCCAACATCATTATACCTTTATGTCCCGACCTGTACCAGCTGAAGCAGCAGAGGTTGTACTTTGTTCTGGTAACCAAGCTTGGTAGCCTAGGAGTCACCAGGTGGTACTGGTTTTTGAAGGCATGAAGGGCTATGACAGAGCTATGGAGGCTCAGCACTGTGTGGCAGGGCTGGAGTCCCTGAAGAGAGCCCCCTAGAGGCTATTGGTGAGCCCCTAGAGGCTATTGG
Organism: Mus musculus; assembly: GCF_000001635.26. Taxonomy (NCBI): domain Eukaryota; kingdom Metazoa; phylum Chordata; class Mammalia; order Rodentia; family Muridae; genus Mus; species Mus musculus. The sequence continues at coordinate 171,564,506 of NC_000067.6, forward strand.
TGAAAGCGCAGCTCAGTTGTAGCAAGAGACACCAGGAGTTTTGGAGATGGCAGTGCCATGGGGTGATCAGCAGGAACAGCTATAGTAGTGGAGTGGAGCCTGCCAGAGCCTAGAAATCAAGCTGTGTGTGCTGCAGAGGGCGGAGCTGGAGAAGTGACCAAGCCCCTTGGAAGAACCCAGAAGATCGTGAGTGGATCCAGATAACTGTACGTTTAGTTATCTACACTGTTGGAGTTTGTCTTTGCTTATTCAGATTGTGACTGTGCCCAGATTCTTCAGTTTTGAAGAAAATATTTAACTTTATTTCAATTTTTTTAGGAGCACACAGCTGAAAGGTGAAACCTTTAAAAGAGATTTTGGATTATTGCAGAGATTGAATATTTTAAAGAGAGTGAACTTTTAACATATTTGAATTTGTAAGGACGGTGGGATCTTTAGAGTTATTATGATACTAATATTGTAATACTAATTATTGTGATACTAATATTAATATGCCATCCTGGGAATGAATGAGAACGACTCTAATTGAAAAGTAATGTGCTTACGTATAAGGTTGACAAGGGGTCAGTTATAATAGCTACTTTTAGGTCAACTTGACACAACCTAGAGTCATGAGAGAAGAGGGAGTCCCGATTGGGAAACTGCCTCCATGAGATCCAGCTGTAGGCAAGCTTGTCAGGCACTGTCTTAACTAGTGATGGATCCCAGAGTTTCCAGCTCATTGTGAGTTGGCACCATCCCTGGGCTGGTGGTCCTTGGTTCTATAAGAAAGCAGGCTGGACAGGCCCTTTGGAGCAAGCCAGTAAGCAACACCCCTTTATGGTCTCTGCGCCAGCTCCTGTGTTTAGGTTCCAGTACTGCTTGAGCTCCTGCCCTCAGTGCTTTTGATAATGGACTATTATTAAGGAACTGTGGAGTGAAATACACCTTTCCCTCTGCTTTTGGGCATGGTGTTATGTCACAGCAATAGTAACCCTAAGGAAACCATGACCCAATGCTCCTGATAACTCCATTCTTAAAAATAAAAATGATAAAAACACTACCTACAGGTATAGGGAGACAATCATACCAGCCAGCACTGAGCAACCCAGGCATCCTCATTGAATGGCACAGTGGCTGAACTTCCAACCTTGCCTTTGAGCAAGTAAGATGCATCCGTGCACCAGCCAACAGTGCTGGGTGGTCCTGCCTTCCAGTCACTCCTCTTGTATCCTTCTGTGTTAATCGCACCCCTTTCCTTCATCAGAATTCCTTTCCTTATCTGAAATCCTGCCGTGCTCCGTAGAGTTTGATTCTGTGACAAGCTGTCTGGGTCTTTTGTCAGAGTCTTTAGATTTGGCACTGCTGGCTGCTCATGCCATCTTTTCCTGTGAAATACCCAGGATCCATCTATCATCTCAGCCTTGTGTGGGATGGAGTTTGGCCCCCAGAGCTTTCAGCTCAGCACAAGGCTGATGAATTACATGTCATTGACACAACTTCTATTTGACTGGACCTTACTCTTGACTCTTCCTGTAGCTGGTACTGCTGATCGATTATCAGCCCTGGTGCCTCAGATCTTCCCCGTCACCACCTGTTATCTGAGAGGAACACATCTAACTTCCTGTGGATCAGCCAATCAAAAGCTCTCCTCCAACCCACTCACTTAGATTGTCTCTACAGTGTTATCTGCTTCCTTGCCCTCTTCCTTCCATAGTTTACAGGGTATTGCCACATTTCTAGGAGTTGAAGCTTTAAGACCCGTGTCTATTTCTTTACCAATGCTGCCAATCCCACGACCAGATGTCTCTCCCTAGTCCTGGCTCTTTTATCTCTGATGTTCTACATAGGGGAGGAGAGCTTGCCCCCACCCCCACCCCCGACATGAGGACTGGGGTTTAATTCCCAAGGTTGAAAAAAAAAAGTCTGCAATAGTTTCGTGCCCTCTGCTTGGGTTCTTTACTGGAGAGGGTTTGAACTAGTTGATTCATGTCCTTGAAATTCTCTTCTGATAGCCTCTGCCTTGGCTACAGAGCTTTCTCACTCAGGCGCATGATAGCACGGAGGTTTTCTCAATCTAAAGAAATCCTCAGATGCTCTGCTGTCACCTTTCAAATTAAAATGCTTTAAAGAAAAAAAATTTTTAAATATAAAATCATGGCACTCAGGCTTCTCTGAGAAGTCTTGTTTTATTTTTCTGCTTGTTTACGGCATGCACTCCAACCGGAATGTGAGCTTTACGGGAGTGGGGTGGGGTGGGGATGGGGTCTTGACGCTCTTCCTCATGGTACACCGCAGTGCCCAGAATTGTGCTTCTCAATGAGGACAGTTTTTCCTCAGGGGACATTTGTCAAGGTCTGAAGACATTTTTGTTTGTCATGACTGAGGCTAGGGTACCACTTGCATCTAGTGGGCAGACGCCAGGGATGCTGCTAAGTGATGCATAGCACAAACTCTATCCCAATACCCAGGTATTCTTGGGCCCTTAATATTTAGGGCTGAAGTCAGGAAACCCTTTTCTAGAGTAACGCCCAGCATAAAGAGGGAATTTGCCGCCCCCTTCTGGTTTCTCGGCATAACTACATTCATATGCCCAGACCCGCATGTAGATTATGTATGCATTCGCATAGTTTTCTTTCTATTTCTGTGGAGAATATCATTGATATTTTGATATGGCTTTTAATCGTTCTTCAAATCCAAGCATGTGGTATGTCTATCTATTCCTTTGTTCTTTCCAACGTCTTCCATTACATTTTGTAGATTTCCTTATGGAAGTCTTTCACTTCTTTAGATCTATTTATACCTAGATTTTTTTTTTTTTTGGTAAATACTTAAAGCTTGTTTTTTGATAGAAAGGTGATTACTCTCTTCTTGATTCCATTTTCATGAAAAATTTTGTTCTAATCTTTCATTTTCCAGGTAATGCATGTCCTTAGCTATAAGGTGTGTTTCCTTTATTCCCCCCCCCTCTGTCTCTCTCACTCTGTCTCTCTCCCCTCTCGCCCCCTCCCTCCCTCCCTCCCTTCCTCCCCCTCTCTCTGTCTCTTCCTCATATTCTTCCTTCCTCCCTTCCTTTCATCTGTCTCTCTCTCTCTCTCTCTCTCTGACAAGATCTCATGTGTCTGAGGCTGGCCTCAAACTTGTTATGTAACCAAGGGTGACCTTGAATTTCTGATCCTCCAGTCACAACCTCCTTCGTACTGGGATCCACATTTTATGTAGGGTCAGAGTGTGGGGAGCCAGTGAAGTCCCGACTGAGTCAAGTTCTTAGTGAATGTGTATTGCTTGATGTGAGCTGGCCATGTGTAAGACCCAGGAGAAACTGGCAAAGCCTTTGAAACCTTGTGTCAGTCTGTGAGAGCTAACCTGGGTCATATGAGAGCTAACCTGGGTCATGCTTGAGTTTCACAGCTTCAGGGATTCGTGAGGACCATGCCACATCTGGAGGTGATGTGGGCTAAGACACACATCTGGCTCATTCATCTGATGCAGAGTCTGTTTGTGTGTGCTTTGTCCTGAAGGTGCAGTTTCTCCTCGGGTCTGGCATTACTATGACAGTCCTGTCACTGAGCTCTATGACAAGCCTACTGCCTCCTCCAGTTATTGGAGTCTTAGTTCCTGCCCTGTGACCCTAAGTTACAAGAGAGAGGTGGACCATTCAGCCTCTTGTGCTAATGTTGTCTGGTAACTCAGTCTGTGGGTATTGGGTTGGTGGTAGGAGTTGCATGTGGGTTTCACCACATCAGGCCTGGTACATGGTTTCAAGCCTAAAGCTCGAATTTAACTCATTCACACTCCCAAAGTGGTGACATCACGCCTTACACTGGACTGGTTGGAGTTGGGGTGCATGAGGCATGGACAGTTTCTTCCCATATTTGTATTTTGTTATGGTTGGGCACTGTGGTCCCCGCTAGATCTTCTTACGTTTTATCAAGGTAATTAGGTGTGGGAAGATCCTGGAGGATCTTACTTAGCCACCATCTTGTTCTCCTCACACTGCCTTTCTTCTTATTGTGCTACATTGTTAAGAACCCTGTGTGTAACCATCTCTCTCTCTCTCTTACCTCACTCTCTGACCCCCTGCTCCTGCACACTGCAGTCTCTTTAAGGCAAGATTATCTTTCTTATTGTCTACAGCCTCTGGGTGGCACCACATGGCTTCCTTACCTAAGGGCGTCAATTACTGCTCTGGGTTGCCTGAGGTAGCTATCTAAAGTCTGCTACTATGTTACAGTCTACCATCACTATGTTATAGTCTACCACCACCATGTTAATTAACTCACATCTTGATCCCTAGGCAGGGAAGTGCGGACATACCTGGAAGGCCCAGCTTTAACATTTTAGAGAGTAGTCTTGCAGAGACCTTCTGGTTCCTAAAACAACAGTAAACAATAAGCCTTAGTGAGCACTGCCCACAGTGCAATGCACTAAGTGTTTTGAGAGGACTGTGAGTCCAGCTCTATTTTAGAGCCCAAGACAAGCTATGCGTTTCAGCATTGTTTTTACTGGGTCTGACGGTTCAGGATTTCTGGCCATCACTGCTGGCCATGCATGCTTCCCTCAGTGTCCTGCGAGTCAGACTTTTTTGCCACTGTGACAAATACCTGGAGGAACAAATTTAAAATGGGATAAATTTATATTCAGCTTATTTAAGAGTTTTTATTTGCCCTTTTGTTTTGAGGTGAGATCTCATGTAGCCCAGGCTGGCGTCTGATTTGCCATGTAGCTGAGGATGGCCTTAAATTTCTGATTCTTCTGCCTCTCCCTTCTGAGTGCTGAGAGTACTGTTGTATGCCACTGATTCCTGGCATTAAGCAGTGTTGAGGATGAATCTAGGGCCTCGTGCATGCTAGGTAATGTCTCCAGCCTTATTTCAGAGGTCTTAGTCAATGGTTGGCTTACTCCTGTGCTGTGGACTGTGGGGTGTCATGGTGGGAAGATCTAACAAAACAAAGGTGCTCACCTTCTAGCAGCTGGGCAGCTGAGAGACACAGTCAGGAATGGGAAAGACGTTGCCTTGGGAGATGTGTCCATAGTGACCCACTGACCAAGCCCCATCTTTGTGTAGTTGATTGATGAGGTCCATGAGCTAACTACCTCTCAATGATGTTATCAGCTGAGGACCAATCCTACAGAATATGAACATGGGGGGGGGGTGGGCTTGACAGCCAAATTACAATGGAGTGAGTCACACCATTAACGAGGTGGTTATAAAATTATCCTCTAGGAACTGAGCATGGAGGAACAAGTCTGTCATTCCAGATACTCAGTAGGATAGTGAGTTCACAGCCAGCCTGGGCTATTTAGTGAGACCCCATCTCAAAATCCAAAAGGAAGTGTCTGGGTAAATGGCTTAGTGGATAGTAATAGCACTTGATCTGAAAGCAAGAACACCTGAGTTCAAGTCCCCAGAACCCATTAAAAAGCCAGCCTAGATCAACCAATGAGGTTCAGGTTCAGTGAGAGATCCTGTCTGCAGAGGGCCAGCAGGCTGGCTCAGTAGGTCAAAACACTTGCTGCACAATTCTAACAACCCAAGTTTGATCCCTGGAACATACACAAAAACCAATGTGGTAGCTAGCATCCGTAATACTAGCACTCCTGAGGGGAAATGGGAGGCAGAGACAGGAGAATCACCTTACAGAAGAAGCTCACAGGCTAGCCTGGAGTCCATAGAGCAGGAGACAGGACAAGAGAAACCCTGCCTCAAAAAGATGAAAGGAGAGATGTGGGGAGCAGGTGTGGCGGCAGTCCCAAAGGCGCCAGAGACTGCAGCTAAGTCATATGACTTGCACCTGACTTCCTCATATAAGACACAAACATCTTGGGTGCTGCGCAGGTGTACCAGGATTCAGGTGAATCCAATTTGGTGGAGATTTGCCCCTGCTGCCCTGATTAGCTGAAGCTGCTTGCCTGGTGAAGTGGTGTGGCCTGCTGTGCGTGGATGGGAACTGAGAGTATATAAGAGTGAGAGGCCCGGGTTAGAGGGAGGATTATTATTCGAGAGAGGATTGTTATTATTGGGAGATATAAACGAGGGAGAGATACAAACAGGGGAGATATAAACAAGGAAGATATAAACAGGGGAGATATAAACAAGGGAGATATAGAGAAAGAAGAAATAGGACTGAATAAACGTGTGCAGAAGGATCCTGTAGCAGCGTCGTTCTTGCTGGCGAGTTGGGGGCGCGCGCGAGAGAGAGATTCAAATTCTGAAAGTTCTTCTTTGGCTTCCATATGTGTGCTGCAGCCTGAGTGTGCCCCTACCCCCTCATACACATAATGTGGAAAAGATAAAGATGCTTAACATCCATCTCTGTGCTGGGGACAGCATACAGTGACAGGGACTGCCTGCAGAAGGCTGGGATGGAGACATCTCAGAAGTCCATGGCAGGTCCTTGTAGACAAGGATGGTGTCTGGGACCCTGAGAAGCAGGAGACACATCCTCCAGGGGACCTGCCATCTGAAATAAAGGACTGCCTGCAGTAGGCCGGGATGGAGACATCTCAGTAGCCCACAGAAGCTCTTTGTAAAAAACAAAACAAAACAAAACAACAACAACAACAAAACAGTTGTTCGCACTTCTCCTAACCTTAGCCCTGGACAAAGGCTGTATAGATTTCATTTGTGCATGACTTTTTTTCAGTTGGCCTTGGTGTGCAAAATTATTCTATTCTATCTGACTTTCTTATTTACTTCTCCTTCTTCTCTGATGAATTCTGTGAAACTACATGTTCCTTGATGTAATGATTCTTAAACAATTAAAAATTGAGGCATGGGGCACAGCACAGCCCAGTTCTAATGGTCCAGGTTCATGCTGTGTGTTCTCATCTTGGAAACATTGCAATAACTGCACAATGGTCATTCCAGATTAATGCTTGACTTGCAAAGAAAGTTTGAAGACATTGTTAGAAAATGAAATAGAGCCAACATTGGGACCCCAAGAAAGGAAAACAATCATTATAGTTATGAAATAAGTTTTGCCTAACATTTGAGAGTGGTTCCTCGATAAGCAAGTATAGAATATGTAAAATGTTATATTAGTAAAATTAATTCAAAACACTGGGACTCTTAGGAGAGTCATTGTGTGCAATGTGTAGAAGCAGAAAGCTAAGGGAACTACTGAGTTAAGGGTTAACTTGATTCTTTCTGGCCACTGCCTGGCAGCTTTGCCCATGTCATTTATCATTAGAGCTTCACAAGAAAATGCAAGTAGCTGGTCTCAGAGCTCTGAGCTCTGAAGTAAGATAAATTAAAGCTTAAATAATGCTAAGTTTGCAATTACTATTATTTTGGCTACAGGCCTAGGAGCAGGGAAGCTTGAAACTTTGGTAAACAATTGTAATTCTTGATTCTTTGTGGGACGTGGTTATTCTTTTGAATTTGATTTGATAGTGATTATACAATGTCTTTTTTTAAAACCTGCTTTTTTTTAGAAACCTGCTTTTGGAGTATCAATAAAAGACTGGGGTAAGAGAAAGGAGAGAGCAAAGAGATCAAGTGAGGAGTATATGAGGGGAATGTGGAGAGTGAATGAAGAATGAGAGAGAGAGAGAGAGAGAGACAGAGACAGAGACAGAGACAGAGACAGAAAGAGACAGAGAGAGAGAGAGCATGAGAAGAGCAGGTGAAGAGTGAGTGAAGAGAGAATGTGAGGTGTGTATGGAGAGTGTGTGTGTGAGTGAAAGGAGAGTGCATGTGGTGTGTGTGTGTGTGAAATATGTGTGAAGTGTGTGTGAGAGAGTGAAAGGGGAACCCACAGAGGTGTGTGTGAGGGTGAGAGTTCAAGAAAAGAAAAACACACAGGAGAAAAGCAGAAAGCACAAGAGAATGCAGAGTGTGTGCAGCCTCAAGCTGCGAGCCAATGAGCTAGAGAGAAAGAGAGCAGAGAGTGAGAGAGAAGAGAGAAACTTTGAAAACTTACCTGTCAGCTTGTACCCAAAAAAGTAGTCTGTGTATATTTATTATGCGCCTTCCAGATATCCCTGCTTCTAGATGGGAACTCCAATCCTGTGTCGAAGCTGGAGTCTGACATCTCTGCTCTCCACACCACAAGTGCATGTACTTGTATACGCATGTACATATACTCCACAGTAAATTATATTAGGAAAAACCTGAACAAAATCTCTCTCTAAAGCCAGATCAGTTGCTCATCAGTTTGCTGTGTGCCTGGGGTTAGTTAAGTAAGTGTTATTTTTTAAATATATATAATCTATTTTTATTTTATATTCATTGGTGTTTTGCCTGGATATATGCCTGTGTGAGAGTGTCAGATCCCCTGGGACTGGAGTTAGAGACAGGTGTGAGCTGCCATGTGGATGCTGGGAATTGAACCCAGGTTCTCCTGAAGAGCAGCCAGTGCTCTTAACCACTGAACCATCTCTCTAGCCACTATTTTTTTGTTTTGTTTTGTTTTGTTTTGTTTTGTTTTTGTTTTTCGATACAGGGTTTCTCTGTGTAGCCCTGGCTGTCCAGGAACTCACTTTGTAGACCAGGCTGGCCTCGAACTCAGAAATCAGCCTGCCTCTGCTTCCCAAGTGCTGGGATTAAAGGTGTGCGCCACCACCGCCCGGCCACTACTTATTTTGTAACTCAATTCCCTACTTATAAAAATGAGAATGATCTCATTTTAAATGAGATTATAAAAAATGAAGTTAAGTACGGGCAACACATTTGAAACTTGTCTGTCATGTAGAATCAGGGGATTTTAGTTTGGGGCTGGAGAAATGGTGTAGCCCTCCAGAGAGCACACTGCTCTTCTAGACAACCTGAGTTCAGTGCCTAGCACTCATGTAAGACAGCTCACAACTGTAAACACTAACTCTAAGGAATCCAGTGCACTTTGTTGGTCTCCTGGGCACTGCCCTCACCTGTACAATTAATACACAGACACACACAGACACACACAGACACACACAGACACACACAGACACACACACACACACACACACGCACACATTTAAAAAATGAATCTTCAAAAGAGATTTTAGCTGTCATTGTTGGTCTGTGAGTTCCTTCCAACTGGAGGGTGAAGCCTGGGGACAAGGAGGAACAGATGGGTCTCTGGGCTCCACCTCACACTTGCTCCAGGTCCTGAAGCTTAAGGAAGAGACAGGCAGCTGCCCACACTGCTCAGGTCTCATACTCTTTCAGTTATCTTCAGACAAGGTTTTCTTTTCTTTTCTTTTTTTCTAGACTGCCCAGATTCTTCTGAAGAAGTGGTTGGTGTCTCAGGAAAGCCTGTCCAGCTGAGGCCTTCCAACATACAGACAAAAGATGTTTCTGTTCAATGGAAGAAGACAGAACAGGGCTCACACAGAAAAATTGAGATCCTGAATTGGTATAATGATGGTCCCAGTTGGTCAAATGTATCTTTTAGTGATATCTATGGTTTTGATTATGGGGATTTTGCTCTTAGTATCAAGTCAGCTAAGCTGCAAGACAGTGGTCACTACCTGCTGGAGATCACCAACACAGGCGGAAAAGTGTGCAATAAGAACTTCCAGCTTCTTATACTTGGTGAGTTTTTAGCACTGCCCACTCTGTCCCTCTGATTCCTGTAGGACTTGCATTTCCAGAACTCTCTGACCAGAACCTCTGCTTCCAGATCATGTTGAGACCCCTAACCTGAAGGCCCAGTGGAAGCCCTGGACTAATGGGACTTGTCAACTGTTTTTGTCCTGCTTGGTGACCAAGGATGACAATGTGAGCTACGCTTTGTACAGAGGGAGCACTCTGATCTCCAATCAAAGGAATAGTACCCACTGGGAGAACCAGATTGACGCCAGCAGCCTGCACACATACACCTGCAACGTTAGCAACAGAGCCAGCTGGGCAAACCACACCCTGAACTTCACCCATGGCTGTCAAAGTGTCCCTTCGAGTAAGTGGGGGCACTTTGGCCCACAGCAGGGTTCCCACAACCAGATTCACATGAGACCCAGGTCACATGGCTTTCTGGCCCAATGACTTGGGCCTTTCCTCAGTGGGGCACTGGCCTGTCTTAGCCTGGGAGAATTTATATCTTCTTCTTCTATTGGAAATAGTAGTTTCCTTCTTTACAGGAAAAAGCTAGCTGTATAGTGACCACTGTGATGCCCTGAACATTGTCGTCCTAATTTGAGAGATTGGAGACCCAGTTTCTCTTGTCATATCCTGAGTGATAACTTACCTCAAGCTAGAGAGTTTCCTGGGGGTGGGGGTGTGTGGGGGGGTAATAACACTGTACCTTGTGAGTTGAACAGCAGGAAAATGCCAAGGTAGTTAGCAGACTCCTGCATTTATTGCTTATCCTGAGTTAAAGTTGTATCACTTCTTATTAGATAAAGGCTTAATGTGCTATCAGCATGCACTAAAAGGTAAACCGATCAAGTTTACCTATAAACCCAACCCAACCCAATCCACCTATCCTACTTCACCGACCTCATCTTACCCAACTACCAAACCTACTCAACATAATTCTACCCATCTAAGTATCTCACCAAACCCAACCCAACCTATTCAACCCAAGCCAACCTACCCAGGCCAGTCCACCCAATCCTACTCACCTAACTCAACCCAACTCAACCCAACCCAAGCCAATCCATCCCAACCCATCTCAACCTACTCAAGCCACTCAACCCAATTAAACCCACCCAACCCACTCAACCCAATCCAACCCACTTTTCCTACCCCACCCAGCTTAACTCAACCTACCCAGCCCACTCAATATTATCCTGACCACCCAACCCAACCCTTCAAACCTAAGCCAACCTAACCTACTCAACCCACCCAACCCAATCCTATACACTCAACCCATTTCATCAAATCCAACCCAACCTACTCAGCCCAACCCAACCCAACCCTCAGAGTCTCTATCCTTAAATTTGCAGCAGAAAATACGCATAGCTTCTTACTTTGGGCTCAGGTTTCTACCATGCTAAGTTTGGCTTCATAAAGTGCATTTTCTTATCTTGTGGTCAGGTACGTCTCCTTTTTCTCAGAGGAGAGAAACACTGAGAAAGCACAAGGAGTCGGTTCTCAGAAGCTTTCCCTGGAACACACTTAGGTTCCCACAGGACTGGACCTGAAGTATTCCAGGTGCCACCTTCAGGCCTGGACTCTGCATGCAGGTCTCCCATCAGTCACTTTAGTCCTAAGGAAAATTGCATGGCTGTGGGCAGAGCTGGCTAGGAAGTGCAGCCCCATCATGATAGTGCCCTGAGCCACTAATCCACCCAGTAGCCTGTGCCTCTGAGCCTCCTTTCTTCAGTGACAGGCCCCCAAGTGAGTGTAGTTTCCAACTTCTTAGCAAGCAGCCAGATCAAAACACCCAGGAAGAATTCTTTGCCCCCAGAAGATTGCTGCTAAGAAAACCAGGAGTCCCTTCTGCAGGAATCCTGCAGGAATGCTAGGACCCCTCTGTGGAATTACAGTTCCGAATAGGATTAACTCAAAGTATAGATACTGAAGGAGAAAACTGAAGTAATAAGCTAACATTATAAAGTATCTCCCTGCCAATATATTTGCTTAAAAACTTGAAGTTACACAAAAGAGAATGCAGTGGAAGGGCCACTGTCACTGGGAAGTTCAAAGGAGAAGACTCTGCCTCTTCCAGCTACCCCTTAGGATTCTTTCCCATACCAAATGGAGCAGGGGAGGTTTAGAGAAGATGACCCTGGCTGATAGTTGCTTTTTAAGCCCTCTCTCTGCCTTTTATCAGGAGAAGCACACTTCTGCCAGGCAAGGTGACCATGGTTAACATCTGCCCCGGAAAATCATGTCTGGCCTATCTCAAGATACCTAAAAATATCTTTTCATCGGAAATGTCCCCAAAGAGCCAAACTTTCAGTTTCTGTTTCTGTAAATCACGTTTAATTGTTCCAAGTTTCTGGGACCTAAAAGAGTTTTGCAGGTTAAAGCTTGTGTAAAAATACAGTGTTATGGTTAGAAACTATATAAACTGTGAAGGATCTCTGACCAGAACCAGTTCCCCGTTGTGTGTTAGCCAGAACTGGTTCAACCCTATTATTCATGAACTTTTCTTCAAGTGGTGGGGAACAAAACTAAGTTCTTTATGGGCAGCAAATAATCAAACAGGAGTCAGGGAAGGCATAGTAACAGGAACATTGGGAGCCTCTGCCATCTTTGCTTCATCATTTCTGTAATTCTCTGATTGTAGGCAGGTTAATTAGTTTCTATGAGTTTCCAACTCTGTTAGGTAGCAGGAGTGATTGATAGTCAGAGGCATCTCACAAGATTCCTGTTAAGATCAAATGAGATAATGTTTATGAAAATCTCATTAGCAGGCACCTGTAATGTGAAATTCTTTACTGTTCTCTTCTTGTTGGGTGGATTACAGATCAGTATCCATGTCTAACACAGATGGTGAATGTAGAAGTTCAAAAAAGGAAGAAACAGGAAGGAAAAGTGGGAGGCTTATAGTAGTAGGTCTGTGGTGAATATTTGCTGAGTTAGAACAGTAGATAGATATAGCAGCTGCACTACAAGATGTTTTACAGGTACCAGATCGTGTAATTAGCTCTCAGAAGCAGGAAACATCTCCTTTGTTCAGGCAAGGTGAGTAAGCAGCACCAGTCTTCTGGAATTTATAAGTTGGACCAGTTTGTCACCCAACTGAGGAAGAGTGACAAGGGTGAGGAGTCCCTAGGATGTGAGCAGACAGGCCATTGAGAGAGGACAGTGGGTTCGGGATAGTTCCTGAAGTTAACATATGGGACAGTGGGTGCTCAGTCTTCCTAACGTCTGTGTCCCTCAGATTTCAGATTTCTGCCCTTTGGGGTGATCATCGTGATTCTAGTTACATTATTTCTCGGGGCCATCATTTGTTTCTGTGTGTGGACTAAGAAGAGGAAGCAGTTACGTAAGTAGAAGGCTCATGAACGGATGCTGTTGCTTGAGGTTTCAGGTGTAGTGGGTTGACCCTGTGTCTATAGACTATACTCTAAACACAGCATCTTCTTTTCCTGGGAGAGGTGTTGGGATATGTGTGAATACAGGTTGGGAAGGGCAACCAAAGTCTACAACCCCCTGTTCACACTATCTATGGTGGGCCGACTATATTTACAGCATGGTTCCCCAATATGTTGATTTATCTAAGGTGCTGGGTTTGGTCGGTGACTTCCTAGCTTGGTGGAGGATTTATATCATGGGTAATTGCTCTTGTGCTCTTTATGTATCTTGGCAAGAGCATTAACCTGCCTGTTTTCTAGAGCCATTTTAAAAATAGTGACCATTTTTGGTAGAGGTGTGAGTTGCAAAGTGGAATCCTGGGTAGGAAATCTTCTGAAGTTTTCTGAAGTTCTAGTATTTATTTTCTTCCTCACACAGAGTTCAGCCCTAAGGAACCTTTGACAATATATGAATATGTCAAGGACTCACGAGCCAGCAGGGATCAACAAGGATGCTCTAGGGCCTCTGGATCTCCCTCGGCTGTCCAGGAAGATGGGAGGGGACAAAGAGAATTGGACAGGCGTGTTTCTGAGGTGATGTTCAGCTCCCTTCTAGCTTTTCTTCTCCACCAGTTTCCTGGCTCTACCCAAAGAGGAAAAGGAGAAAAGAGAGAGAGCAGAGAAAATGGGAAATAGGCAGAAGGGGTCACATGGTGCTGTACTAGATCTGCCAAGGGGAGGAACTCAGTAGAAATCCATAGCAAAGGGCAGAGTGTGTCTACCACTGCCTTCCCTTATAGAAACCGTTCAGGGCCAGCTTTCCTTTGTGCATTATCCACAGCTGGTTCTACCCTATTATTTAAGAACTTTTTCAAAAAAAAAAAAAAGAAAGAAAGAAAAGAAAAGGAGTAGGAAAATGAGGGAGAGGATGGGGCAATATTAGAAGATATTTCTGGAGACAATTCACATTGGTTTAGACAGAAGAACAAAGCAACAATCTCCTGCTGACTTCTAGCTGCCAACAAGGGCCAGTGTTTCTCTGCTTTTCTGCTTCTTCTGGAGAGTTCAGCTACTGAACTCTCCTGGCCTTCCTGACCCCCATGAGAGCCTCACTTGGCACTATGTACGTGGGGGCATGCAAGATGCAATACTTCTATCTGTAATTCTCTGCTGAGCAGACATGAGGGGAGGGAAGAAGGAAGGGCCACGTGCTCTCTGACTTTGTTGGGGTCAGAGAACCCAGGTTCTCACTCTGCTCTGGAGTTAGATTGAGGGCAAGGGTAAGCCGACCATGAAGCCTGGATCTAGAGATGAGCCTTATGATGGCCACATCTTTAGAATAGTTGAACCCTCTGAATTTCAGTGCCCTAAAGAGGAAAGGTTCAGACCACAAGTCTGAAGAGAGCTCTGCCCACTGTCAGTGCTTATGCTGGCAACTTTCAACCAGAAGTCAGCAAAGGCAAGGAAGTTCTCTGTTACTAAAGTGAAGGAAGAGACAGGGAACCTGTCAGGTTGTTGGTTCCTGGGATGTTCCTTGCTGCAGGTCCACTGCCAAACATACTTCTCATCTACTCTCATTCTGGGCTGTTTGATAATGAAGTTCTCCCAGTTTCACACCCCTCTACTCATGGAGACCTCTTCTTTTGTGATATCTGTCAGTGCTCGGCCTGAGCCTAGACAGAAATTATTTTATGTCCCTTTACTCTTTTCTGTGCAAGAGCAGGTGCTGGAGCAGTTGCCACAGCAGACTTTCCCTGGAGATAGAGGCACCATGTACTCTATGATACAGTGCAAGGTAACCTCCAGCCTCTTTAACCCATCCTATTCCGGTCAACAGGACTTCTTAAGCCTCACTTAAAACACACCATTGAATGGAGAATGAAACATTGGTATTCCCTGGGGCCCAGAACACAGTCACAGTGCTTCAGCAAATTGTTTGAAATGATCAGTACACTTGGAGTGTTTTGACAGTGATTATCACTCTTTCAAACCTAGCAGAAATCTAGACCAGGTTGTCTACAGGAGAATGAACCTTTATAGAATTCAGCTTATGTTTTTCCTCTGATTCAAAAAACTGGAGTCCTGGTACTAATTATCCTAATGGTAACATTAATCATTATCTCTATTAAGCAAAGAATAGATGTGGATTAGTCTTGTAAAAAAAACTTATTTGGAATTAATAGTAATGGCCATTTTCTTAATAAATCTCACTTGACTCTCTTCTGATGTCTACAAATGAGGAAACTAAGACTAGGGTTAACTGATGTGTTCAAGGCCACATAGCTGAATAGTAAGAATGTTGAGCCAAACAGTTTCTCAATTTCCATCCTTCCTCTTCCTGCCATGCCTCTAACTCCTGATGGTACAGATGTTCATGCATGGGTTAGAAAGACATTCTGTAATATTGGCAGATCGCATGACTTCATTGCTAACCAGTGTCAGGTGTTTCCCTTCCAAGGGAAAAGGCTTAGTGATGGACGGCACTGGAAAGTTTCTGATAAAAACTGGCTCTCCCTGCCATCTACTCTCCCCTCTCTCCTCTCCTCCCTTCTCTTCTTCTCCATCTCTGTTCTTCACTTCTCATTTGATTTTCCTCTCCTCTCCCCTCCCCTCCTCTCCCCTCCCCTCCCCTCCCCTCCCTTCCCCTCCCCTCCCCTCCCCTCCCCTCCCCTCCCCTCACCTCTTTAAGGACCAAGTTCAGGAACAGTCAAACTCTCAGCTTGTTAGCAAAGTCGTATCACAAAGAAATCCCTCCTAAGAGTGACCAACATCTGCCTGTCCGCTGGCTTTAGCAGTGGATCGCGTTGGGCTCCTGAGAAAATAGTCTGAATACATCTAAGGAGGAACTGTTGATCTGGGTGCTGGGTGAGAGTGAGCTTCCTCCTTTAGAGCATCTTACACGGGATGGTTGGTTGCTGCCATGATGAGCATGTATCTCAGGTCTAGAGAAGGAAGACTTTCCCAGATGGAGCCATTGAACTGTTAAGGAAACCCTGGAAAGTTTTGGGTTTGAATTCTCCTCTACTGTGTACTGGGGTCATCATTGTCTTCTTTTGCCTCCTCTTTCTCTTCATTCGTCCTTTTTATCTTTCCCTCCTTCTCCTGAATCTGTATCCTTGTTTGTGGCAGAAGGACGTTCCTTTTTTTTTTTTTTTAAGGAATAACATAAAGGTTAGGAAATAAAATGTATAAATAGACTAAGCATATAACAAATAGCGGTGATGGTTACTGACAGTAACAGTGGGACCAATTCCAGTCCCTGCTCCCCAGCTGTCCCAGGCTTCTTCTCTTTGATGAGCAGAGTTCACAGCTCCCATTTAAGCACAGTTGAGGCAAAGTTATACTTGATCAATATTTCTGAAATACTTTTTTTCCTCATTAGCCTTCTGATTCCACATCACAAGAAAAATGTACAGTATATTCAGTAGTCCAGCCTTCCAGGAAGGTGAGGAGTCTACTTTTCTGGAGGGTTCTGGGCATTTTACATGTGTGTGCTCTAGTGTGTTTGCAGGTGTGTGCTTGCAGAGCATGTGTGTATACCCCAGTGAATTGTGTCTCATTCTGTGTAGCTGGGTAGCCTCTGTTAAATGATTCTATCTGAATGTTAAGGGACTAACAGGGAGAAATGTCTTTCCAGTTCTGCCTGGAGAAAAAATATCAGTTCTGAAGTCCAGAGAACAGCGGAATGTAGAACTTTCTTAGCCTTTTTGTGGTAGGTAAAGGATAGGAACAGAAAAGCAGCGTACAGAAGGACCCCAGAGCTGGTACTAGGGCACCTGAGGTTATGGTGAGAGATATTGAAGAGGTTTCCAAGGTAGGGGCTTGCACGTACACCTCAACAGCACAAATGCCAATACAAACAACATATGCACAATAATAAAACATGCCACATATTACTCAAAGCATAGCTAGTGATTCATAAAACCACTGTGTTCATGTATGTGCTAAGGTTAGCATACATGTATATGCCTGAGCTGTTTGCATTAGAAGGTGTATTGCAATGATGCACAGGTTCAGGTGGTATTTACATTAGGACTGCCTGAAGGACATGCGTTTATATGTGTGAACAGGAAGAATGTGTGTTTTTGGACTGGAGGGCTGTGTGGGTCATATCATAGGCTAGAATGCATTGTGCTTCTTTGGATACCATTAAGTACCACTGTTGACTCTGGGTGGAGGGTTTTCTCTTCAGGATCTTGCATGAGAGTCAGGAGGAGTAGGGCATCTCTTATCCTAAACTCAAACCCTCTCAAACCTCAATTTCTAGTCTGGATCCAAGAAGAGGAACCAGAACTCTTCCTTAAGTTGTACCGTGTACGAGGAGGTAAGATTCAGAACTCTCCTTCTCGTTGGGTTTAGTGTCTGTGGACTCTTGAGATCCAGCCAAGGGGATAAACTTATAAGAAGGCCGTCCATACGACCTCATAGTCGCTGGGATTTCAGGGATCCTGCATGAAAACACTGAGTCACCAGAAGTCTGAATGTCTAACTCAAAGTCATATCATGCGTTTAAGACTGTGAGGTATGGGTTCTAAACTAGGGCTGTCCGTAAGCTGGTTCCCTGGTTGTGTGTTAATGTTAAAGGATACCTGTGGGGCCTACAGAGGAGAATCTGTGGGGGGTGGGGGTGGGGGTAATGGATAAATGACTCTAAATCATTTCCTAAGACTAGGAAGTTATTGGGAACCATTTCAGAATGTGGGTGATCTCAGACGTCTGCAGAGAATATCATTCAAAAGTGGATCCTGTAGCTACCTGATACCCATCAATCCTACATGGAAGGAAGAAAGAGGGATCTAACATTTATTAGGGTTTTTCCCTATGGTATAAGACAAATTGCCAGTGCCTGTGCACAAATCACTTTATGCTGAAAGGTAGGTATAATATAACCATACCCTTCTGCTGTTCTTAGTGCTAGGTATAAAATTCACAGCCTTGGGTGTGCTACATACGTACTCTACCACCGAGTTATAGCCTTGTCTCTATGCTTACAGTTTATATCCAGAGAAATTATGGCACAAAGCACACCCTAAGTATTAGCCTCATATTATAATCAAAACACCCAAGGTCTAATATAAACGTTGTCTTTAGTCACAAGGGAGAAGTTGTGTGGTTGCCTATGGGAATACAGGAGGATATCTTAGCTCTACAGTGATATAAAGCTAAGAGTTACAAGGAAGACTCTATCGCCAAGGCAAGCTGGGGGCTGCAAAGAATCATGGGAAAAAGTATCAGAACTGAGCAGTAGGATGGATTCAAGTCCCGCCTCCATTTCACACTCATCACTGGCCTTGAGGGACATGTTTTACCACTCTGATGTTATTTTTTTTTCATTAGTCTGTAACATGGGGATAGACAACCACACCCTATGAGGTTGTTTTAAGAATAGTTTAGGTGGAGGTTTGAAGATTCTCCCCTTTCCCTGCAGGTTGGAAACCCATGGCTCAAAGCTCACAACCCTGCCAGGCTGAGCCGCAGAGAGCTGGAGAACTTTGATGTCTACTCCTAGTTGTTAGCAGTGGCCTCATCCTGTGTCATGCAGCATCATTGACTTTGGAAGGAAGCACACTGAAGGATGCTTAAGTCCGTATGTGTCCGTAGACCAGCTTCTAGGCTGGAGAGAATGTAGTTTATTAACATTGAAGGATGCTGAGTCTGTATGTGTCTGTGGACCAGCTTTTAGGCTGAAGAGAATGTAGTTTATTAACATTGAAGGATGCTGAGTCTGTATGTGTCTGTGGACCAGCTTCTAGGCTGAAGAGAATGTAGTTTATTAACATTGAAGAATGCTGAGTCTGTATATGTCTGTGGACCAGCTTCTAGGCTGGAGATGATGTAGTTTATTCGTGGTTTATATTTTATATTTTATTATCTTTCTTTTTAGACAGGATCTGACATAGCTTGGCATGGCCTGAATTTGCTGAGTAGCCAAGAATGACTTTAAACCTTTGGTCCTCCTGCCTACACTTCCTAGGGTTTGGAATCACAGTCATGTAACACTGTGTATAGCTTGGAAAAAATTTCTAACAGCCACTGTATGATCAAGGTCATTAAAAAATATCACCCAAGCTTATAGATCAGATAGGAATGGGTAGATAGGTTGTATTGGCCAGATTTTGAGCCATTGTAATCTATGATTTATGTTTTATTTTATTTTTATTATCAATTATATAATTTAAAATAGTATGGTGCTGTATAAATGTGAGGTAGAGGAAGATCCCCTTCTTCTGGTTCTCTAATATGTTATCTACCACCACCCCACCACCTCCAAGACCATTATGGGATGCCTGTATTCTAGACCCTGCCCACCTTCCAAAGCAAGTACAGTGAGAGATGATGGTGATTCAGAGGAAAAGGAAGCACAGGTCCTCTTTGAAGCTGTGATGTCTGGCTGTGAGCTGGCTGGCAGTTCTCCCACAGAGGCAGGAACCCCTGATCACCCCACATCGTTGTTTCTGACCGGTTGTTCACAAGGGAAAGTGCAAAGAAGTGAAATTAGATGGTGCAGTTCAAACAGATCTCTGGATCCAAGAATCACCCAGTGTGTACATCATCCTGATAAGAGGTGGTTAACACCAGTGTTGCCCACAGTATGATGGTTGGCTTACAAAGTCCTATCACAGAAATCTATCTTGTCATTGACATCTTTGTCTTCAGCCTTACCTTCTTCATGACAGTTTTTCACTGTATAGCTCTGGATGGTCTGAAACTCACTATGCAGACCAGACTGGCCTCAAGCCTAGAGTGATCCACCTGCTTGTGCCTTCCAAATGCCAGCATCAGTGCCGTGTACTACCACACCCAGCCGATTTTGTCTTCTTTGTAGACATCTCTCAGAAACCATAGCCTTCCAAATCTAGAATCCCGAGCAGTGGTCCCTGTGATACATCTGGAGAAAGGGCTCACACCATAGGTATCCAAGTTCAGAGTTCTGAGAAGTGTTTCCCATGATATACCCTGAAGGAAGGGCTCAAATAGTTGATTGCTGAAGATGAGGCAGTCAACTACTGCATACCATGCTCTCTCTCTTTAGACTAGCTCCTTCAGCAGTGTAGGATTAGCAAGCCCAAGGCTGGATGAGCTCTGGAAAGCAACAAGTATGAACTGAGAGAGGACTCACTCCAAAAGTGTTTTTTTTTTTTGAAGAGAGGGTCTCACTATCCCACCCTGGCTTTCCTGATTCTCACTGTGTAAACCACGCTGCCTTCAAACTCACAGAGATCCTCTTGTCTCTGCTGGAATGAAAGGCAAACAGCACCATTCCTGGCTCAGAGTCTCAGTCTTGTTCTTCAAGAGTGTCATCCTGTGCTTATCATGGGAATGTGACATGAAACCTTATTCTCACTCAGAGGCAATGCCAGTCCTTTGCCTGGAGCAAACTGATAAGCTTCTCTATACTCAGTGTGTATGGGTCACTGATTAATATTCACTAGCATGGCTGTTTAAATTCTGCTGGAAGTGGAGCAGACTCTCTGGCCAGATGTCAGTCTTGTTCACACAGAGATAGCAGAGAGCCAGAAGACGAGGCCTACTCCGCCTCATGAAGGGCATTCAAGCCATGGGCTCATTTATGCTTCACCTAATCCTTCATCCCTGTACATGCCTAGCAGGCTGGCATCCTCCTAGGTAGAAATACAGACAGAGCACATCTTAAAGCACGTGCCAAGTAATGAGTATATTCAAAAAGAGTCTGTGGTCTTGAGGCAGTTACTGGGAGTGGAGTCAAGGTGATTGGTAAGCAGAGACAATAAGAGATGATGGAGAAGCTGGGTGGTGCTGGCACATGTCTTCAATTCCAGCATCCAGGAGGCAGAGGCAGGTGGACTTCTGTGAGTTGGAGGCCAGCATAGTCTATAGAGTGAGTTCCAGGACAGATAATGCTGCACAGAGAAACCCTGTCTCAATCCCTAACCCCAGAAAAATAAAAGAAATGATGGAGAGATGGCTCAGTGGTTAAGAGTACTTGCTGCTTTTCCAGAAGACCCAAGTTCAGCCCCCTAAACCTATATGAGATGGCTTAATTCCTGTAATTCCTGGGCCTCTAGGTGATCCAATGCTCTCTTTGAACCTCCACAGGTGGTACTGCATACATGCAAGCAAAATGATCATACACATAACATAAATCTTGAAAAATAATAGTCCAAATGAATGCTGAAGATACTACCATTGGCTTACTTTTTTCTACAGTAGTAGTAGTAGTAGTAGTAGTAGTAGTAGTAGTAGTAGTAGTAGTAGCAGCAGCAGCAGCAGCAGCAGCAGCAGCAGCAGCAGCAGCAGTGGATAGGTTATTTCTTCACCGCCAGTGAATTGAGCCAATTCAAACCAGATTAGATTATACTAAGTTAAAGGCACCTGCACTTGAGTTCAATGGCCCAAAGATTGAGGCCAGGGGAGTTGTCATGAGTTGGGGGTGAGAAGAGAAAGAGAGAAAGGGAGCAGGTGAAGAGAAAGGAGATGAGAATAGAAGAAGAGAGAGACCAAAATGTCTGGATTATATAGGGAAGAATAGAAGAAGAGAGAGATCAAAATTTCCTGAATTATATGGGGAAAAGCCTCTGGGGGAAGGGCAGCCCAGCCCCTGGGCTGGAAAGTCCAGGGTTGGGGGTAGGGTATGCCAGGTAGAGACTGAGGGATGCTGGGAGAACCTGGAGCCAGGTCTGCTTTGGTGTGTAAAATATGCACCCCAGTTCCTTGTCCTGGGGTCAGAAATCAAACAGTAGTGTGTATTGGGGTGGATGGCATGCCTGTGGAGGTCTTGCAGCCCTTTGACCCTTAATGCTGCGTATTTGCTCAGATATCTGCCTATGGCCTTGAAATCCACATGGTTGTGCCTGGGAGTAGGTAGGTCCATGGGTACTCTTAGACATTCAGAGAGTCTTCCTGCTCAATATCTTAATTACTAGCTGTTTGCAGAGCTGGTTCCCTCTTCCCACCTTTTCATGAGTTTGAGGATCAAGCTCAGGTCTCCAGGCTGTGCAGCCCAGACTTTTACCCATTAATCCACCTTGCCAACACTATCATTGCTTTTTTCCTAGTCTTTGAAGTATGCCATGGGCTGCTTCAGGAAGAAGAAACTCCAAGGAGTTTCTTCTTGAGAGCCAAGGAAACTCCAAGGCCCAGGCTTTTTGGAAGGCTGTGTTGTGACATGTGCTGTGTATATCACCACTGTATTGTATGTCTGATGGTTGAGCCCTTGTAGAAGTGCCTCACAAAGACAGTGAGCCATACAACTAACTAATGAACAGCTAGTAATTAAGATCTGGAGTATGAAACACAATCTGAATGTCTAGGATCATGAAAGTACCTACTACAGCACACAGCCATGTGGATCTCAAGGCCATATGCAGGTGAGCAGATTCGTAACGTTAAAGGGCAGAGGGCTGCGAGATGCACAAGATGTGAGTGTATACTACAGTAACATGAATGTTACTGAAGTTACACACACTTCATCTTACAATAAGGGTAAGGTTGCAGACAAAATTTGAGGAGAGGAGAGCTATTCTGTCTGTCCTGTATTCAGTCTGGTAATAAAGATGGAGCTCTTTTGGGTGAATCCTGGTATCTTATATGACAGAGGTATTTTAAGTATTTTTTTTTTCATTTTTGAGACAGAATCATACTGTGCATCACAAGCTGGCTTCAAACTTGTGATCCCTTTGCCCCAGTTCCTATGTAAAGATTACAAGCATGCAATACTGTGCCTGGCTTAAACATTTTAAGGAGCGATTAAGATAGGCGTTGGGGAGATGGCTCAGCTGGTGAAGTGCCTACCACACAAGCATGAAGACTTGAGTTTGTATTCCCGCCACCCTGCTTAAAAAGCTGGATGTGTCAGTGCACATGATAGTCCCACTTGTGGGACAGGAAGAGGGGAGATGAGATATGGGAGATGCGAGATGGGAGTGGGAGACAGGAGAGGCCAAGACAGATGTATCCTTGGATTTCATTGGCTAGCAATACAGGTGACTAGTCTAGTCAAATCAGTAAGCCTCTGCAGGTACCTGCAAATACCCCAACACAAACACACACATATACACATAATTATAAAATAAAATAAGTATTTTTAAAAGGGTTGTAAAAGCACTATTTATTTATTTATTTATTTATTTATTTATTTATTTATTTATTTAAAAAGAGTTATTTATTTTGTGTATATGAGTACACTGTAGCTATCTTCAGACACACCAGAAGAGGGCATTGGATCTCATTATAGATGGTTGTGAGCCACCATGTGGTTGCTGGGAATTGACTCAGGACTTCTGGAAGAGCAGTCAGTCTCTTAACCACTGAGCCATCTCTACAGCCCCAAACACTAATTTTTAAAGTATTTTTTTTTCAACCAAGCAATACAAAAAAGTATTCAATAAAAATGTCCCCTCAATCTAAGATTCTTGGTCCCTCCTCTGGGAGCAGCCACTGGTTTTATATTTTCATTTAGACGTTGCCATGCCTTATATAAGCATATAGACTTACAATTTTCCAGTCCATCTGATGCCACACCATATATACTGCTCTGGACTTTGTTCTTCACACTTGACAGTGTATTCCATATGGCGTGTTAGCCTTTGCTTTCTTTATAAGTCGCCACTGCTTGGAGATGCTACCATGTATTTAAGCAGAGTCTCAGCAAATGGCTTTTAGGTTATTTTTCACTCTCTATTTTAAGTAATGCTAGAGTGAGCATTGTTTCACATAGACCCATGTGCTTATGTGTGAAAAGGGGGAGGAATGGCTGTTTAGAAGAGGGTATGAAGGATGGTCAGTCCTGGTCTCTTTCAATATCAGTTGACCAGAAGAATCCCTGTGCAAGGAGTCTTTTAGGAATGCCCTGTTCTGGGGGGTTCTGTGTACCACACTCTCATAATTGTGTTTCTGACTGCTGAGCTTTTCCCATGATGCTACGCTAAGACAATGATACTTTCAATGACCTGACAAACTGGCTGTCGTAGTCAGTGTTCTAGTGCCGTGAAGAGACGCCATGACTACGGCAACTCTTATGAGAGAAAGCATTTAACTGGGACTTGCTTACAGTTTCATCCATTAACATCACGATGGGGAGCATGGTGGCACACAGGCAGACATGGTGCTGAAGAAGTAGCTGAGAGTTCTACATCTTGATTCATGAGCAGCAGGAAGAGAAATACACTGGGCCTGGCTGGGCTTTTGAAAACTTAAAGTCCATCCCCCAGTGACACACTTCCAACAAGGCCTTGAAGCATTCAAGTATATGAACTTATGAGGGGCTTTATTTTTTTTAATTTTTTTCTTTATTAGTTTATTTATTCACTTTACATATTGACCACAGGCCTCCCATCCCTCCCTCACATCCCTCCCCCAATTCCCATCTCCCCTTCTCCTCAGAGACGGTACCAACCCACCCTGGCACATCAAGTCCCAACAGGACTAAGTGCATCCTCCCCCACTGAGGCAGACAAGGCAGTCCAGATAAGAAAAAGAGATCCAAAGGCAGGGTGTTCAAAGCCTGTAGGCTCCAAGGAGACTCTGCCTGACCTGTGAATGGGCTCATGGGGTAAGGAGGATGACAAGAAGAGGAAGGCATCAAATTCAGGCTAGTCTAAGCCATGGCAGGAAATTCTGATGTGTTCTTTCTGCAGAAACAGGAGGATTTATGATGTCTGTTTTTCTCCAAATCCTCACCCCGGAAGTAGCAGCCGCTTTTCCCTTCAGGTGAAATTTTCATAGGTAGGGGTTTCAGGAGACTCAGCATCTTGCTGTGGTGTTTGTGCCGTCTGGATGAGTTAAAAAGAACATGCAAGAATAAGGTTAACAAAGCCTTGGAGAATCCGACTCTCCTCAGGCGGTGCTGGTAAGATGCAAGACCAGGACAAGGCTCATCCATCTTATAGTTTATGGAAAGAGTCCCAGTGCTAAGGACCATGTGCTGGACTCTCTGTAGGGGAGTACTTGTTGGTTAAGTGAAGCAAATCTACAAGTTTAAAAATGACAATAAAATACTTTCCATTTTATAAGCTACCACTAAGTGATCCGAGTCTCTGCCTGTACTAGAGGAAAGAGGCAAACATGTATATAATAACTTAGATGAAAGAGGTTAGGCTCCAATTAGACCTCAGTTCTAGAGACTATATAGCAAATACTCTACAGAGAAGATGAAATCTGAACTGATGATGGGTGGGTAGGGGAGGTTAGGTGTCAAGACACTGTCTAGAGATGTGTGTTAGAAAATGATTAATATAGGTTTGAGAAATTCCTGATCAAATCGTGATGGCCTTGGACCCAGAACTAGACCTCCTGTTCCTCTAAATCCTGAACTCAGATAAATTTTGTGAGGAACATAGCTGAGGAAATACACTAGTTTCTACTTACTGTAGGGTACGGTGGGGGTGCTGTGCAGCCCTGCATGTGGTGGCTTGGGGCCACATTAAAAGTTGGAGCAAAGAATAATCAATATTCATACCTGTAAATTTGGCCCGAAGAATTAGACTGCAGAGGAAAGCAGCTATGCAATGTAGTAAATTTTATAGATTAATTCTCAAGGTCAACAGAGAAATCCCTAAACATTCAACCATGAGCTTGAAGTCAGGAGGAAGCAGAAGATGACGAACTAATCTGCTCTCTGAGTAGGTTTTTATTGAGTTCTGTTTATTGAGAAGTTCTGCTTCTTCCTCCTTCTCCTCACAAGGTCTTGCTGTATAGATCAGTTGGCCTAAAACTTGCAACTCTCCAGCTTCAAACATCTAAGGCTCTGTATGACTCCATACCTGGCAGAGGATCCATCTTCCAAAGCCCAACTCAACTTTTTCCTCCTGAAGTTGTATCTGCTCTATCCCTCAGTGCAGTGACAGCCACTCTATGCCTCAGTGCAGTGACAACTGCTCTATCCCCCAGTGCAGTGACAGCTGCTCTATCTCCCAGTGCAGTGACAGCTGCTCTACCCCTCAGTGCAGTGACAGCTGCTCTATCCCCCAGTGCAGTGACAACTGCTCTATCCCCCAGTGCAGTGACAGCTGCTCTATCTCCCAGTGCAGTGACAGCTGCTCTATCCCTCAGTGCAGTGACAGCTGCTCTATCCCCAGTGCAGTGACAGCTGCTCTATCCCCCAGTGCAGTGACAGCTGCTCTATCCCCCAGTGCAGTGACAGCTGCTCTATCCCCCATGCAGTGACAGCTGCTCTATCCTCCATGCAGTGACAGCTGCTCTATCCCTCAGTGCAGTGACAGCTGCTCTATCCCTCAGTGCAGTGACAGCTGCTCTATCCCCCAGTGCAGTGACAGCTGCTCTATCCCCCAGTGCAGTGACAGCTGCTCTATCCCCCAGTGCAGTGACAGCTGCTCTATCCTCCAGTGCAGTGACAGCTGCTCTATCCCCCATGCAGTGACAGCTGCTCTATCCTCCATGCAGTGACAGCTGCTCTATCCCTCAGTGCAGTGACAGCTGCTCTATCCCTCAGTGCAGTGACAGCTGCTCTATCCCCCCAGTGCAGTGACAGCTGCTCTATCCTCCAGTGCAGTGACAGCTGCTCTACCCCTCAGTGCAGTGACAGCTGCTCTATCCCCCAGTGCAGTGACAGCTGCTCTATTCCCCAGTGCAGTGACAGCTGCTCTATCTCCCAGTGCAGTGACAGCTGCTCTATCACCCAGTGCAGTGACAGCTGCTCTATCACCCAGTGCAGTGACAGCTGCTCTATCCCTCAGTGCAGTGACAGCTGCTCTATCCCCCAGTGCAGTGACAGCTGCTCTATCCCCCAGTGCAGTGACAGCTGCTCTATCACCCAGTGTAGTGACAGCTGCTCTATCACCCAGTGCAGTGACAGCTGCTCTATCACCCAGTGCAGTGACAGCTGCTCTATCCCCCAGTACATTGACAGCTGCTCTATCCCCCAGTGCAGTGACAGCTGCTCTATCACCCAGTGTAGTGACAGCTGCTCTATCCCCCAGTGCAGTGACAGCTGCTCTATCCCCCAGTGCAGTGACAGCTGCTCTATCCCCCAGTGCAGCGACAGCTGCTCTATCACTCAGTGTAGTGACAGCTGCTCTATCCCCCAGTGCAGTGACAGCTGCTCTATCCCCCAGTGCAGTGACAGCTGCTCTATCCCCCAGTGCAGCGACAGCTGCTCTATCACCCAGTGCAGTGACAGCTGGTTTAATCTCTTAGTGCGTGACAGCTGGTTTATCTCTCAGTGCAGTGACAGCTACTTTATTGTCGAGTACAGTGACAGATTCTCTGTTCCTCAGTGCAGTGACAAGTGCTACTATTTGCATCTGAATAAAACCTGTGGAATTTCACAAACAACTTATTAAGTAATCACATAGTGTTTCTCCTTCTCTCACTGACAAATTCACTTTAACTTCTTTTATCAAATGACTGATTAAAGACACAGCCTCAAGGTCAGGGTGCTGCTGCAAACACATCTGGATCATCACAGCACCACCTGATTGTGAATAAAAAGCATTCAATAAATGTTACTGACTGGACCATTAATTACAGACAAGTAGCGTGTTTGAAAAAAATTAGAGTTAAAAATATTCTTACTGAATGTTTTATAGGGGTTGGGTGAAATTTGGGGGTAGATTCAACAGCAAAAGTGTTGAGGACTCAACGTTTTTAGGAAAGTGAGGATGAAAGGATGAAGTAATCATCCAGATTCAGAGCAAAAATCATTGCTGATGCATATTTAAGAAAAAAAAACCCACTTAAGATTGATAACTACTTTTAACAAACAGACAAGAGAGAAATTTGACATACGAAGTCAGTAGCTTTCTTACAGACCAGTGGGAAATATGCTGAGAGAGAAATTAGGAGAAAAATGCCATTTACAATTGCTACAATTATAAAATGAAACAAACAAGCAGGTCCAACAATGTAAAGCCTTGGAATAAAGCCAAGGAAGTGAGAGGAATACACAATGGAAATTAACATCAACTAAACAAATTGAAGATGGTAGAAGATAGAAAGACTTTCTATGCTCATGGATTGAGAGAATCAATATTGTAAAGATGACCATCTAACACAAAGCGGTTTATAGACTAATATATAGACTCAATGCAATCATACACACACACACACACACACACACACACACACACACACACACACACACAATCTTAAAGTTCACATGGAAGCACAAACACAGCCAAATCATCCCAAGCAAAAGCACTTAGGCTGATATCACAATCCCTAATTTCAAGTTATAGTCCAGCCAAGTCACACAGTGTCAAAAACAGCATGGCAATGGCACAAAACATACACACAGATTAACAGAACCAAGTAGGGGACCCAGATATAGTCACATAGCTAGCCACTTGATTTTACAAATATGTCAACAACACACACTGGAGACTATTTCTCTTCAGCAAATAGTGATGGTGAGCAGCATGCCTACATGTATAAAGTAAAACTAGATTCCTATTTCTCATTCTGCACAAAACCAACCCCAGTGCATTAAAGGCCATAATGTAAAAGACCTGAAACTTTAAAACTTCTAGAGGAAAAAAAAGGAGAAATGATTCAAGATGTATACGTAACAAAAGACTCTTGAATAGTACCCTAGTTGTTCAGAAGCTAAGGCCAACAATCAACAAATGGGACTCAGTATAGCAAAGACAACAATTAAATGAGTGCAGAGAGCCAACAGATCCGGAAAGCATTATTGCAATCTCTACATCTGGCAGAAGACTGATAATCTAGACTATAACAGAACTGAAAAAAAAATCCCCATTAATACAACAGCAGCAGCAGCAGCAGCAGCAGCAGCAAAACTTACAACCCAGTTGATACTTAGGATAATGAACCAAACAGAAAATGCTTCCCCCTAAAAATAAAAAAAAAGCCCACAAACATGTTAACATTCAATTTAACCCCCATTAGATATTAAATTGATTATTAAATGTTCAATCTTCTGTCACACAGAGGTGCATCAGACACCTCTGTTGACCATAGAATGTGTCAGATCTGTATAATACTGAGCAGTTCTGAGTTCCTCAGCTATGGGAATCTAGGACTTTCAGTTAAAAATACTGGGAACACCTTCTTACTTCTTTTTCTTGGGAAAAAGAAAATTGTTCTCACCTTTTTAGGCTTCTGCACAGAGCAGTAGATTGTATTTGAGTCTTCTTTCTTCTGAGGAAGTGGGGTCTCTCCCTGTAACAGGTATCAGATTAGCATTACCCATTGAATGAGAGCTTCCCCTTTCCTTTTTAGCCCATAGCTGTTGAGGCTAGAGTACACCCACTGTGTTCTGGTCTCAGAAGCTGGGAGTTGCTTTTGTGCTGGGGACAGTATCTCCGACTCTCTTGCTCCCCATAGTGATGACCCAAAAGTGAGTTCCTCCATTTCAAAGGTTCTCATGGTTTGGTAATCATGGCTGAACTGTATGGCATCAGTCTGTATGGTCCTTGACCTATTCTTAGACAGACCCCCAGTTTGTAAGAACTTCTCCAGGCCACTAGAGAGTCCTAGAAATAGAAGGAGGATGAAGATGTGCTAGTTAGAAATGCTCACCTGCACATTCAGGGACACTTGTATATATGCCATGTCCTCTTCATCCATAGACCCATCCACTTTATCATATGGAGTGATTGCTTCATATTCTACTTGCCCCTCATAGGCCAAGGCATGTGCAATGTCCTGATGGGTGACCAAGTCATACACCTGATTTCTACTATTAGCAGTGCTGTGCATTCTGGTCTTTTCGTCATCCTCTTCTGTTGTTGCGCTGCTCTCAGAGCTGGTATCTGAGGTGGGTGTAGGCTGATGCCTGGTGGTCTTAGCAGACATGTCTAGTTTCTCATACCGTTGGGAGAGCACAGAAAATTGTCCATGGCCAGTTGGGGTTTCTAGAACACATTGTGCAGGGTTAACAAAAGTGTGTCAACTCCCACATCTTTCTTGATCTGCTATAAGGACCCAACTTACTCCAACTTCTGTCCTAGATCAGATCACAAGGCTGGGGGAATTTACATCTGTTTCCCATTAGGGAGTTCCTTTATGTGCTTCCTTCCTCCTTTTCAAACACCAAATGATTTATTTATCTGACACATACATGTTCACTTCATATAATGTGTTATGGTCTTCCCAGCAACCTTAAGTGAACAGAACTAACAAGGACACAGGCAGGGATTCTGGGGAAACACAAAGATAAATTAGATCTGGTCCTGGAGTTCACTGTCTAGCTGGGGAAGAGGAGTCATATACATGAATATTTATTACTTATTAGTATAAGGTGGTCTCTGGTAGGTATCACGTGGATGGTGTAAGGAAAGTGCTGAGGTGGGAGGACATGCTACTCGTTAGAACAAGGAAGACCTTGAAAGTGGCAGAACTGAAGTGGGCTTTAAAGTAAAGGCAAGCTTTGATGAGTGACAGGGCATATCTTGTGGGGGGAGCAGCACCATTAAGGCATTCAGCAGAAACATGGAGCCTACTCCCTTGAGAAAGGGATCCACTTATAATACTTAACAAGTGCAATGGCCTGGGTGTAGTGCAGTCAGTACAGGTGCCCGTCTCAAGGAACTTACATGGCATACCTTCTGGGTACCAACCTTGCTTTGGGGTAAATAAAGTAGCTCATTTGACCCAAATGTAGAATAAACATGCCTACCATTCACTAAGTATCTGATGTGTCATGCAATGCTCCAAGTGCCTTTGGTCTGCTATAACATCATGAAGCACAGAAATGAAGCTGGATCATATAAAAGGTTAAGTGTGTCCTCATCTACATGGTAGAGCCAAGATTTGAATGCAGTGGCTTAGTCCTGGTGTTCTTGCCACTACCTAGTGCTTTCTCTGGCTTTGTATGAGTTGGTCTAATAGTGAACAACAGTAATGATTGTCACCGAGTGGCCACCGTGCACATCATTCCACTTTGCTCCTCACAGTAAATGAAGCATCCCCATTTTTCCTGATAAGGAAAATAAAAGTTAGAGCTTGCATTACCCGAGATGCTATCATTGGTAGGGAAGAGAAGTTGGGTCTAAATGGGATTGCCTGACCTGAATCCATACATCTGACTCCTACGTGTTGTCTTTAGAACACAACAAAGCCACGAGGAGTCATTGATGGGTTCTTTTTTTCCATTCCCATTTTTTGGGGGTTTGCATTTCTCTCTCAGAAACTCTACATTGTATAATGACTTCAGCCCCAGGCCTTCCTCTGACCCTGTCTCCTTGATAGATCTCCTCCATGAGATACAACAGAGAGTTTTTAGAAGCATGGTGTGGGTTGAGGAGGCAGGATAAGGGGCTCTTTAGCATACCAGAGCTCTGATGTTCAAGGTGGTAATTTAGGGTGGCATGGCATGGGCATGAGGAAGTCAAAGCAAGCATCTCAGCTCTGCACCCCAACACCCACTGGGACAATCCCGCTTTTATATGTTTTGTGCCATTGAGTGTTGAATAAGAGTTTGTTTCAAGAACACACCCCTTAGCTTGGGTCATCTTGCAAACACACTGAGGAGGCTCTAGAACAGTAGTTCTCAACCTTCTGAAGGCTGTGATCCTTTAATGTAGTCCCTCATGTTGTGGTGACCCCAACCATAAAATGTTCTCGTTGCTACTTCACAACTGTAATGTTGCTAGTTATGAGTCATAATGTAAATATCTGAAATGCAGGATATCTAAAATGTGACCTCTGTGGGGGCCATGACCCATGGCTGGAGAACGGCCATTCTTGAGTGTTAAGAGTCTTGAGCCTAATTTTAATTAAGCTTCTGACTTTGCTCCTGTCACAGCTTTATTGTGTCACTTGGCCTTTGTTTCTCTATTCACAAAATTAAGAAAATAACCCAAGGTCACATTCAAGTGGTGACAACCAACATCCAAGGCACCCAGGAGGCTCCAGCAGACAGACCACACCTCCTGGTTCCAGAAACTAACTCTAAGGGATCCATCTTTCTGGAGCTTTTGTTCCCAAACTACT
Source organism: Mus musculus (assembly GCF_000001635.26). Lineage (NCBI taxonomy): Eukaryota > Metazoa > Chordata > Mammalia > Rodentia > Muridae > Mus > Mus musculus. Next base: position 171,596,270 of record NC_000067.6, read on the forward strand.
TTCTTCCAGCATACTGCATTTTCAAACTTTAGCAGGTATGTGGGTCCCCTAAATACAGCTTTGGATTCAGTATTCCAGTGGCAGTGATCAAGATTCTGCATTTTTAACAAGGTGCTAAGTAACCCACATGGCTGGTCAGCTGACTACACTTTGAGAAGCTAGGCTTTGGGACTTATATCTGGCACAAATAATCCATATTCAGAGTTACTAATGATATTACCTGGTATTTCAGCTGGGACCTCCGCTTGTCTGTACCTGGTGGCCAAAGACGAACCTGAGAAACCAAGTAGAAGAAGTCACTGAGACTGAGAGTAGGGAGGTGTCTTGAGTTTGTGAGACTCAAAGGAGAGGGGGAGAGGCTTCTGAAGAGAGATTCGGGGGAGACTATGGACAAGGAGGGGACCCTGAGGTGGGCATAGGGCCAAGGGAAGCAGTATCCAGAGCCCAGGGTCATCATCATCTGCCAAGAATGCTATGGGACTTCCTGGCATCTCCCTGGAAGAGAGAATTCTGACTCTTCTAGAAGTGATTCTTCCAGGGCCATGTGTCTTTTAGCCTGCCTGCTCTTTGGGGAAAATTCTCCATTATCACTCCAATATTAAGATTCTAGAGGGAGATGCCAATTATGAGTATTTATCTCCTTGTCTGCAGTGATTGGTCCAACAGCAACCACATGACTTCAACTTGGGTAATCAGAGATATTTCTTACATTTTTCAAATTGAAGTTGGAGGGAGACAGCCTCTCTCTCCAGCTTTTAGAGAGCCATTCGTGTGTGTATGTCTGAAGATGCAGGTTTCTGTGCTGAAGTACACCCCTCCCCTTGACCCTCAGCTATACTGCAGGAGGAGAGTCAAGCTGGCTTGCAGAGAATCACACAAATAAGATATGGGGAGATCTGGTGGTTTCCAGGCCTCTGTTGACATTTGTCCATTAAGGCCACTGGGTCATAAAATAATAAATCATGTCCCCATTCTTGCTCCATACTCTACAAAAGTCTAAGCTAGGGTTGGAGAAATGGCTCAGTGGTTAAGAGGACTGGCTACTCTTCCAGAGGACAGAGTTTTATTCCCAGCACTTATGTGCTGTCGCTCAACCATCTGTCACTCCACTTCCAAGGACTCTGATGTCCTCTTCTGGCCCTCAAAGGTACCAAGTGCACACGTGATGTCTGTACACACAGGTAAAACACACATACACATAGAATAATAAAAATTACAAAATCTGAACTAATCCAGTTGGGGTACAATTATTTTTAACTAAAGACCCTCAAGTAATACCTAGCCTCTTCATCACCCTGAGAAGAAACTAGGTCTAGCAGAGAAGTAGCAGGGGTTTAGGAGAAGGTTGAGGAACCTCCCAGGTTCGAAACAGAGAGGCTCCTAAGGGTGGGTAAAGTGAATTTAGCACATTTACACTGCTTCTTTTTCCTCAAAATGAAGTAACCGCCAATGAGCATCAACAAGAGCAAAACCAGGAGGAGCAGGAGCCAAAACCTCTTGTTTCTCTCAGGGCCTTGAAGAGAAAAAAAAATGAGGATATTAATGCAAATACTGACAGAGAAATCAGAGAGAATGACTGACAGAACACAGTGACCATCCTAATTGGCTTTCAAAATCCTGTGACAATCTAAAAATACATACGTTCATTTATTCATTCTACAACCATTTTTCACCAAGCCTGCTAGGCAAGAGGTTACCAGAGTACACAGGCAGACACAGACTCCACAGCGAGATGTATGGCTTACCCAGACTCTAGAGTTTTAACATGAGATTTGGTTAAGCTCCACCAGGCTCAGAGCAGGCCACTGCACTACTGCCTTCTTCTCTAAGTGAGACAGAAGTTATAAGCTCAAGGAAGAAAGGGCTCAGATTCCTATGAAGCCAGGCTCAGCCTGCCCCAGCGACACTGCATCCCAGATAGACTTTACCTTTCTCTTACATTTTCTGGGGAGAAACAGAACGCCAGCCTTAAGTTACAAATACTGTCTTTGCTGTATAAGTATAGGGGACTTTGATAAGTCCCCCATACTTCTGTCAGTATCTTTATAGAATGGGGAAAACGGTAAAAGGCTTCCATGTATTGGATTGCTGTGAAAATTAATTGTGTGAAAACGCACAGAGCTCTAGAGTAGTGGCTCACATCTATTAGGAACCACCAGAGCCAGGCATGGTGGCACACACCTTTACTCCCAGCACTTAGCAGTGACAGATGAACCCCTGTGAGTTGGAGGCTAGCCTACCGATGGGCAGAGCTCCAGACCAGCTAAGGCTATACTCAGTTGCAAAACCCAAAACAAGCAAAGCAAAACAGAAAGGAAAAGCTTCCTCTGCACACTCAGCCCACGTTCTCCTACAGTTGGCATCCCTTTCCATACACTTCACATAACTCTACACTACAAACCTTGAATTCTGCATTGTCCAGTAGACCATAGCTTTTGACACACAGCTGGTTTGGCTTAGAAACTAAATGCTTATTTTTATTTAAATTTGAGTGGCAAACGGTGGGTGATTCAGTTTCTTTTTGAAACACTGGAGTTAGTTTGAAAAAGACTTGGATATATACATTTATTTTTGAGCTGTATATTTTATGGAATCTGAATAAAATTAGCTTTTAATAAGAATTTATTATCTGAATTAAGATATGGCTTAAGTATAAAGCACACGCTGACCTTTAAAATGTTGATAAGTATTTTATACAAAATTCATATGAACTACTGATATTTTGAATCTTTTAGATGAAATAAAATGTATTATAAAAAGTAATTATTTTCCTGTATCACTTCCTCTTTTTTAACTTCTTTGGACAGGATCTCTTGTTAGCTCAGGCTGATATCAAACTCTCTTTGTAGCCAAGGATGTACTCAGACTCCTTGATCTTTCTGCATCTCTCAGTTTCTGGGATTATAGTTATTATAGACTTGTTCCTCTATATTCAGTTTTTTGCAATGCTATGGATTACAGTCAGGATTTCACATGTACTGGGAAGTATTCTACCAACTGAATTAAATCCACCACTTTGTGTGTGTGTGTGTGTATGTGTGTGTGTGTGTGTGTGTGTGTGTGTGTGACAAATTCTAATTTTGTAGCAGCTCAGGGTGACTTCAAATTTGTAATTCTTATGCCTCAGCCGCTGAAGTATTTGGATACAGGTAGTTACGAACACATCTATCTCTTTTTGCTTTTAACAACACAGCTCTCAGAACCTTAGAATTATATATCTGGATCCCATTGCACTGAAATGATGCTCTATAGGATTCTGTCCTATAGTCTCTCACTGGCTTTTATAAACAGCTTAGAACACAAACACTGGACATCAAAGTCCCAGCTTCTATAGCCTGGATGGAAGGGGAGGGGGAGAAGGAGGGGGAGGGACAGACCTGAACAGATGGTCCCAGAAGAAAACTGGCTGGAGCTGTTGCTGACAGGGTTATGGGCTGTGCATGTGAAGTTGGGCAGGTGTTCACCACTTTCCCAGGAGACGTTGAGGTGCGACTTCCCTTGGGACATGACAGCTTTGTTTTGTAGAGGCATCCATGTGTATGTCACATTGTTTCCACCACCGTCCACTGAACAGGTCAGGACAACCTCGCAGATTCCGTTCATCATGTGCACAGGACTCTTGGTGACACTGGGCTTCTCCAGTCTCTCTATGTGGGGGGAAAGACAGAGCCAGCATGGAACCAGACCTGTCAGTGAACTGGCTGGCTGCCAAGGTTGATATCCTGAGTTTGAGTCCTAAGACCTACATAGTGGAATGAAAAAGCCAGTCCCTAAATACTATCTTCTACACACACACACACACACACACACACACACACACACACACACACACACACACACCACACACACACACAGAGAGAGAGAGAGAGAGAGAGAGAGAGAGAGAGGACACCCCACACACAGACAAACACACACATCCACACACACTCACGCTCACACACAATTAAAAAGAAAAGTAAAAAAGAACGACTACAACCATGAAGACTGTGTGTGGTGCCCCGCAGGAGTCATACGCCCAGTGGAGGTCTTTTCCTCAGTCATGAGCATCCTTAACCTCCGTGGACCTTGATACTCAGGTGAACAATTTGATTCAAACACTGTCTTGCAGTGAAAAGTTTGCCAGTTAATCAACACCAACAAGTTCAGTTCTTTTGAACACAATGTCTTAAACTTTACCAAGAATTTTTAAAAAGTAAAATTAGTACTTAAATACCACATTCATTCATTTTTTTTTTGATCAGTTAAACAAAATTATTCTACATTTGTTTGTTTAGAGACAGGGTTTCATGTAGTCCAGGCTGACTTCCAACCTGCTGTGTAGCCTTGGATGTAGACAGGGAAGAGAGCCGGCAGGCTTAAACTACACAAAATATCAAGCCCAACTCCCGGAAAGCCCAAGGTTGAGGAGGAAGAATGCAAATTCTTTGTCTCACACTCTGGATCTCCGAGTGGCCCACCCTCAGAGTGCTCTGACAGATCAAGCGCTTCCCTCCAGACTACTCTGCTTCCACCCGACTTATCCCTGTCCTCGTTATAAACGATGATGGAACGCGAGCGCGCAGATAGATGAAAGTTAGGTGTCTGAAGCCTAGATCAAGGAACACCTTGGCAGGTAGGGTCTGCTCATCCGCTGGTTCTAATGTTTCCTTCCTGGGTACCCCTGTGTGAGCTGACTAGCTGTGATAGGGAGGAAGCTGGCGAGGGGTACTCACTGTAGACAAGCAAGGTGAAATGTCTCACACTGGGGTCTCGGGAGGCCTCTGAGCACACATAGGCATGGTAGGGGCCCGCGTCCTCCATCTTCAGCTGGCTGATCTTCAGGGATTGGTCCTGGTCAGAGGTCCTCACCCTCCGTTCTTCAGAACCTTTGGGCTTACGGCGAGAATCCGCTGTTGCTGCTCCTCTCCGTTCTTGGCTGATAACCGACGTGTTAAACACCCAGACAACATTCTTTGTGGCCCGAGTGGCCCGAAATTCCAAGGGCAGGGTCACTGGCTCTCCCAGGATTCCTACCACAGTCTTCCCCGCTGCTGTTTTTCTTCTGGAGGCTCCTGAGTTTGAAGTCAGAGATGAGACATTGCAGCTTCTGCCTCTGTTCCTCTCTCCCTTGACCCCCTCCCCGCCCCCATCCCCACCCAAGCCACACTGAAGGACACTGGAACCCCCTTTCCCCTTCCCATATCCCCTCAGTGAGGCACCCCCGAAGCCACCTGTTTTATTTGGTTATTTTCATTTCCTTCTTAGCCTGTCCAGTCTTCCCTACTTTGAGGTGATCCTGAGAGACACCATCACTCAAGTTAAATTCAATTTGGACTTTTGCCTCAGGACCTTCTTTCCTCCCTTGGGGTGCCACAGTGCCTGGGGTTTTCAAGTCTGGCCAGCCTCTCTTAGGCCCCTGGGCAACTTGTTCTCTTTCTTTTCTCCATCCTCTGTCTCACCGAAACCTGAACTTTAAACCCCATGGGTGCTCAGGATGTTTCTAGAGTCCCCTTGGAAGAACTGAGCAGAGTCACTTGCCTGTGCAGAATTGCCAGATGCGGACAGGTTGGGAGCTGTTTTGGCTGACTGGATTCCAGGCTTTGCAGGTATAGGGTAGGTCGGGGTCACAGACACTCTGGGAAACCCTGAGGGTGTGGCTTCCATCGTATGTATTTAAATGGGTGTCCTCTCGGGTCCAGCTGTACTGGACACTGTCCTTTGTCCCCTTTACAGTGCAGATTAGGGTGAAGGTGCAGGAATCAGTATCGGATGGGGTCACAGATTCCACGATGATCTGAGGCTTCTGGAGCTTCTCTGAGGGGGATAACAACATCGAGAAGACTCTCAGATTTCTTCCTTATCAGGAAAAGGCTCCCTGAAGAAGAAGGTGATGGTAGGGAAGCTAGACATGGAGGAAGATCAGCATTCCCTGTTCATTCCCTATTCTCTCCCTGTTCTAGGGGAGTCTGCAAATCAGGGTGAGAGCCTCTCCACTGTGTTTCTAAAACATTCTCCATAGGTCTTATTATCACAACAGCTCAAAGTTCATAGCAGTGTGATTCATATTTCCCCCTCTGTTTCCCCTCCCTCCATCCTCTCCCTCCCTCCCCTCCCTCCCCTCCCTCCCCTCCCTCCTTCCTCCACAACCCCTGTTTGGGACCTCCTGGCCACTGAGTAATTGTGGAATGACCTAGGCAGTGACCCGCTGCTTCCCTTCCTTTTGTCCTTTTTCCTTCACCTTCCTTTTTATTCCATCTCCTCTGTTCAACCTTGGGTTGAATTTTTCTTGAACAGGTGTTAGTTACACGCACAAAAATGAAAATAAGAAAAAGGGTGTGTGATTTTAGAAAGTAATCATTACTACCCCAAACACCTATTTCTTCCCCCCATTAGATTTCCAGAGTCCATTACCACTAAGAGTTTCCTTTTAAAGTAATAGTTTTACTAATTACCTGAGAATTTTGTAGTGTGTATTTTGGTCATATTCACTCTAAGTGGCACAATAATGCTTACACTAAGAGTTTCATACTGATCCTTCTAGATATACATATGTGATAGCATACTATTCATATTGTGTAGAACTCATTAAACATTAGCAATACATATGAACCATCACTACATGTTAATAATCAACTCTAAGTTTAACAGCTGCACAAAATTTCCTTAATAGATACAGAACACCCTACAAATCAACAGAGATGTCAAACTACCTGTTCAGTAGAAAGATGACATTATGAAATAAATACTTTTTCTTGAAACTTCTTCTATTCAACCCTAACCTACAATTTTGCAGAATGTGACCTTGGAGACAGGCTTGTGTTTGGAGATAGGGGTGAATCTGTTAGAGTAGGCCCAAATTCCATCTATTATTCTTATAAGAAGAAGAGAAATAGGATACCAACTATGTAGACTCACATCTGAGGACCTAGAGAGAAGATAGCCATTTTCAGTCCAAAGACTTCAGAAGACACCAAACCTACAGGTATCTTGATCAGTCTGTAAAGTTGTAAGAGAACACACTTCTATTGTTTAGTCTACTCAGCGAATAATATATATTTTTAAAATCTATGTGCATGGGTGTTTTGCCTGCACACTTCTGCCTGTGCTGCATGCATACAGTGTACATGGGGGTCAGAAGAGAGCATCAGTTCCCCTTTGGAACTGGAGTTACTGACACCTGTTAATGGCCTTGTGGGTGCTGGGAGTTGAATCTGGATCGTCTGGATGCCCAGCCAGTGCTCTTAACCACTGAACCATCTTTCCAGCCCCATCAGCCAGTAATATTTTATTACGGCAACCTTAGCAAACCAACAGAGATTTTGATACCAAAAGTGAGGTGTTGTAACAAATGTCTAAAAATATGGAAGGTGTCTTTAGAAATGGCTAGTGAATAGATGTTAGAAAAAAAATTGAGACAGAGTTTCACTGTGATACCCTGGCTATCCTGGAATTCATTCTGTAGACCGGGCTGACCTTGAACTCAAGAAGTCTGCCTGCCTCACGAGTGCTGGTATTAACGGTGTAAGTCACCATGGCCCAGCTTGAGGTTGGAAGAATTTTGAGTAGTATGCTAGTAAGAGCCCATGTTGACATCAAGATGCTTTTGGTAGAAATATGATGGTAAAGGCAGTTTCTGAAGACACAGAAAAAAATTAGGGACACTGTAGAGAAATCTAACATATGTATATTAGAATGAAATACATAGACTCAGAAAGAAAACAGGCATTGTAAGGAAATCTAATATATATATCTAATCATATATATATACATACACACACACACACACACATATATATATGGTAGAAATAAATCTGACAGCCTTTTGGAATTCTAATATTATATATATATATATGTAGTGATAGAAATGAAGACATTTAACATCTCTCTGATAATGTTTCAGAAATTATGGACATGCCATTAGAAATTGAAGAGAAGTGAATGCTTGCATAAAGTGGGATAGAACTTGGCTGAATTGTATTCTACTGTTTTGTAGAAAGTAGAATGTTTAAGTAACAAAATGTATTTCTAAGCAAAACATTAAAGGTAAGGTGCTGGGAAGATGGATCAGTGCTAGGAGCACTTTCTGCCCTCGCAGAAGACCACAGTTTGATTCCCTGTACTCACATTGGGTGGCTCACATTCACCTATGATTCGAGTTCCAGGGGGTTTGAACCTTCCCCTGTCCTTCACCAGCACCCACATGCACATAAACACACATCTACTCATACATAAATATTTATATTGCAAAACATAAGTAAGCACATCTAGGGAGAATGTGTGTGGACAAGGTTTGCTGAGGAGAGAGTACATGTGATTTATGGACTCTAGTGATTAAACACTACAAACTTAAGCTGAAGGAACAAAACTAGGGTAGAAAGAGAGTTGTCAGCCTTTTGGCTGTCTATAAGATAGTACAATGAGCTTCAGGACTGTAAGATCATGTTACCTATTGAGAAGAAGACACCAATGGCAGGGCTGTCCCTGTCACCATGTGTCATGTGGAATATAAAAATGTACCACCTCACGCTATCTCCAGCTACACTCTGACCCCAGTGATCTTGTGGCTTCCATGGCTAGCCCCATGGAACAACCGCTCATCTCGAGGTTTGTTGTTGTTGTTGATTTTGGTCACATTTCTAACCATCTGCCCCTGTGGTTAATGGTCACAAAGTTTTTAGAGATCAGTAGGGGATTGGTGGTGGTGTGGGGGTGGAAAATCCCCCAAGCTCTCTGGAACTCACCATAGATGTGCAGTGTGAACTCTTTATTTGTGGTGAGGATAACATTCTTTTGGTTTATCTGAGCATGGTAGGATCCTGAATCACTTTTGGTTAGGTTGCTCATGTACAAGGAGTAGCCATCTTCGCTGACTTTGAGTCTGCCATTATATCCTTTGTCCAGAATAGTTATATCTTTTTTGTAGAATACTAAAGCAAGAGCCTTTGGGGGACAATTCCAGATGATATGCTCAATCTCTGCATCCTTTGAGATGTTTAGGGAGAAAGTCACAGAACCCCCTAGCATCCCTGATATCACTGTTGGAGGTGTTTCCTTTCCAGAGGCTCCGAGCCCTGTGGAAACAGAAGAGGGACTTGGAGGAACAGCTGAACTCTTCAAGCCACCTTTCGTTCATTCACCCCATAAACATGGACTTATCACAAATTCCATATACTGAGAAATGAATGAGACCAGACATTCTCCTTCTAAGCCCACTGGCTAGCAAAGCCATTCATTCATTCACTTATGCATTCACCCACTCATTCACCAAACTCTCTTCCATGAAAGTAGCTATAGTAATCCATAAACCGTTTCTTCTAAACTTCTTTTCTAATTGGGAAATTACTCAGGCTATGACTGGGTGAATTTCTGAAGTTTTCTGAGAGTCAGCATATTGATCTGTAAGACTGATAGATTCATCAGAGCTACGTCATGTACAAGGGATATTCTGATAAAACTTCAATGAAAGCAGGTTGTTGCAAACTGTAAAGAGCTAGAAAAGCAAATGACATCATCTCTTTAAAAATAAGATGAATAGGACGATGCTTAGAGGAGTGGAGAGATGGCTAGGTGAGTGATAGAATAAATAAAGTCACTCCCTGGTAGAACCTAGATGCTCAGCATGGGGGGAAAGCTGTCACTAAGAGTCTAGAGAAATAACAGTTATTTCCGAGGGACTGTTCCATGCCACTGTGCTAAGCATGACTCTCTCACTGTTTTCAAGCTTGAAAATGTCTTTATCAGCCTACCTTCCATCATCTAGGAGATCCCAGACTGTCTTTGGCTTAGTCATGTCAAGCTTGGGGTTGGGCAGAGATGGTATCATTTGTTTTGCTTTGTTTTGGTTTTAAGTACAGTCCATATTTCTGATAAATATTGTTATCAAAGCTTTTAAGAGCTCAGGTGTTTGGTCAACACAACTCATTTTCCTATGAAGACTCTGCGGTATCTGTTGCATGACCCCAGTCTAGATCCCCCGATTCCAGGGCTCCTGAGGCTTTGTAGAGTACTCTAGGAATTTAGATCAAATCAGACAAGATCTGAATCCTGGCTACTTCAAGAATTCTGGGTGCAAAAATTATAAGATAAAAAGAAGACAAAGAAGTGTAGCTGTAGGGCTGGAGAGATGGCTCGGTGGTTAAGAGCACTGCTGTTCCAGAGGTCCTGAGTTCAATTCCCAGCAACCACATGGTGGCTCACAACCATCTGTAACGGGTTTTGATGCCCTCTTCTGGTGTGTCTGAAGAGAGCAATGGTGGTGTAGTCATATCATAAAATAAATAAATAAATCTTAAAAAAAAAAGAAGTGTAGCTGTAGCCTAAAGGGAAAGGAAGAGAAGAAGGAGAAGGAGAAGGAGGAGAAGGAGGAGGAGAAGGAGGAGGAGGAGGAGGAGGAGGAGGAGGAGGAGGAGGAGGAGGAGGAGGAGGAGGAGGAGTCACGTTGTCTAGGGTCACCTGGGCATATGAAGCTTCTATGGTCCAGGGGATACAAGAATTAAGACAGGAAGTAGAAAGAAAATCTAACAGTGTTTGTGCCCCCGGAGGCTGCAAGGTGGCTTGTCATCAGAAGGGTTTGCTCTGATTGCTCTGTGAATTTGTATACATTACACAGAAAACAAACCGGAGACAGTGAGTATGAAGGAAACATGGTTTGAGACTGGGCTAGAATATTACCTCCTCATGGTGATTCAATGTGTTTGTTCTCTCTCTCTCTCTCTCTCTCTCTCTCTCTCTCTCTCTCTCTCTCTCTCTCTCTCTCTCTCTCTCTCACACACACACACACACACACACACACACACACTGCATACATACTCTTACATATGTACAGTTCTCAAAATAAAGTATAGTTGCAGAGTACTTACCTAAGGAAGGTAATTTCCTGATTTTACCACAAGAATCTATCTTCCGGGCAGAAGCCCAACCTCAGAGACCGCGTGTAGCAAGCAGAACTTACCCATGAGTAGGAAGAGGAGAGGAATCCAAAGAATGGGAGAAAATATCTGCTGCTGACTCATTCTTGGATTTTCAGAGAGTGGACCTAGAGCCCAGTCACACCAATATCTCTTTAGATCCGCCATGATGGTGTACTTCCAGATTTCAAATTAAAGGAGATGCACTTACCACAACTTCCTGAAGTATGTGAGTGCACGCGCATGCGTGGTTTGTGGTGCACGGTTTGTGGCGTGTGTGTGTGTGAGTGTGTGCATGTGTGCATGTGTGTCCCAGGAAGAGCTGTTTATATTGAGCACGACAGACTCCTGCATCTGCTCAGACTGAGGGAGAGGTCCCAAGCACATCCAGATCCTGCAAGGAAATTGTAAACCAGTGCTGGGCTTCACTTGTTTCAGTATCAAAGATGAGCTCTAACCATGAATCTAAAGATGTCTACTAAGTATCCTCACTTCTGGACATTACTGTCCTCTTCTTGGATTCAGGCTGAGATTAGTGGCTTCTTATAGTGAATAGATGTGACAGAGCTAGTGATATGTCACTTCTGAATACAGGACAAGAGAAAGGCTGTGGCTTCCATCTCTTTCTTTCCCATTTCCAATTCCCCCATTTTCTTCTCTCCTTCCTCTAATTCATGTCATGTGTGTGTGTGTGTGTGTGTGTGTGTGTATGTATATGATATATATATATATATAATGTAGGTTCTACATAGGAAAGAAATTATGAATATCTTTCTGAACCTGGAATATTTCCCTCAATATAATGATCTCTAGTTCTGTTGATTTTCTTGAATGTCTCATTTTCTTTATAATTGAAGAAAAATGCTGTTTTGTTCGTATACGTCATTTTTCCTCTATTGATGAACATCTAGGCTGAGTCCCTAAGTTGGTTATTGTTAATAGTGCCTCAAGAAATGTGGCTGAATATCTCTGCCCTATGCACAGGGATTTTGATTTATGATGCAGAAAAGAATTTCAGGACAAGTCAGTCAGAAGCAAAGTTAGTTTAAATGAGAAAAGAATGTGCACTCTAAGAGAGATGGAATCCAGGGTGATGTGTACCTCAGTACCTTGGCAGTAACTATACATATCTGATTTTGTGGATTTTGGAGTTACATTGTTTGAACCATACAGGCTATACATGGGGTTAAAGAGTAAGTAAAAATATTCTGGTATGCATATTTTATATAAAACATTTTCCTTTTGTAGATGAGATTATGAGGTGGTGTGTAACTTTCATTGTGTCGGTTTCCAGATAAGAAAGGAATATTGACAAGATAAGAACATAGACCACAAGACTCAAGGGAATTCCCTCTGTGTGTGGGTGGCACAGAGGTCAACATTGTATTTTGACTGTAAGCATGATTCATTAATTGTCTTAAGAATCTTGGTTGTGGTATTTTCTCAGAAAGGGGAACATAAATCCTTTGCAGGCCATCTTACAAGTGGCTTCATGAGCTGTGTTGAGATTTTTGACTCTTAGCCTGTATGAGATGGGTGAGATGACTTATACCCAGTGAAGTCACCCTTTCTTGAGTTTTCCAATCAAACAACAGAGATTTCGTAAATCAATCAATTGATCAATGTCCAATGGAGAAATCAGCTTACTGGGTACATCTGGCTTGATCCAGCTTTAACTTCCCTCCACCATTATTCCACACCAGCAGTGCCTATTGCTCTAGATGTTCCTTGAATCCGTGAAAAGGCTCCAGGAAGTTCTTTTGGGGGGTAGTGTTCCTTCTCTATGGCTCACACTGGGGATTTTCCCCTGGTTAGGTCTAAGACAGCCATGGGTAGGGAAGCTGGGAGAAGGGTTTCCAAAGCCTTCCTCTGCCTCCTCTTCTTCTGCAGGGTTGCCTGAGTCCTGAGGAGAGGGATTGGATGAAGACAACCGAATTTGAGCTGAGTGTTTTCTGCTGTCTTGCTCTCGACACATTGCTTGGCTGTGGGTCTCTGTGTTTGTTCCCATCTTCTGCAGGAGGAAGCTTCTCTGAAGATGACTGAATAAGGCACTGATCTATAACCATGACAGAACACTGTTAGGAGTCATTTTATTGCTATATTCCTCTAGCAGAACACTAGTATTTGGTTCACCCCTAGGAGTCTGACATATTTGGTCTCAAATTCTTGGCCATCTATGCAGTGTTTGGGTATGGCTTCCATCTTATGGGGTGGGCCTTGGTTGGTTACTCCCAGAATCTGTGTGCCACTATGGCACCTGCATATCTTGCAGGCAGGTCAGGAATGTAGATCAAAGGGTTTGTAGCTGGGTTTGTGTTTACCTTTCTCCTTTGGTAGCACCCAGAGACCCTTCCAGTACCATAGGGGCGAAAGCTCTAGGTAGGCACCAGATCCACTTCTCCATGTTCAATGATCTGTGTAGGCTTTGTCTTCATCTAGGGTCTTACTGTTAGTTTGTAGAGAGCAACCTATAGCCTCAGCAGCAGGCATTCCTGATGCAGTTCCTGCTTCCTGGTTCCCAGCTTGCATGAGTTCCTGCCCTGGCTTCCCTTTACAATGACCCATAAAATAAAATAAACCATTTCTTCTTCATGTTGTGCTTGGTCATGGAGTTTGTTATAGCATAAGAAGCAAACTAATTCACCAGTAGAATAGCTTAGTCTAAGGGCCTGATAGCCATAGAAGTTAATAGTATTGATCCTAGTCCAAATCTAAAGGCCTGCGAATTAGGAGGTGTGGTGGTGATATGGTGATAACCTTGTCAGACATCAATGAGAGGAGAGACCCTTGGTCCTTTGAAGGTCCAATGCCCCAGTGTAGGGGAACGCCAGGCCGGGGAAGCGGGAGTGAGTGGGTAGGTGGGGGAACACCCTCATAGAAGCAGGGAGGGGAGGGTGGAATAGGGGGTTTCCTGAGGGCAACCCAGGAAAGGTAAATAAAGAAAGTATTTGTTTAAAGAGAAGGAGGAGGAAGAGGAGGAGGAGGAGGAGGTAGGTAGGTAGGTAGGTAGTCTGCTCAGTACCACACAGATAGATGGTGAGTCACGTAAGGGTGCAATTCCTATCATTCCCAGCAGAGGGCATTCTTCAACAGAGACCCAGTGGTGGTGATGGTGTTGAAGTGCCCTGCTTCACAGCTAAAGGCCTCCAAACCAGGAGGACCCAAGTCTGAAGACTAGAAGATGGATAACTTAGCACCAGACTAGCATAAGGTGTCTGGGGAACTTTTCTCAAGTTTCCAAGTTGCTGCTGCTTTGATATAGGCGATGGGAGGATATTAGGAAAAGACTGACATCAGGGGTGGGGTAACCCAGTAGGCAAAACTATACTAATCAGTAGAACTGAACTTGAAAGAGTGAGATGTTATAAGATGACTGCTTTTGGGTTTTTTTGGGTTTTGTTTGTTTGTTTGTTTGTTTTTGAGACATCCTTTGTCAGTGCAATTAATCTGAATCTTTTAACCTGCCTCGGGCAGACTCTTCAGACAAGGGCAAAAAATCCAGCTGCATTCTTCACCAAAATACCACAAGAAATGTCTCTAGGCAGAATACTAAAATTCTCGTCCTCTGACATCTCTTTAAAATGGCCTAAGCAGCAGGGCGCTAATCTTGACCCCAGGAATCCTGGCTGGCTAGGCCTTTGAAGAGCTGTTTTGGGCAGGCAGCTCAGCTCAGGGATGCTGCAGGACCAGAGCCCCTACAAATGCATTCTGGCTTTAGTAATCATCTGTCAGCAGGAATGACTCAAAGGCAGCAAGTAGCTAAGGTATCTTGCAAGAGCTGTCTGTATCCAGGTAGCTGTTTCTTTCTGAGTCTCTGTTGAAGAATGCCCTCTGCTGCGAATGATGGGAATTGCACCCTTATGTGACTCACCATCTAGCTGTGTGGTACTGAGCAAACTATCTACCTCCCTCCTCCTCCTCCTCCTCCTCCTCCTCCTCCTCCTCCTCCTCCTCCTCCTCCTCCTCCTCCTCCTCTTTCTCCTCCTTATCTTTAAATAAATACTTTCTTTATTTACCTTTCCTGGGTTGCCCTCAGGAAACCCCCCTATTCCATCCCCCCTCTCCCTGCTTCTATGAGGGTGTTCCCCCACCTACCCACTCACTCTCGCTTCCCTGGCCTGGCATTCCCCTACACTGGGGCATTGGGCCTTCAAAGGACCAAGGGTCTCTCCTCTCATTGATGTCTGACAAGGCCATCCTCTGCTACATATGTGACTAGAGCTATGGGTCCCTACTCTTTGGTTGGTGGTTTAGTCCCTGGGAACTCTGGGAGTCTGGTTGGTTGATATTGTTGTTTCTCCTATGGGGCTGCAAACCCCTTCAGCTCCTCCAGACATTTCTCTAACTCCTCCACTGGGGACCCCATGCCTAGCCCAATGGTTGGCTGGGAGCATCCACCTCTGTATTTGTCAGGCACTTGCAGAGCCTCTTATGGGACAGCTATATCCGGCTCCTGTCAGCAAGCACTTCTTGGTATCCATAATAGTGTCTGGGTTTGGTGACTTTATATTGGATGGATCCCCAGGTGGGTGCAGTCTCTGGATGGCCTTTTCTTCAGTCTCTGCTCCACACTTTGTCTCTGTATCTCCTCCCATGAGTATTTTATTCCCCCTTCTAAGAAGCACGGAAGCACCTACACTTTGGTCTCCCTTCTTCTTGCGCTTCATGTGGTCTGTGAATTGTATCTTGGGTATTCCGAACTTTTGGGCTAATATCCACTAATCAGTGAATGCATACCATAACTGCTTACATCCTTTGGATCTGTATTTTCTTCAACTCATAAGAGCTAATAAGTTCCTGGTTTGCTCTCAGATATGCCGAGACCTTCTGCTTACTCAGGATGCCCTGAAGCTTATGGGCTGGGAGCTTCCAGAAAGGACCCAGAATCCCTGGGAGTAACTGTGGTCCTAGGGACTCTCCCCCTGCAGCTGCTGTCTGGACAGTACCTTCTGAACACCCTCTTCAGAACCAAGGACAGTTGCCTCTATCGCCATGGTAGAACCTGGAGAGCTAGACACTTTTTACCAGGCAAAACCTCCATACTGAGATTGAGTAAGTGCTGTTAGTCCTGACTTCTCTCTGCAGGTTAGCAGCCCAAGCCTAGAGGACGCAGGGACTTTGGGGACCACATTAACCTGAGGGACTCTCCTATCACCCACCCCTGGGAAGTACCACCCAGTGGTATTGGTGAGTGTCTGGGAAGGCAGGTGGGGGAGTGTCAGATTATGGTTCTTGCCACAGTGTTTAGTCACATTTACAATGTTCTTTCTGATCACAAGATTAACATACGCTTACTGTAAAAGATTTATAAAGAAGAGTGGTTAAAAGACATGAAGGGCCAGAATCGGCTTTGAACCAACTTAAGCAGAACTCCTAGGTAGGCTGCAGACACCAGATGATTTCAGGACCTGAGAACTGGGTTTTGCCACAACCTATTTCTGAGGCTCTGTGCTTCCTCATTGCTAAAACAGAAGCGATAGCTTTCTCTGAGAATAAATGGGCTAAGCAGATGGAGGGAGCCTCTTAATTTCTTCAAAGAAAAATTAGAAATCTTTAGCAGGGGAATTACCAAGGAAACTCTAGGTGTGGTGTAAAGTACACACTAACTTGGAAAGTCCAGAACCGGACTCACCTGGCCAGTAAGGAGGCCATGAACCACTTTCGGGATCAGTTAGTTTATCACTTATATAGAACGGAAGGGGGGCAAAGGTCCAGGGCTGCAAGGGCAAAGATGGTACTGAAATAAATGGGCCCAGGCGATGGATCTGAAAACGGAGGAACATGCACCTGTGAGGATTCTGGTCTAGGCTGCAGCTGGGGGGAGGGGAGGGATGTAGGGGATTGGGATGGAACTGATGGGGAGTCAGGGATGGCTTATGCGTTGCATCTATGCTCTTTGGGGTTCAGGAGCCTCAAACCAGGAGGAACTGTCTGGGAGAGCATCCAAGGGACGGAGAAGCAAGGAAGATGGCCTCCAGGCAGT
The DNA here is from genome assembly GCF_000001635.26 of Mus musculus. NCBI lineage: Eukaryota > Metazoa > Chordata > Mammalia > Rodentia > Muridae > Mus > Mus musculus. The sequence goes on from NC_000067.6 coordinate 171,613,139, forward strand.
GTCTCATCGGCCTCCCCACCTGTCCTCTCTTGTTCTGGGATTTGACCATGGTCGTGACTCAGGTTGGCTGTGGCTCCAGCTTTTCCTGAGGGTGGTGGGCAAGGTCCCAAGGGGCCACGGCAGAGGTCTTCTGGAGTAGGTTGGAAATAGATGAGGGAAAACTAATACTGAGAGGGAAGACAGCCAGTCTTCTTATTTTCTCTGGGTTATATGACAGGAAATGCTCCCTAGATGAAGGCACTGATGAGATAGCTCTCTTCCAGGTGCACATGACGGTGGAAAGCATTTTGATTGGGAAATTGGCCTAGGCTGTTAATGGTCAGATCCCTGAAGCGCTGGGCTTGAGGCTGCAGGAACCTGGATAGGGTTGTTCATCTAGGGTGAGGTTGCAGCTGAAGAGGAGGCCTCTTGCCGTGCTGATAGGTGACCCAACAAGATGAACTCAAGGATAACAACATTAGTAGCATAGACAAGCTTGCTGACCAGTCAGGGTCTGGCTTCCTCAAAGGCCGCACTGCACTCTGGGATACCCTGCATCTTCCTCAAAGCCCCGCACTCTGGGATGGCTTGCTTTTCTGGGTTGCTGACACGCCCACCTGCCCCAGTGAAGACACGGAGAAGGGGGACTGAAGAAGTAGAAAAAGAGGGTTTTCTCCAGAACCCATCTTACAGAAGATTCCCCCTGTGAAGAAGCAGTGGAGAGTTTCCTGGCAGTAGAAGTCCAGCCAGAGGACACATTGGGCGCAACTGACCATCTGCTCCTGCTGGTGACTAAGCTACAGGGTAGGCAGCAGAGCAGCCTTCTGTAGGCGCTGGCTTTGTCCAGCCTAGTTGGTTCATTTTTGTAGCTGCTCTTGCTGCCTCCCAAAACGTTCCTGGTTCTAATAAATAATGAGAAAATGGAAACTGGAAGAAGAGAGGGCAGGTAGGTCAAAGGGAGGGAAAGGATGGGGAGAAACCTAAACTGCACAGTCAAGTTCTCCAGAAACCTCTGTCACTATACTGAAGCCCAGGGTATGACACAGAGCCCCCTGCTGGGAGAAAGGCATAATTACAATACAGTTCCATGCTTTTATTAAATAATCTGGGTAGGGATTAAGAACCCGGGAATATCTGGGTTGTTTCCAGGTTCTGGCTATTATAAATAAGGCTGCTATAAACATAGTAGAGCATGCATCCTTGTTATATGTTGGAGCATCTTTGTGGGGGGTGGTATATGCCCATTAGTGGTATAGCTGGGTCTTTGGGTAGAACTATTTCCAGTTCTCTGAGGAACTACCAGATTGATTTCCAAAGTGGTTGTACCAGCTTGCAATCCCACCAGCAGTGGAGGAGTGTTTCCCTTTCTCCACATCCTCACCAACATCTGTTGTCACCTGCGTTTTTGAACTTAGCTATTCTGATTGGTGTGGTGTGGACTCTCAGGGTCGTTTTGATTTGCATTTCCCTGATGACTAAGTATGTTGAACATTTCTTTAAGTGCTTCTCAGCCATTTGGGATTCCTCAGTTGAGAATTCTTTGTTTAGCACTGTGTCCCATTTTAAAAATAGAGTTATTTGTTTCTCTGGAGTCTAACTTCTTGAGTTCTTTGTATATTTTTGATATTAACCCTCTATCAGATGTAGGGTTAGTAAAGATCTTTTCCCAAGTTGTGGGTTACTGTTTTGTCCTATTGACGGTGTCCTTTGCCTTACAGAAGCTTTTCAATTTTATAAGGTTCCATTTGTCGATTGTTGATCTTAGAGCCTGACCTATTGGTGTTCTGTCCAGGAATTTTTCTCCTGTGCCGATGTGTTCGAGGGTCTTCCCCAGTGTCTCTTCTATTAGGTTCAGCATATCTGGTTTTATGTGGAGGTCCTTGATCTACTTGGACTTGAGCTTTGTACAAGGATATAAGAACAGATTGAATTCTTCTACATGCTGACCTCCAGTTGAACCAGCACCATTTGTTGAAGATGCTTTCTTTTTTTTTCCCCACTGGATGGTTTTGTCTTCTTTGTCAAAGATCAAGTGACCATACTGTGTGGTTCATTTCTGGGTCTTCAATTCTATTCCATTGATCTACCAGCCTGTCTTTGTATCAATACCATATAGTTTTTTTTTTTTTATCACTATTGCTCTGTAGTACAGCTTGAGGTCAGGGATGGTGATTCCCTTAGAAGTTCTTTTATTTTTGAGAATAGTTTTCTCTAGCCTGGGTTTTTTGTTATTCCAGATAAATTTGAGAATTGCTCTTTCCATCTCTGTGAAGAATTGAGCTGGAATTTTGATGGGGATTGCATTGAATCTGTAGATTGCTAGATGTCCTCCAACAGAAGAATGGATACAGAAAATGTGGTACATTTACACAATGGGTGCTACTCTGCTATTAAAAACAATGGCTTCATGAAATTCGCAGGCAAATGGATGGATCTAGAAAATATCATCTTGAGTGAGGTAACCCAGACACAAAAGAACAGACATGGTATGTACCCACTGATAAGAGGATATTAGCCTAAAGCTCAGAATACCCATGATACAACCCACAAACCATATGAAGCTTAAAAAGAAAGAAAATGAAAGTGTTTATGCTTCAATCCTACTTAGAAGGGGGAACAAAATAATCACATAAGATAGAGGGAGGGAGGGAGCTGGGAAAGAGAGAGGAGGGGGAGGGTAAAAAAGGGAGTCCAGGATCAGGTATTGGAAGGGACAGGAGAGAAGTACAGAGGGTCAGGAAATCAAATAGAAATATGTAGCAGTAGGTGATGAGGAACTGGGGTAGCTACTAGAAAGTCTGACATGCAAGGGAAGCAAGAGGCTTCCAGGACCCAACAGGGATGACATTAGCCGAAATACCCAACAAGGGTAGATAGAACCTGTAAAGACCACTTCTAGTAGATAGGCACGGCTCCCAGTTGAGGGATGGGGCCACCCACTCATTTCAAAATTTTTAATCCAGAAATGTTCCTTCCCAAAGGAAAACCAGGGACAAAAAATCGAACAGAGACTGAAGGAAGGGCCATCCTAGGGATCCATCCCATCTGCAGACACCAGACCTAGACACTATTGCTGGTGCCAAGAAGCACTTGCTGACAGGAGCCTGGTATGGCTGTTCCCTGAGAGGTTCTACCAGCGCCTGACCAGTACAGATGCAGATGATCACTCCCAACCATTGGATTGAGTCCAGAGACCCCAATGGAAGAGTTATGGGAAGGACTGAAGGAGCTGAAGGGGATTGCAACCCCATGGGATAAACAATATCAACTAACTGGACCACACAGAGCTCCAAAGGGCCCCATCACTCCAGATACATATATAGCAGAGGATGACCTTATGTGACATCAGTGGGAGGGGAAGCGATTGGTCTTGGGGAGGCTTGATACCCCAGCATAGAGGGATGCTAGAGCAGTAAGGCAGGAGTGGGAGAGTGGGTGAAGGAGCACCCTCAAGAAGCAAAGGGGAGGGGGAAGGGATGGAGATGAGAGGGATGTGGAGGGGTAACCAAGAAGGGGGACACCATTTGAAATGTAAATGAATAAAATGATTAATTAAAAAAATAAAAATAAAACAAGAAACCCCCCCACAGAACAGGACAAAACACACAAACAAACAAACAAACAAACAAAACCCGGGAATAGGAACAGATCCATGTCTTTTGAGTTTGGCATTCACCATTAAGAGAGATGAGACCTTGGGCAAGTTACTGGAGCAGTATGAGCTTGAGAAATGGAAATGCCCTGCTTATGAGCCATGGAATGCAAATGAGATACTAAGTGGTATAGGCTGGTAAAAGATCAAGTGGTCCAAGGTCTAGAAAAGATGTAGGCAGATCGTCCCCTTGTTCCTTGTGTATGTGCAGGGTCTTGAGTGACACTTCCTTGCACCATCTTTCCTGTATGTGGAGGCCCCAAAACTTTCCCCAGTCCCCGCCTTGTTCCCCTTTGCCCACAGAGAGAAGTTGGCCCAGCCTCATGATGTGACCCCGAGATCTGGCACCCGTGACAAGGGACATTGCACTGTCACCCTGACGTGTGGCAGAAAGCAGAGGAGGCAGCTGGACACTGCTGAGTGCCAGGACTGTATTGTCCCACAGAGGGTCTGTTCTCAGTGTCCCCGTGTGAGTCCTGAGGACGGTGCTGGAGCTTTGCGTGTCCTGTTAAGAATCTAGTCAGTAACAGTAGCGCCAACCCTGTCATTGTGCCAACCCCCTGCATGGGTGCCTGGCTGCCCAGAAATCTGAGCATGCCCCTTTCACAGCAGCTTTGGTGTGGACGGAGAGAGATGCTGGAGAAGGAATCCTGCCCCCCTCCCCAAATCCACCCCCAAGGAAGCCTGAGAAAGAGGTTTAACACCTTTGCAAGAGCAAGGTGCTGTCGGGACAGATGGGCCTGGGCCTGTGTGATCATAGGTAGGCAGGAATAGCAGGGCTTGAGGCTTCCCCGTGTGCGTAGGAGGAATGGACACAAAAGCTCTGTTTTTCTTCCTCTGGCTTCAGGGTCAAGAACCCTACTGCAAACCACAGAAGGTGAGACAGTGATTGACACCCTGGGGGAGTTGGCCTGTCTTACTGGAGCTCCAGGAAGTGTAGGAGGTGGGAAATGTTACTTGGAGCTCCGAAGGGCTGGTTGTTGTTCTGCAGCTAGGACTGGGATATTCCCAAGCACTACAGGGACTGATTAAACCATGGCCATTCTCTTCAGAACAACCCCAACCCCTTAGGGCTGAAGGATGCTAGGCCCTACAGAGCCTGGGAAACTCTCTGTAGTCCCCTGATGAACATCAGCGAGTCTATGGTGAGGAGAGTGGAGAGACCAGCATTTGGTCCTTTGCTTTACCTCTGCTCTGCTTGGCCAATCCCAGGCTTCCTTACAGCTTGAAACTTCTCGATACAGAGATGCTGAAGAAGAGCCCAGTATCACTGCCAGCTCAGAGATTGTGAGGAATGGGACCTTCATGCTTGCCCCAGTCTGCTCTCTGGAGCAGGCTGGAGAGGATGTTAGTACCACTAGGACCTCCATGGCCAGGGGGCAGTTGTCTCCCGTGGGGGGACTACTCTCAATGTTTTATGGAGATGTGGTGACAGTGACCACTGCACTGCCAAGAATCCTGTCAGCCAGAGCTCCAGCTCTGGTCTCACCAGCCTCTCCTGCTCAGGTGATGTCTTCTTCCTGTGTTTCTCTTATTTCTGGGCATTCTTGGTCCATTGTTGTAGCTTGTTAAAAGACCCTCACCCACAAAGAGCACAGAGACCGCCATCGTTGCAAAATGCATGAGGATTTTACTTATCCAACATGTTGGGGAACCCCCTCTCAGCCGCAAGCCGAAAGAGAGACCCAGAACAAAGAAAGAACACACTTTGTATACCTTTGTAAGGGCCAGATATAGGCACCAGGGTAGCCTGGCTTATTTTAATTGGTGTAGCCAATAACCTTTTTAGACATTGGTTGGTTTGTATAGGGTGACTCTTATTTTGTCTGTCCTTGTGGGTTTTTTTTTTTTTTAGAGTGAGGTGGGGCAGGGGAATTGTCAATCTTGTTTTGGAAGCTAAGTCATTTCAACCTTTAAAACTATGTTTCTATATTTGTTTAGTTAGCCAGCTTTTTATCTGGCTCTGTACTTGGCCTGCTAGTATAGTTTGGAAAGTCCTTTTGAAGGGGGAAGGTACAGGGTAGTCTTGAATTTATTTTGGATATTACACCATCTATCCTTGACCTGCCTTCCTCTTGGATCCAAAAGCAGCTGAAGAAAAGTGGGGACACTGGTTTGTAGCAAGGAGTATTTAAGGTAGCAAGAGATGTAGTCTCTGGAGCTACCATCCCTGGGCCTGGGCCTATCCTTCTCTGTTAGCCTCAGATCTGCCAAACCTCCCCTTGCCCAGACTCAACTAGGCTCCTGCTGGTTCCTGGGACTCTGTGAGAGGAGACCCTTCCCCATCCTCACTCCATCTTGCAGAATTCTCCTGCCCCGCTTCTGACAGGGACTTGAAGTGGAAGTTTCTGGTAGTGGCATGTGATGCAGATTCACATGGTGTCTTGCTGAGGCGAGAGCCGTGGGAGGACACGTGGTGTTTGGGGAGAGTATAAATAGGACTCAGTAGACAGTGATGGCGGGCTTGCATAGCTAGGCTTGCAACACTTTGTTGGTTTCGTTTCTGCACTGCCAAGGGCGGACTCCTTTGACTTCTCCTTTCAATTTGGCATGGTTAGAAACACGGGGAAACCAGTACAGTCCTCACCTCTACCTGCTCTTGCTTACATTCTCTTTATTGCTGTTTCAAGACACCATTATGGCCTGTCAACCACACTCACTTGTCTCTATCCAGCTTGAATTGTCAGAGGTGTACTTTTAAATGAAGATATGCATGCACTAATTTCATGCTTAATACCCCCCGATGCTGCAGGGAAACGGGAGATGCAGACCTAATGGTGTAAAACTTCAGATAGAAGAGGGTATGGGTTTGGGGATCTATTAGACAGCAGTGTGACTATAGCCAATAGCAATGTGGTATAGGGTCATGGCTTGGTTGGCTAGCATGTGTGAGACCACATAGAAAAATATTTCAAAACAACTAATAATAATCCACAGATGTCCCTCTATGAAAATTATAGTAAGCATGGTAAGGGATATGTTAATTTGAATTAATCATGTACCACTGATTGCACATGCATACAACATTACATTTTAGCCCTTAAATGTATACAGTTATGTGTCAATCAAAATGAGGCTAAAAATAAAAGGAAGCAGAAAATAATAGAAACTAAAACCACATTATCAAGACTGGGATGTAGCCGAGTGACAGACTGCCAGGTTTGGCACGGTGTTGAGTTTCTTCACTGGAAATAAAATTTAAAAACTAGAAACCCCTTGTGGTATCTGCCTGAGGTGTAACGATTTTAGCATCTTTGATCCATTTTAGCAAACATGTACACTAAGTATATCCTAACATTCTATAAGTTTTAGTGCAGACACTGTGCAGAAGAGGTGTGGCTGAGAGCCCATGCCTTCAGGAACTCAGTTACAGTCATTACAACCTGCTCCTCATGAGTGTATTGGTCACTTCGTCTTTCATTTGAGCTTTAGCAGGATGCTGTGTTGTCCACGTACGGCAGTGACTGCGCTGCATTGCGGGCTCAAGTGTTGGGCTTTCTTGTGAGCAAAGCCTGTCTCCTTTTCTCTGCAGCTCCAATACATAACATGTAATACCTAAGCTAACAAAGGTTAGCCTGACAGCAAGTGTTGATGGGGCGCCTGTGCTGGGTATATGGGATGTGAGGAGACATGGTAACTGACTTCATGCATTCACATTCTCTTTTCCTCTCTGTGGAGCCTGCATATTCCAGTTCCTGAGCATCTGCAGTTCCCAGATTCCTCTTTCTTTTTAAATTTTTTTTATTTTTTTAATTAATTAATTTTTTTATTAGGTTATTTATTTCATTTACATTTCCCAAAAGTCCCCCACACGCTCCCCCACATGCTCCCCCACCCACTCCCCAACCCACCCACTCCCACTTCTTGGCCTTGGTGTCCCCCTTTACTGAGGCAGATAAAGTTTGCAAGTCCAATGGACCTCTCTTTCCACTGATGGCCGACTAGGCCATCTTCTGATACATATGCAGCTAGAGACACGAGCTCCAGGGGGTACTGGTTAGTTCATATTGTTGTTCCACCTATAGGGTTGCAGATCCCTTTAGCTCCTTGGATACTTTCTCTAGCTCCTCCATTGGGGGCCCTGTGATCCAACCAATAGATGACTGTGAGCATCCACTTCTTTCTAAGGGGACCTGCCACTCGCTCATACCTCTGGCTTTTCTGTCTTCAATATCTTTCCCTCTTTCTCCATCTTCTCATTTTTTTCCGTTTCCTTCTCGCCCAATTCCTAATCTGTGTCATTGTTCATCCACCTTCCTTCCTACTCTGCATCCTGATGAGGCAGGAATTCTTTTCCTTTTCATCCTGGGAGTTCTGGAGGTTAAGTTGATCTGACTGGTGACTTTAGAGAAGATCAGAAGAATACAAGCTGGCACCCTGGGGTCTCAGAAATGAGGAACTCTGTAAGGGGAGCCCTGGTGTGAGTGACAGAGGGACATTGACTTTGATTGGGGCATAAAAGCCATTTCATTAGCAAACTGAGCTCAAAATGCCTAAGAAACGCATGAAGAGCTTACCTCTAAACATAACCTGCTTATTTTTAAAGAGCTCAGAAAAGGAATTGTATTCGTTTAAGAAAAATGAAATAGTTTGAAACATAAAATTAATAACTCATTGAGTATAATACACCTACATCATTAATTTGTGTTACTGTGTAAATGATTTACTTCAAATGGCCCAAATCACTTTACATGTCATTGTGGTGGGGGCAGCTTTAATTATCACATTTAAATAGACCTGTGCTCTTATTCTTAATAAGTGTACTGTTTTAAAATTTTAGGTAGGAGAGCATTTAGGCTGAAATGGCTAAATGGGTTTTTACCTAAGCAAACAGAGTCTAACTCAGATTCTAACTAATGAAAAAAAAATCACAGAATAAGCTCTACCTAGGAACTCTCCACTTTGACCAATCAACTGTTTTTTCTTGCTTTTATTAGCAGCTTATAAATATTTTCCCCCTTTATCTTCTGGGATGCCCTGGATCACTGAGGACTGGTATTGCCAAACTCATAAATCACTGTTGACTCAAATACATGCTCTAAAACATCATCTTGTTAACGTTTATCTTTTCACAGTTGCCAGCTTATGTCTTTTGAAGCCCCAATTCATAAGTGGACTAGACACTGGTTGTTATGACTACTGTCTGTCTCCTTTATTGGCTCCAAGAAGATAAGAACTGCTAGTTTGTTACTTTTTGTTTGTTTTATACAAATGCCAAACCCTTGGGGATGTCAAATGTCAATATTGCAAGAATGAATGACTGGGTGAGTAGCAGTTGAGATTTATCTTTCCTAAGGTTTGAAGACTATCTGGAGTTTTAGGAAGACCTAAGACATAACCATTGTATGTTTTCTATGTCTGCTTTTGATAGGAAAGAATAGAACAGAAACTTTATTCTAACGTTTCCTTGAATACCTGAGTAACTGGTTACAATGAGGCTGGCAAGATGGCTCAGCAAGATGGGTAAGAGAACACTGACTACTCTTCCGAAGATCCTGAGTTCAAATCCCAGCAACCACACGGTGGCTCACAACCACCTGTAATGAGGTCTGACACCCTCTTCTGGTGTGTCAGAAGACAGCTACAGTGTACTTATATATAATAATAAATAAATCTTTGGGCCAGAGTGAGCAGGGACTGAGGGAGCAGGGCTGATCAGAGCAAGCAGGGTTGACAGGAGCAAGTAGAGGTCCTAAAATTCAATTCTCAACAACCACATGAAGGCTTACAACCATCTGTACAGCTACAGTGTACTCACATACATAAAATAAATAAATCTTTAAAAAAAAAAGAAGAGACTTTGAGGAAGGGTTACAATAAGTAGGTGGTCATCTGTGCTTTGTACTGACAACCTTTTGCTTAGGGCAAGGCTGTTCTAGAACTGAAGCCCTACAGGAACAACTGAACCCAAAGCAAATTCAGCCGGGGAGAAACTTCTTTCATTCTCTCTCTCTTTCTCTCTCTCTCTCTCTCTCTCTCTCTCTCTCTCTCTCTCTCTCTCTCTCTCTCTCTCTCTCTCTCTCTCTCCCTTCTTTCCTACTTTTCTTGAAATGAAAATTGACATAATCTACCACTACACAGGAAACTTCCAATCAGCACTTAGTGGTGGTTATTTTGAGATGTAAAAGGACAGACAGAGGGGTGAGATGGTGAGATGGCTCAGTGGGTAAGAGCACCAGACTGCTCTTCCAAAGGTCCAGAGTTCAAATCCCAGCAACCACATGGTGGCTCACAACCATCTGTCATGAGATCTGACTCCCTCTTCTGGAGTGTCTGAAGACAGCTACAGTGTAGTTACATATAATAAACAAACAAACAAATAAATAAATAAATATTTTTAAAAAGGGACAGCCAGAACAGCAGGTATTTGAGGACAGGGTCTAATGTGAAGGAGAATCCCCAAACCAACCGAATCATGACAGTAAGAAGATCTAGGAACACAAGAGAGGGCATTATGATTTCAACATGAAATGGTCTCCCATGACCATGGGCTCATGTTTTGAGCATTGCTTCCTTAGCTCAGAGGCCGTGGAACCTTTACGTGGTGGGGCACAGCTGGTGAAAGCTGCACTCAATGGCCTGGCCTTTGGAGCTTATAGCTTGGCTCCTGGTTCTAACTCCATTCTCTCTGCTTCTGGTGAGCCATGCTATGAATAACTCTCCTCCATCACATGATGCTATCCCTTGCAGTGGACCGACGTTTCTGAAACCATGAGACCAGTAGATCTTTCTCCCTTGAGTTGTTTCTGGCAGTCATTTTGGTCCCAGTGTAGCATTTCTGTTTAGGTTTCTCTGATGTGTTTGTCAGATGTCAGGCATCATTTTCTTCTATGATCGTGTAGAAAATATTGGCTTTTTAATTGCAGGCGATGCTTATGAGAGATTCTCTCTACATATAGGGTAATTGTGGAAGGAGAATGAAATTGGATAAGTTAACTGTAAGGAGACGGTGGCACAAACTGAGATTCTGCACTGAACATGGCTACTCCGTGTTCAAACAAAAGGTCTCTGGCAGTTTGATTTGTTGAGTGGGACATGAGCTAACTGACATTTTCTGAGTTGACAAGCCAGCCCTGTGGTGGCCGATGCCCTTGCAGCTTTAGCCATGGAAGGGGCAGCACTGTGTTCTTGCTGGAAGATACAATTTAGATATGAATGTGCTTTTCGTAGACACAATAATTCTACACATGCTATCATGTTTGGACCTAGAGAATGCCTCTTTCACAGTTATGGCTGTCCATAGAGTGCTACCAGTTAGTCTTACTTGGCTGTACAATGGGTACAAGTTATCTCACTGTCTATGTTCCATGCCATCTTGAAGCAGGTGACTTGACCGAACAGTGGGATGGTTTTTGAGGACTTGACAATACATAGTCTACTTCTGCTAGTGTGGTGCTTTAAATATGCTTGGCCCAGGGGGTGATACTATCGGGAGGTATGGCCTTGTTGGAGGAAGTGTGTCACTGTGGAGGTGGACTTTGAGGGATGCTCCTAGTGCTCAAGCTCTGCCTAGTGTAGAGAATGGAAGAGAAGCCACTCTCCTCTTGGCTGCTTCAGATCAAACTGTAGAACTCTGGGCTCCTCCAGCGTCATGTCTGCCTGCACGCTGCCATGATTTCTTCCGTGATGATAATGGACTGATGTGGGGAGCGGGTGTGGCGGCAGTCCCAAAGGCGCCAGAGACTGCAGCTAAGTCATATGACTTGCACCTGACTTCCTCATATAAGCCACAAACATCTTGAGTGCTGAGCAGGTGTACCAGGATTCAGGTGAATCCAATTTGGTGGAGATTTGCCCCTGCTGCCCTGATTAGCTGAAGCTGCGTGCCTGGTGAGGTGGCGTGGCCTGCTGTGCGTGGATGGGAACTGAGAGTATAAAAGAGTGAGAGGCCCAGGGTTCGAGGGAGATATAAACAAGGAAGATATAAACAGGGGAGATATAAACAAGGGAGATATATAGAGAAAGAAGAAATAGGACTGAATAAACGTGTGCAGAAGGATCCTGCTGTGGCGTCGTTCTTCCTGGCGAGTTGGGGGCGCGCTCGACAGTTGGTGCCGAAACCCGGGACAAGAAACATCTTCAGGCACGAGCGAAGACCCCCTGCTACAGGGAGGATTCAGAACTGCATCACGGGGAAGAAGTGGTTAATAAAGTGTTCCCGTAAAACAGACTGTTGAGAAGGATCCGGCGTGGATTCAGAACTCTTCAGCTGGGGAACGGTACTGATGAAGAGAAAGAAGAAAGATGAAGACTGAATAAACTGCTGTTAGAAGGACTAGTGGTCGCATCGTTCTTGCTGGTCGAGAGCAGGCGCGACAATTGGTGGCCCGTACGGGGAACCGACTCCCCCACCGAGTTCAGAACTTTCAGCAGTCAGTGGTTGCCAGCAGGGTAAGTTCACGGTGAGTGAAACTTGCAACCCCAGGAGTTTGGGAAGGACCTCGGATAAAATAGAGGTGAGCATAAAGTTGCCAGGAAGTAGGCACAAAGTAACCCAGGAGTTTGGGAAGGACCTCCGATAAAATAGAGGCGAATATAACGTTGCCAGGAAGCAGGTACAAGGTAACGAAAGGTTCCCAGCTTTGGGACAAGTTAAGGTTCCTGGTTTTGGGACAAGTTAAGGTTCCTGGTTTGGGGACAAGTTAAGGAACTATGATAACCTCAGTGTAGTGATCAATAGATCCTCGCTGTGTAGTTATGCTTTTTTCTTCCATTGACCCTTTGTGGGTAGGTCTGATAGTTTTGGTCTTGTTTGTTCTGATATATGGACTCTGTTACTGTTTGAAACTGTGTGTAGAGGCAGTCAAGACAGGTCAGAAAATCCTTACAGAGCAACAAGAAAGTATGTCGGAAGAGGAAAAGGGCTTAAAAAGAAAAAGGAAAAAGAAAGGAGACACGGTGTTATCAGGTGGACAGAAAGGACAGGACAACAGAGCTGAGGCGGAGGAGGAAGGAGAATTAGCTTTTGCGCCGCCTCCCTATGCCTCCTCAGCAGCCACCTGTAGGTGGACCTTCTGTCTGGAGATTTGGAGAGGATCGACCAGATCTGGTGTTGACGTGGGCGAGAGGGTCTGTTTGTGTGTTTCCACAGGACCAGACGGAACCTCTTTGGGTGCCGGAGAGATTGGTGAGACGCTGCAAGAATGAGGCTCCTGATCCAGTTGCCCCTGTGGATGTGGTGGATGGTCCCACAAGCACAAACGATGGAGCAGAGATGGGAGATCCTTTCGGTATTCCAGAAGCCGATACCAGCTCGACATGACATTCAAAATTTTCCACGCTTTTTGATCCCTGAATTCCCCTTAAAGAGATAGCCTCGCTGGCCATCTATCCCTTGCTTTAGGGAAGATGAGCGGGGATGAGAGCCCTGGGATGTATGCTTGTTATAGTGTGTGTGTTTTTTGTGTTTGGCACATGTGTTAGGTGCAGAGTGTGCGGCCCGCACTTTCGCCATGGTAGCATAGGCTTTTGCTGCAGTGGAGGCGGGACAATCTCCTCAGATTCGGTTTGCCGCTCTAAAAGAAATTATGCTGCGTTATGCCGTGGGGTGCGAGGCTAAGCACTGCACAGAGGATAGCTTGCTGTTGGCATCCTGTGGAAGGCACGTCTGATTGCATGAAGGTTCAGTGTCCTAGTTCCCTTTCCCCAGGAAAAACGACACGGGAGCTGGCCAAGACCTCTCTGGGTGATGAGCCTAAGGGATGGTTTTGTGTAGGGCCCCTATGCTTGCACACTGGGGATCAGACCTCTACCTTCACCCATGAGGCTTGCTTGCAGCAATTAAGATCTGGCCATAAGTTAATTAACATCCTGGCCTTTTGATGCACCTGCTGCAAGCAAAACACAATCTCCCCAGGAGTGGCTTGGCATGATTGAGAGATAGTCAGTGATAAGACTCCCTGGGCATGTCACCAACCTAAGACAGGGATCAAACCAATGCTGTTTGTCACCCAAGGACGGGTAAGGGACATGGCTGTGGGGGGCTATCTACAGACATTCTCTCTGCCAAAAAAGAAAAAAGGGGGAATTGTGGGGAGCGGGTGTGGCGGCAGTCCCAAAGGCGCCAGAGACTGCAGCTAAGTCATATGACTTGCACCTGACTTCCTCATATAAGCCACAAACATCTTGAGTGCTGAGCAGGTGTACCAGGATTCAGGTGAATCCAATTTGGTGGAGATTTGCCCCTGCTGCCCTGATTAGCTGAAGCTGCGTGCCTGGTGAGGTGGCGTGGCCTGCTGTGCGTGGATGGGAACTGAGAGTATAAAAGAGTGAGAGGCCCAGGGTTCGAGGGAGATATAAACAAGGAAGATATAAACAGGGGAGATATAAACAAGGGAGATATATAGAGAAAGAAGAAATAGGACTGAATAAACGTGTGCAGAAGGATCCTGCTGTGGCGTCGTTCTTGCTGGCGAGTTGGGGGCGCGCGCGACAGACTGAACCTCTGAAACTGTAAGCCAGCCCCAATTAAATGATGTCCCTTATAAGTGTTGGCTTGGTCATGGTGTCTCTTCACAGCAATAAAACCAAACTAAAATACTAACACTTTATACCAAAAATACTAACACTTTATAAAAGACGAACACTTTGTAATCAGAAAATTATTGCTCATAGCTTGGTAACTGGGACCTCTAAGAAAGGTGTTGGAAAGTGTGCTGTCTGATGAGGGATCTCTCTTACATACAGATGGAGCATGGCTGCTGTGTTGTCACATGGTGAAAAGGGACAAACTGGCACCCTCAACCCCTTTGATAAGAGCACAAATTTCACTTAAGAGAACATGTAAGACCTACTTACTTCTCAAAGACTTCCCCTGACTTCATCATGTTGCAAGCCAGGATTTCAACATGTGAGTTTTAAGGGACAGACTGTAGCAAATAACTTTCAAGGCTAAGGCTCTCCAGAAGGTTGTATATGCTCTGAACCCATATCAAATGTAGATTGCTGTTTCTCCATAGCTTAGATTCAGGGTGGAAATGGGAGCGACTCTACTCATCCCTCAGCTCACTGTCAACTCTTTTCCTTCTCTCCATCCTCCTTCTCTTTTCATGAGTTAGGGTCTTGTTATGATTCTCAGGCTAGTCTTGAACTCTTGGACTCAGTGGCCCTCTTGCTGTATGGCTGACTTTACAGATACACCTTAGTACACCAGCTTAAACTATTTAGGTTATGCTGAGCCAGAGAACTTCTCTGTGGTTTGGATGTGGTTTGCCTTCCGTAGGCTCATGTTCTAGAGGCTTGTTTTACAGCGTAAATGAATTACCAAGTAATAAGGGAGCCTCGTGGGAAGTGATTTAGTCATTGTGGGTACTACCCTTGGAAGACATTCATCTTTGCCTTTTGTGGATGAGTTAGAGCTCCCAAGACTAAACTGGTCATAAGACTGAGCTTTTAGAAAGCAAGGTTGGTTTTCTCATGCTACTGTAGTTTTCTCCCTAGCCCCACCTCCTGGATATGTGTACAGTCTTACTCCATGTCTGCATATAAGTTGCAGAAGGAGTCAAGGTCTTTGTGCTGATAGAGAAGCACTAGAGAAACCAGAATGTTATACACACAGGCTTTTCTCTTCCATGGAAAGGATTCATACCTGTTTCCCCACACAGAAGGCCTGAGTGGATATTGTTTATAGCCTGGCACTCTTTGCTATTTTGTGGGGCCAGGGTTCACCCAAATCCTTCAGACTCCTCAGCCTTGCTTCTCAGTCAATAGAATCTATTCTTGTGGAAGAAGTCGTAGGTATTTAAAGGAGTGTCAATGTAGTTGTACCTTAAGCTTTATTGTAATAATTATCATGAGGAGACTTTTTAAAAAACTTTTTATTGGTTCGTTGTAAATTTCACATCATGCACCCCAATCTCACTCAGCCCCCTCTGCCCTTGCAACCTTCCCCCAAAAGAAAACAATAAACAAACAAACAAACAAACAAAAATTTAAAAACACATCTTGTCATGGAAGTTGTGATGTGTCATGGTGTGTCGCACAGTGTATCCTTTTGCCTCAAACATGTTCATTATAAGTCACTGGTCTGGTTCAAGGACTTTGTTTCTGCTGCACTATCAATACTGGATCCTTACTGGGACTCTTTGATAACCTGGTTGTTGCCTTGTGTCATGGAGATCCTGTAGCTTTGGATCTGCAGGACTGGCCCCTTCACCTCTTCCAGAAGTTCACAGACCAAGTAGATGTTGTGGTGGGCCAGATCAGTCGTTATTGGAGATCCTCTGAATATTCCCTTACCCTAGGAAAGCCCCCTGTCATAGGTGACTACAGCACCGGATGCCTCTCATTCTTAGCAGTCATGACTTCAGTCATGTTATTTGAATGGTAGTGTCTACCTTGGCCTCTCTCACTCTAGTATAAGCACCCAGAAGGCACTGACCTCTGTTCTGTGCTCTATTTTGAACAGTGCCTGGCATTAGTTGCACTCAGTAGTGCTGTTGGACAGATGTGTGACGTGTGTGTGTGTGTGAGTGCATGAGCAGGCGCCTTTCTGAAATGGTACATAAAATGTTGCTCCCCCTTCTTTCTCTTAATTAGGTTTCTCCGTCTGAGAACTCATTTCTCACATTTCACAAGTCCTCCACCACGCAGGTTGGAGGGCTGTATGTGGTGGGCCTGGGAGGTGGTGTGACTTTTCACACTGACAAGCTGGTGGTTTCCTTTGCCTACAGGTCGAGCTCAAGAGGAAGGAACCTTTTGCAGCTAATATCGTGAAATATTGAGTTCATAGATTTCAGGCCCCATTTAATTCAAGGGTGGGGTGGTGGTGATGGAGATGAGAGTGTGATGATAGTCCTAATTATTTACTATGTGAGTTAGTTCCCAGAGAAGAGGAGACGGCAAGTGTTGGAGTCAAAGCCCAGGCTCTCTTTGTCTGCCCATAACCCACCACAGATTCAAGCCACAGGCTCTGACAGAAATTAATCTTTTCCTGTGATCACTGTGGGAGGGTCTTCCTCTATTCTCCCATAGAGGGGCATTTTCCACCTTCCGAAACCACAGTTTTAGTAGGTGGGTTTCAGATTTCCCCTTCACCTCCTCTTAGCAGACGCCAGCTCTTTTGCTCTCACCACAAATCTATTTAAAATGTCTTCCATTCTGCTATACAGTGAACATTTTCTTAAATTGAAAAGCATTTGGAAAATGAACACACACACACACATACACACACACACACACACGTACACACACGTACACACACGTAAGAGACAAACTTGTACTCTCTCCAGCAACCAGTCTTAATAGTTTTGATGTATTTTCTTTCATTTGTTTCATACACATAGATTTATTTTAAATATACTTCATATTAACTGAAGGGCAGAGAAGAGAATTGGCTTCTCTCCCTCTTCCTCTCCTTTTTATTTATTTAGGAACAGTGTCTCATCTATCTCACCAGCCCACTCCCCCCCCCTCGGCTTGTTAACACAGGAGTCTTGAGTTTCTGACCTTTTTGCCAACACCTGTGGAGTGCAGCCATTACAGCCACACACGACGACACTCAGTTCACACCGTGCTTGGGCTGCTTGGGTTTCTTGCAAGGCATGTCTTTCAGTGCAGTGGTACTCATGGAGCGCATTCAGTTCTGCGTGTTACCTTTTCCACTTGTGATGCCATGACATTTTCTAGCTTTACACAAATGTATGACGTGTCCTTCCCTCCCTCCCTCCCTCCCTCCCTCCCTCCCTCTCTTCTTTCTTCCTTCCTTTCTTTCTTTCTTTTTTTTTAGACAGGGTTTCTCTGTGTAGTTCTGGCTGTCCTGGAACTCACTCTGTAGACCAGACTTGAACTCAGAAATCTGCCTGCCTCTGCCTCCCAAGTGCTGGGATTAAAGGTGTGTGCCACCACCACCTGGCTTTTTTTTTTTTTAAAGATAAGGTCTTATATAGTCTAGATGGACCTCAAATAATTCTAGATGGACCTAGATGGTCCTTCTGGCTAAGATTATAAGCAAGTTCTACCATAAATTAATTTTAATTTTCACAAAAAGTAAATGCATAAAACCAACAATTAATAATAATAATAATAATAATAATATTGACAGCGTCTTCCTATACAGTCCATGCTGACCTCAAATTTGTGGCTCGCCTTTCAGTGCTGGGATTATAGGCATAGATCCCCCACACCTGACTATAGAACCTGTGTTTAAAAAATTTAGCTTAATTACATTATTTTATGTGTATAGACATTTTATTGGTATGTATATGTATGTACCGTGTACATGCCTGGTGCCCATGGAAACCAAAGGAGGGCACCAGATGCCCTGGAACTGGAGTTACAGATGGTTGTGAGCCACCTCCTCAGTGCTGGGGATTAAGCCTGAGTCCTTTGGAAAACCAGCCAGTCCTTTTAACTGCTGAGCTGCCTCTCTGGCACTCTGCCCTGCATTCTTAAAGCCTGTGCTCTTAAAGCCTGCGCTCACGTAACCCTCATTTCCCACCTCACTTTTAGGCAGTCTCCAGAGTGTGTCTACTGCAAATAGCAACACAACACATGTTTTCTGTATGCGAATTCTGCAGTGCCTTTAAAATGATCAATACAGAGGACGTGGGTCATGGAGATAAAACTACAGACTAAACTACAGATAAAACTCACAACCACCTGGACCAATGTGAAGCCCTGGCTTCTTCCGGCCATACTGTAAATAGTTCTCTTCAGATGCTGCTCTGCGCCTTACCTCTCACCTTTGAGAGAATTTCAGGGAACCCTTCCTTAATACGTACTGATTTTATTTAAATAATATTTTATTTATTCATAAAAGTAAAGTAATAAACACAGTAATTAGCACACAGTGCTTAGTAGCATTCACAACTGTGCCTTGGACAGATGCCTAGGCAGCTCTGGGCAAAGCCTAGCTCAGCTCTTTGTGGTTATGACAGAGTTGCCACGTGTTGGGGAATACATCCTATTTTTAGCTTTCACTTCCCCTCCCATCAGCTCAAGACAGCATCTTGGCTTCTTCTCTTTTAAACATAGATTTGTCTCCTTGATTTCATATCCCTCAACCCTGGAACCTTAGTTCCCTTTCAGCATTCTCATGAAGACATGTAGTTCTTGTTCTGGGAGCACATCAAATACACACACACACACACACACACACACACACACACACACACACACACACACACACACCCTTACTCTACCTGTTCCCATGTCTCTTCCATGACACTAGAAAAAGAAAATAAGATTTTTTGGGGGAGGATATATGTCTGTTTTACCTAGAAGACTAACCTAGTAGAGGTTCTCAATAAAGACTCATTGGGAACAAACAAACAAACAAACAAACACAACTGTAAAGGTTTTCAAGCCATCAAACCCCAGACTCTATCTGTGATGCTAGGTCTTAGACTAGATCAAAAATTTGTATGCAGGCTATTTCTCTATTTTTAAAGATGGACTCCTCTGTAGGCTCAGGGCGTACACGGTTCCCTTGGAGCATGTAGGTATAGTTGAAGTCCAGATGAGGGGTCCTTGTCCTCCATCATCTGCTTTAAAGGACCTCAAATGGTACCAGACAAACATAGGTGTATGTTTGGATTTTCTGTCCTTGTGCATTTTGGCCATTGGTACCTACATACCCTTCTGGGACTCCGTAGTTAGTATTTCTGTGGCGCCCTATAAAGTGGTTCATGAGATATCAAGCAAGAGTGAGTGTATTGCAACAATCCATGAAAGTGTAACACAGCACCTGGCTCATAGCTGCTGGTTCCATTAATAAATTAATAGACTTATTTGGAGCAATTTCAGGCATCTCCCAGTCATTTTCTCTGGGCTAACTGACAGATTCAGTCACACTGGCAGAAAGGAATACAGATTCTGGGTTTGAGGAGAGTTCTCAGCAATTGGACGATGAACCTCAGAGTCCAAAGAGGCTGAGAATAGCTTATTCTGGAAGGAAGTGGTATCAGCTACCACACTGCCAAAATCCTGGCAGGAGCAACTTACAGGGGAAGGGCCTGCTTTCGATTTTGAGTTCTAGAGGTTATAATCCATTGTCATCAGAGGCATGGCGGCTTTAGGGGCTTGGCCTGTGTTGGAGGGAGTTTGCAATGTCTGCTTCTTCATAACATGGTGGACAGGATTCTGCCTGAGGTGGAGCAGAAGGCTTGCCCAGAGCCAGGAGTGACTGTCACTTTCTAGGCCTGCCTCCTGGAGACTCACCGTCTGCAGACAGACTCTATCTTCTATAGGGTCTACAGCACCCTTAAATAACACCAAGTGTTGAACCACACAAGCCCGCAACCTTGAATCTTTTCGACTCAATCCATAACACTCCCGTCTTGGCTCACAGGTCTTGGCTCAATATGCCTACGGTCATCACACAATGCAAAACACATTCCATCTAACTTCAAGAGTCCCTAGCCATAACAGTTCAATGTCCAATGTCTTTTATGAGATGTAAGGCAAAGTCCTAGTTGTGAGCTCTTAAAAAATAGAAAACTCACATACTTTCAATGCACAATGGCAGAGGAAACATTCACATTCCAAAAGGGAGGGATGGGGCGTGGCAAAGAAAGAGCCAAAGATAGGAGAAAACTCAGCAGAGAGGTATAAGCCTTGAAGCTCCGTATCTGGCATCTTGGGTACATGGTATCATCATGTATGTTCCAATGGGTTTGAGGAGGCCTGTTTCCATGACCTTCCAACCAAAACCACACGTGGCCTCTTTCTCGGGTGTTTTCAGTGCCTGAAAATTTTCTTAGTAGATGCTTTATGTTCTGGGCAGCTCCAGCATCCTTTATGTTTTAGGCAGCTCCAGCATCCTGGAGTCTAAACTGCAAGTTAGGCTTTGCCTTCATAGTTTTATGCAGGCTTACAAGGCAGGTCCATTCAGAAAGCCCAACCTCGATACACGTTGCCTGGTTTTCCTCCCCTGGAACCTTAGTGCAAGCTTCAGTGGCTCCCCAGAGTTTACATTCTGCACGTGTGGACATTGCTGAGTTCTGCTGTCACTCCAGGATGGAGCCATACCTGCTTGGGTCAGGGCTCCAGCAGCCTCTGAGAACCGTGAGAACCCAGAGAAACACTTCCACAGTCTGATGTGCGATGTGGGACACTCTGTGTTCAGGCATTCTTTCTTTTAAATGAAAGCTTTTTTGAATAGGGTTTTTGAAAGACAGGGTTTAGCTCTCAGTGTCCCCTTTCTCTTGTCCTAGGGCACAGTCTGGGCTCATCCCTTTAACCATTACAGTCGAAGCTGAAAAACCCATTTGAAAACCCTTCATGCTGTCTATCAACCTGCATGCTTTTCCCATCTTCCTGTTCCTTTTCTTTGTTTTGAGTTCTGCTGAGGTTTGGTCTGTTGCTATGTATTGTAATACTTGTCACTGGTCCCCAAGGTCTGGTTGCCCTCTGGGACTAGAGAATCCTCACCTACACAAAGTGATACCATGTTTCCCTGCTCCTTAATTTAAAACTACTGGGTGAATAAAGATGTCGGCAGCCTATAGCAGGGCAGAAGAGAGGGAGGTGAGGTTTTGGTTCCCAGGCTTGGGATCTGAGGCAGGAGGTTCATGAGGAGAGACGGTGGAGAGAGAAGACACCATTGTGTTGGGGAATCATGAAAATATGGCCATAAGGGCTGGGCCAATTGGAGTAAGAGCAGCCTAGATGGAACATGGCAAATTATATCTTGGGGTTATTGATAGGGAAGTAGGCAAAAATAGCTTAGAGGGTAGATATCTGCCCAGCTCTAGTCTATAAAGGCTTATAATAAATATAAAAGGTTATGTGTCTTTTATCTGGGAACTGAATGATTGAGATTATTTACATACAGCTATAAATGTGAATAAAAACAGCGAACATGGCTGTGCCACAGCCAAATGCTGTGCTTTGTCAAAAATTTCTTCATCAGACAAATTAGTCCACTGTCTATGAGCACAGCCTCATTCATCATTACCGGAGACAGGATGGGCATAGAGAGATTCTTAGTCAGAATGTCTGAATGGGCTGTATCCCAGTCCCCAAGAGTCATTGTACCCTGAAAGCCCTTGAGCCTGAACTTCTCTGTCTGGATGCAAACATGTGGGTCTGGCGGGGAGACATTTACATTCAGTCTTTGACAGAAGTTTTCATTTCTGCTCAGAATGGTGAGGTTTTGTTTGTTTTGCAGTTTTGTTTTGTTTTGTTTTTTTCTGGAGAGGACGGAGTGCTGTCATCTAGATAACATTTTCAAAGCTTAATGACCTTGGCACGAGTGGCTTTGCAGGCAGGGAGCTGGGACTCTTTACCTGCAGGCAGACATGGAGAAAAACACTGAACATGGGCAGAGTTCTGGATCCCTCACAGAAGACTGTTTTGGGATAATCCACCCGCCCACACAAGATATCAGCTGGCTATGAAGGTGTGTGCCCCCCCTTCCCCCATCCTCAACTGTCAATTGCTCTGCAGAGTGGTGCCAGACTGGCAGGATATGTAAATGTTTGCAGCTTCTTCACCTGCCCCCAAAGAGAGGCAAGCTGCTGTCAGGAGAGCGGAATATCTCCGACTATGCTAATAGCATTGTTGCTCTAGATACAAGCTGAGGAATAAAGAGCTGGAGGCTGGAGCTGGGGCAGAGGGATGGGAGCAGATCAGGAACAGGTCAGGGAAGTAGAGCGAAGTGAGAAAGAGAGAGTCACATGGAAGGTGGGTTGATCTGATGGGCTAACTGAGGAACTGCCCCAGCAAACAGGCTAACAGCCTTATACTATGCAGATGTATTTATTATTAAACCCCAAGTGGGACCCCAAAAGCCCACCCTGTCACCTGTGATAACCGTTTCATCCCAGACACTCTTTCTAAAGGTGCCCAACCCATAGCTCCTCCATGCAAGGGCCTCCTGTTTACTTTTACCTTAGAGAGATTATTCTCCAAGTGAAATGTTTTTTGTTTTTTGTTTTTTTATCTTTCTCCATCCTTAGCAAACCATGCAGTCTTAGAGTTAATTCACAAGTGTGCCACTAAGGAAATCATCTCCAGCATCATTATCGTTTTGATTGTTTTGGAGAGGAAAGGAAAACAGAGAAGAAGGCATTGTTCCTGCGGAGCACAAGCTGTGGACATCTCACCACATCTGCGGCTTAAGGGGGAGGCTACAAAGCAGATGTTCTACAGCAAGCAAATCTCCCTCCTCAGGTTACCAGCGGCTCAGGAGTGTTGGGAGTTGCCACAAAGGGAGTCGCCATCCATGACATAGCACAAGTTCTTTTCCTCATCCATGACCTTAGACAGAACCCTTCTGATTTTCTTTATCATTCCAATCTAGAATCCCTTCCCTACTCTGTTTTTATCTTTTGCCTATATTTTTGGGCAGCCTCAAACAAAGTCACGAAAAACTATCCTGAAGACATGCTCAAAGCTCAATGGCCATACGTCTGGCATCACAGGTCTGGCATCACAGGCAGGGAGCGAGAACTCTCCAGATGAAGGCAGACTCGAGGAGCCAGCGGGGGTCTGTTTTAATCCCCCCCCCCCAGATCCCTCGGTCTAAGAAATCTGAGCCCGAGCATGATCCAGGGAAAGGGGTTGGCAAGTAAGATGATGCTCAGCTGGACAGCTTCTTACCACTTTGGGGATCTGCACAGTGGAATAAAATGTGTTTGGTGCATCTTCTTCTGGTCTTCTTTTCTATTAACAAACACAAAACAGTCATGTAGACAAGACCAGGGAGACAACCCAAAGAAAGCAAAGTATAGGAAAGACAAGGTGGAGAGAAGAAAAAGAAGGTTCTAGAATAGGTGAGGGCAGTAGAAGTTCTCTTGTTTCATTTCTGCTATAAAGATGTATGTTAATCACTTTTAAAGAGTACCATTGCTTTTTATTCATATATTTGCTCAATTTGCTCTACTGTATTATTTTCTGTATTATGTTTCAATGGATTTCAAAATATGTTGTGATATGTCTCATGAACTGCGAGAGTCCTAAGGCGGCTAAAGGCTGACGTGGAATTATAGTGCTAGTGTTGCAAATGGACTCTATCCAATAATTGAAGGGCTCCTGGAGAAAGAGTAAGGATGCCCAGTGAACTGAAAATGGAGCATCACGGAGGACAAAAACATTATCAGAGATAAACATCCTGAGTTAGTTTAAGTCTGTTCCGGCCATGCAGAGCAGCCTTGCAGTCCCTCCAGGATGTAACCTGAACAAGATAAGAGGGAGTGGGTGACAGAGAGACAAGCTGTGACTTCAGAAATTGACTAGGCTACACACCAGGCCCACCTTCCACCTCCCACCTCCTGTGAGGAATTAAAGACTGCCATCATAAACTGTGAAAAGGAAAAGGTGACTCATGTAACTGCTCACATAAGTGTTACAGGTTTGGGTCAGAGTCAGGTGTTCTAAAGGCTGCAACTTCTGTGTAGACAAGAATTAAGGTGTGTGTGGGGGGGGAGGGGAGGCAGGCTGACTGAAGGTTTAGGACTATGCATCTTAATCCCCTTCTGCTCTCCACGCTATCTGAGCCTGTAGGGAGAAGTCTCAAGCGAAGCAGGGAAGGCCTTAGAGAGGTCGAACTCGTCACAGAAAAAAAAAAAATTGGACAAGGACTCACTTCCGTGTAAGGGATTGTGTCATAGTCTGCGTTCTCCTCTAAGTGAGGGCACAAGTCGGGCATTTCCTGGTGCCTGTCCACTCTCTTCTTGTCTTCCTCACATCCTGAAACCAGGTTGAGAGAATCAAAGGCCGCCTCTCTTACCACCATCTCCCCTGGCCCTGGATGGTCCTACTCACAGGGTGCCTAACCATCCTACTCATTGTGAAATGGCAATGCTTTTAAGAACAGGGCACTTCCAGTGGTAAGATGCAGGAAGTCCTCGACAAAACAGGCCAAGTTAGTCATTGTGTCATGTCACTTCTTGACCTCGAGATCCAGGTAGCCAAAGTGGGAAGCAGAGGAGGTCAGGAATGCTCTAGAATGTCTCTGACAGAGGAAGATGACCTATCTCCAAGTCTGCATTTGTACTTCACTGTTGCTGCGCTGTTTCTCTCTAGTCCACCCTCCACTCTCCCGTGGAGAGTACCAGTGCGGAGGGAAGAAATAAACGAGGGCGTTGGGACACAGTGTGGGGGCACACTGTAGAGAGTTAGAAGAAGGTGTATCCAAGAGGAATATGTCTAGCCTGAGGTGAAGAGATAGGGGGTCTTGGTGCTGATTGAGTAGAGAAGACAGGCTGGTTGGAGCACTGGCAGGGATGGGGACAGAAAGGGCTGGGAGACCATTGTCTGCCAGGCAGGAACAGAATGAGAATCAGCCATGTAGGTAGGATCTGTGTCATCAGAAAGGCCACATCTCTATGTCCTTCTGAGAAAAGGACAGGAGGGGACACCTTCTCTCCTTCAGGAGAGAAGGCAAGGAATGTCCTCTCTAGTTTGGAGCTAAGGCATACAGCTGACTGTGCTCTTCTTTTTGTGTATGTGTACATGTATGTGTGTGTTCATATTCATGTGTGCATGTGTGTGTGTGCACGCGCGGGTATGAGTGCATGTGCACTGTTGGAAGGCCAGAGGTCAACCTTGGGTGTTGCTCCTCAAGCATGGTCCACCTTGTTTTATAAGACAGGTTCTCTTGCTCACTTGACCTAACTAGTTAGGCTAGGACAGTTGGCCAGTTAGCTCCAGGGATGCACCTATGTCTACCTCCCCAGTGCTGGGATTATTAGTGCATTCTGCCACATCGGAATTTTTTTTCTTTAAGGTGAGTTCTGGGATTTGAACTCAGGTCCTTACACATGTATGGCAAGCACTTTATTGAATGAGCTATCTTTCCAGCCATTGACTCTGCACTTCTTAAGGGAAGAGACCACTCCCTCTTATCTTTATATTTAATACTAAATTAACACTAAATCTCATATGTAGATATATTGCTTGAAGGATAAAAGGGAGAAAAATATATGAAGACAAAAGAATTCATGTTTTACCTTTTCCTTTCTTTATCCACATAGTATGAAAAATAGTCAGCAAGACAGCAAATAGGATGAGCACTGCTGAGAAGCACAGGATGTATAGGATGCCCCTGAGTGAAGTTAGATCCGTGGCAGCATCTTTAAAGGGAAAATGAGTAGAGGCATGAGGAGGGTGGCTGTGTGTGTGGTGGAGCTAACTAGGGAAGAGGATCTAACTTCCACTTTCCTCCCACCCTGGTAGTTTCTCAGAAGCCTTTAGTTGACACAGCCTGTTTCCATAGGAACTGGGAGCTAAAGAAGGCTATCATTTCTTCAACCAGAGGCTCCTAGAAAAGAGGAGACTGTCACCTTCACAGAGCTTCTGGGGAAAGACGGGGGTTGAGAAACTGTTGCTGACTGGATTCCTGGCCATGCATGTTAAGGCCTGGTCTTTCTCTCCTGATCTCCAGGCGATGGAGAGGGTGGCACCATCATGAAACTGATTGTCCCCCTGCCCCACAGCTTTCCAGCTGTAGGTTACATTCTCCCCGTCCTGATCCGTGGAACATGTCAGATTGATTACGCAGGTGCCATTCTTGTTGCTTTGCCGATCTATGGTGACCTTGGGCCTTGACAAATGCTCTGTGAAAGAGAAGGAATAACAAAGGACTGAAGTTAGTACTGAACTCTGCGTTCTCAGAGTTGAGTTAACCTTCCACATCCAGGTCCTGAATCTCCCTGGGGAGTCCAAGAAGGGTAGGGAAGCAGCAAATCAGAGTAAAATGCCTTATTCTTTTGTTTCTTTGTTTTTGATTTGTTTTGTTTGTTTGTTTTCACGACGTGTGTGTGTGTGTGTGTGTGTGTGTGTGTGTGTGTGTGTGTGTGTGTAGTCCTATAGTCCTGGCTGTCCTGGAAGTGTATTGTCTAGACCAGGCTGGCCTCAAACTCACAGAGATCCACCTGCCTCTGCCTCCCTGAGTGCTAGGATGAAAGGCATGCATTCCCCCCACCCTTGCAAAATATTATTATCTTATTATTATGTGGGAAAGTCTGCTTGGCTCTTCTCTACATAGCAAGAGTAATACCAGCTATTACAGCAGAAATAACCAGGAACTGACATCCACTAAGCCTAGCTTCAGGGCAAGCACTGTACTTATTTGCATTTTAGATGTTGTCTGTCTTTACCCAGGGGCTTCTTATCACTTGTCACCTGATTTTCTTGAACACAATTTCCCTTCTCCTCTCCAGGAGAGAATAATACCAGAGTAACACTTTTCCCTACCATCTTGCTCCCATTCCTTTATGCTCGGAGGATCAGCAAACAATTTATTGGTGAGATCAGAGTGGCATCCATTGTCTACCCTAGAGCTTGGTCCATTAAATATTTTTGCTCCTTTTTCCTCTTCAACCCCCTCCCCCAGCTAGACTGCCTGCAGATTATCTACAGATTTCTGTTCGTTTCTACAGTGTCTCTATGGGCCATAAGCCCGGATTAAGGTGTATTGCCTACCTCCAGCAAGCAAATCTTGGGTTCCTTTTCTTAGTTTCCTGATACTGTAAGTCAGTGCGCAAGACATCTAACTCTTCTGGTAGATAGCTGAGTGATTGTTTTGTAAGTGTAAGTTCCCTGAGTGGTTGTACCTTCCTCCTTCCCTCCCTCTTCACCTTTCTCTTTCTGTTGCCCAGGCTAGCTTCTGAATCCTGAGTCCAAGCAGTTCTCCTGCCCCAACCTCCAGATTAGCTATAACTACAGGCATGAGCCAAAGTATCTGCATCTTACCTTATTTTTGTGTCTATTTCTCAATTGCTCAGAGTCTCTAGGGGAAGGCATATAGTAAATTTGTATCTAATAATCTTATTAAGGTAGGCATCATTATCTTCTTCCATATATGGAAACTAAGACTTAAAGAAAGCAACTTGGCTAAAGCCATGCACTTAGTAATTAGCCAACCCTTGACTTCTATCTCTGTGATAGCCACTTTGTTGCTGCTGTAGTTGAGACAGGGTTTCTCAATGTAGCTCTAGCTGTCCTGGAATTTAGAGCTCTGCCTGCCTCTGCCTCCTGAGTGCTGGGATTAAAGAGGCATGCCACCACCACCTGGCTGAAAGTCAGTTCTTGGGTTGAACATTGTCTACACTGCACAGCCTCTTATGGAATCTCAAAGTATGCAGAGGCCTTATGGGCCAGTTCTGTGTCATCCATTTGGGAGTCCTCTGCCCCGTGATCCTTGCTGTGTGATCACCCAATCTTGACTTGATTCTCTCTGGTTTCAGGATGCTCATTACATCTGTATGCCAGCCATCTACCATTAGAGGTGAGCCTGCTTACTGTAGACATGCAGCACATACTCCTGGATTAAGGAAGCCTGACTCGATGTACTGTAAATCTCTGCACGGTAGGCTCCAGAGTCATTCTTCTTCAATTGGCTGAGCTTCATGGAGTAGAGTCCATCTGGAAAGACTATCCTTTCTTTGTTACTACTTTGTGATGTAACGCCGTCTTTTTTTACCATGGCAAGAAAGAATGTGTTGAACGTCCATACAACATAGTCAACCTTTATTTCAGTGATATTCAGAGTGAATGTCACAGATCCATCAAGGGCACCGGCCACCTTCTTCAGAGTTCCAGAAGCTGCTGTGACTGCAAACACAGAAACCATAATGTCAGTTCTTGCCACAAATTACTTATGTCCTTTGGGACTTTGGAAAATCCTGAGAAATATCTAAGTTCAACGCAAGCAGAACCCCATCCACACAAAAGCATTGCGATCAGAACCTGCCAGGCTGATACTGCATCACAGTCTCAGACACCCCATCCCTCAAGCTCTTTGGTAATTTTGAAAGCCCAGCTCCATCCTTAACAGGTTCCTGTGTGGGAACAACAAAGGAAGCTTCTATCTGGGTCTCTTAGGACTGCAAAATTGCTCCAGAGACAGCTTTGCCTGAAGATGATAAGCTAGGCTGCCCAGCCTGGGGCCAGTGGTTCGCAAGCATGAATCAGGGCAATGGGAGGAAAACAGAATGTTTGTAGTAATAGCAATAGCTGACATGTTTTCGGGCGAGTTGTCTTCCTAGTTTATGATGTATTAGTGGACTCAGGGTCATCCCTGTAAAAAGTTTTCACCTACCTGCATTCTAACATGTTCATGTAGAAAGAAGGAAAACGGTGAGTCTGACTATTGTGGTGCTTACCCTGCACACGAGGGGAGTGTTGTTCCGTGTTCCACCTTTCCAGTGAGTTATGAGAATCCCAGTGGTCAGACGAAACACGGAAAGCTAGACTGCATTTACTCTGTGCCACCATCAAGTGCACAGGCACAGCTCAGGGGGTGAAAGAATATAGCGTAGGATGTGGACCTCAGCATGGATAAGAAACGAGGCAGGCTCAGGCTGACCAGTCGCCATGTAGTCAGGAACGAAGGGGGCCTGCAGGCCAAGGACAAGCCCAGGGTGGGAGGAGGGGTAGTGTGGGGAGGGGTTTCGGGTCAGCTCGTTAGCAATTGTCCTTAGCTTAGCAGTGATTGTCTGGGAGCATGGAGGGGCCTTCTGCTCTGCGGAGACTTAGACAGTGGGGCTCTGTAGAAGGCTTCCCCCTTGCTCTCTATAGTGGTTCTTGATGAGAAAGAGGATTTATGCTTATTTATACTGTTTATTGACTGTTCATCATGGAAAATGGGTATATACCACTTCCTCAGGGTAGACCAGAGATTAAATACCTTTTGCAGGAAGGAATGTCCTAGAAGGGAAGTTGATTGTTCTGATCTACATGACCGTTGGTCACAATCCTACGTAGGGAGATTGGCCATGTGTTCCAGGGTCAGGAATCTTGGTAGGGAGTAAGGAGACACCTTGTCCTCAAATGGGTGCTGGGGTCTGTGAACTTACTCAACCTTACCAAGTTTCCTGGCTCAGTCCACTGCCCCACGGGGGAGCACCACAAGCAGTGCTCCCTCCGCATGTTAGAGATTACAGTATGGCTTTCATTTCTCAAGAAAGTCTTGTTTCTGTTTCACCACAGTTAGCTCACCATGTAGAGCATGACTCTGAAGCAATTTTCCCTGGTTATGTGACTCCATCATGAGACAATGAACTCTTGGTGGAACTTCCAGAAGAAACTAAGTCTTTCCAGTGATGGTGACTGGGTGGTTGTGTGTAAAAGTTTAATGAACAAAATCTGGGGCTCACAAAAGTCCCTTCAATTGGGGCCAACAATTTAAAGCATGCCCTGTGACCTTCTTTAGCTGTTACAGTTGTTAGAAGAAGAACTTTTATACCTGCCTCTTATAGATCAAGACCTACTTACTCTCTTAATTACAGGCCTGGGTGGGGGAGGGGGGAATCTACAAACTTTTTGCTAAGATAATATTCAAAAGTACTTGCTTCTCTTCCTGGAGCACATTTCTATTTTCAAACATGTTCCCTTCTAATTTATCAGCCAGCGCACAGATATACTTTGGATTCCTCCAATATTTTCAAATGATCTAGTGAATAATATGAGTTTTTAGGATACTCCCTGCTTCCAGAACTGGAAGGCCAGGAGGTTTTAAGCTGCATTCACTTTAGTTAACTCAAGATATGTAAAAATAGTATGAGGAAAAGTTATAGATAAAAATCTTATTTATTCTGTTTCTTTTTAACCAATTGATGAGCTCATTTTTTTTTTTCATTTCAACAACAGAGACAGGAAGGGTAAATATTTTGAAGTCAGGTGAAGATTGGGTATCACTTGTGCCCCATGTGGGTCCAATTCCTGAACCTTCAAGTAACTTAATTTTCACACTAGTATTGGGGGAATATATTTGTGGTATACATTAATCTTTTTTGGAAGCAATAACAAAATATGCGAGGCCGAATAGTTTATAAGGGAAAGAGGTTTACTTAATTTACAGTTTGGGAGGTTGAAACTCTGAGTATGTACAATACCACGAGTGAAGCCTTTGATGAGGACTCTCTTGGTTGGGTCACAAGATGGCAGAGAAACAGAAAGAGAAGCAGTGTGGAAGAGGCCAAGAACAGAATGGTTTCATTATAACCAATCTGCTCTCAGGACACTTACTGCCAGGAGGCAGCGGTGATTCTCTCTCAGCCCGGTATCCTTGTCACCTTCTGGGAGGCCTCATCTGTTGAAGGTCTTATCACCTCTACTCCTCCACAGTGGTGACTTAGATGCTGGTATCAAGCCCATGGGCGGGGCAAACCACATTCAAGGCAGAGCAATGTGGTTAAGTGGCAGAGCTGTGACAAGGTGGCTTCAGTGTGTTAGTTAGCATGTGTGCAGGCACGTAAGCCAAGCGGAAGGCCTCTGTTCACTCTCTCACTGTGGGTCTCTATTTTCTCGGGATTAATGTCACCAGATGTGAGTAGTGTAGAGTACGTGTGAAAAAACAGCTGAGATTCACTGAGCCTTGTTGGAATAGAAGTGGAGAATGACATGGGGCAGAGTTCTCCTCTTCTTCTTTTTTCTTTCCTTTTTAAAAAGTAAGGTCTTATGTGGTACAAACAGGCTTCAAATTTGCTATACAATTAAGCGACCAATTATGGCCTTGAATTACTTTTTTTTTTAAATTAAAAAAATTTTTTTAGGTTTTTAAAATTTGATGTAGATGAGTGTTTTACCTGAATGTATGTATATCATGTGTGTGCCTGGTGCCTGCCAAAGTCAGAAGGGGGCATTATATCTTCTGGAAATGTTTATGAGCCACCATGAGGGTCCTGGGAATGAAACCCAAGTCCTCTGCAAGAGTGGTGAGTGCTCTCAACCATTGAGCCATCTCTCCAGCGCCGTGGCCTTAAACTCTTGATCCTCCTGCCCCCACCTCCCAAGATCGTTCTTCTATCTTAAGTGTATTTTCAGGATGGACAAAGAAGCTAACTGAGAAAAATCGCTCCCTGCCATTTCCCAAACAATGAACAAAGGGCAGGGCTGGTAAATTCCAACCAGTTTGTTTTTTTTATCCTTGTCGGCTGAGAAAAGGGATCTAGGAACCACAGACATTTAAAAATAATGTCCTAAAATGAACTGAAAGTGGGTTTTTGTTTTGGCGTTACCACGTCTAGGTATGACTACAGTTTGCCAATATCTAAGTAGATATGTTTGCTATGGCATTCTTTTTGATTATTTATTTACATGTCAAATGTTGCCCCCCTTCCTAGCCCCCCTGCAAACCCCATCCCATCCCCCACCCCCTTTGCCTCTAAGAGGGTACTATCCCCCCACCTCCACCCACTCCTGCCTCTCTCCTTTAGCATTCCCCTTTGATGGGGCATCAAGCCTCCACAGGGCCAAGCGCCTCCCCTCCCATTGATGCCATGGACCCACCCATATATACTCTTTGGTTGCTGGTTTATTCCCTGGGAGCTCTGAGGGGTCCAGTTAGTTGATATTGTTGTTCTTCCTGTGGGGTTGCAGTCCCCTTCAGCTCCTTCAGCCCTAGCTCTTCCATTGGGGTTCCTGGGCTCAGTCCAATGGTTGGCTGTGAGTGTCTGCATACAGGTGCTTGTATGCCTGGCCTTTTTTTAGCTAAAATTCAGAACTGAGGGTTTGGGCAAGATGGTCGTGATTCTTGCATTCACAAAGTTGTGAGAAACAGACAATTGAGCAACTACATGTGCTACGAGAAGGGAAGCAATGAGCACTGTGAGGAGGATCCCATGGGAGGGCTAGACCTAACCTGTGCAATCACAAGGCTCTAGAGACTAGACTCACAAGCACTCCCAACCTTTGGACACAGCACCGTGACTCTCTTCTGAAAAATTGGCCCTTGAGAACTGCAAAGTGAAGCTACTAATCAGGTCACACAATGTTGTAAGTACGTTTCCAGTTTTGTGCCGGTCCACGTTTTCTTGGCTGGGCATGTTTGTTAGACGAGTATGGCCATTAGTACCTTCTGAAGACCTGGGTCCCGGAGACTAACCAATCTCCCTCAGATGTCATGTTCCCATATGACATATAAGAGAAAAGGGTGTAGCTTGTTTTCTCTGTGTCCACTTCATCTCTCTCTTGTTACCCAGTAGCCAAGAGGTTTAAGTCTGACAGCGCTCAGCTTAAGGGATTGCCTTAGAGTTGTCACGTGACTTAGAATGGTCCTATCTGAGATAAGCCTAGGACAAGATAATGATATAAAGCTATAGGAAAATACAAAACCCACTGGACAAGTGATCCTTGTGTGTGTGTGTGTGTGTGTGTGTGTGTATGTGTGTGTGTACATGAATGCATGATATGTGTGTTGTGGAAGCCAGAAAAGAACTCTGGAGTCAGATGTCTCCTTTCACATTTATGTGGGTTGTGGGACTTGAATTCAGGTTGTCAGACTTGGGTGGTAAGTGTCTTTACCTGACAAGCCCCTTGGTTCATTTCTTTTCTTATTTTATTTTTATTTTATGTTCACTGCTGTTTTGCCTACTTGTATATCTGTGTGAAGGCATCAAAACCTCTGGAAGTGGAGTTACATACAGATGTGAGCTGGCATGTGGTTGCTAGGAATTGAACCTGGGTCCTCTGGAAGAGCAGCCAGCGCTCTTAACCCC
Source organism: Mus musculus (assembly GCF_000001635.26). Taxonomy (NCBI): domain Eukaryota; kingdom Metazoa; phylum Chordata; class Mammalia; order Rodentia; family Muridae; genus Mus; species Mus musculus. Next base: position 171,646,154 of record NC_000067.6, read on the forward strand.
TGAGCCATCTCTCCAGCCCTTGGTTTACTTTCTTTTAATTTCATGCTATTTTTGTGCTTCAGCTTCTCTGTCTATCTGAAATAAATCTCACTGAAAACCTTGTTCAAAGCCATACCTCTGGAATACCTTGACATAAGTCTTCCTTCATTTTCATCTTAACTTGTCATTTATAAACAAGGATACTAGGGCTGAGTGACTTTTCCAAGGCCACCAAAATGGCAGAGGTGTAGCTCAGTGGTAGAATTCCTGGTGGATGCCCATTAGGCCCAGGGTTTGACTCTCAGTTTGAGAGATGGGGTGCTGAGATCCTTCATCTCAGAGGCCTGTATTTTGATTTTTTTTTCACTTACTATTTTGAGTTTCAGTTCTCCAAAACCTTATAGGAAGCAAACTACCTCATGTCCTAGGAATTCGGGGAAGTTGGAGAGTGAATGTGGATCTGAAAATGTTTTGACAAATACAGAGCAGCCTGACAGCAAGTGGGGAGGCAGGAGCCAAGGGCAGAGGGTGCTTTGAGAAGGCTTTCAGTATGTCTACTTTCACATTTGCAACGTGTGAGAGAAGTAGTCCCCCAAACAGGAACGGACAACTTCTTAGTGAGCCAGAGCCTTGAGCACCACAGCAGTCCACCTGTAGAGGTGGATGGTGCTGGACCAGGAGACCATCTGTCTGCCTCTGCCTTTGTCTCTCATGTGAACATCATCACCTCTGAGAAATACCCCAGAGCGGAATGACAGCTCCCTTTCATCTTGTCACTTCTCCCTCTTGTTACGTTCTCCCAGAAAGATCAAAGGTAACAAACAGTGGCTCCAAACTCAGAATGGAACCCCAGGAGGAAGACACAGGGGAGGGGACTTAGGGACCAGAGCTCAACTGCTTGCCAGCCCAGTCCTCAGAATTCTACAAGTGCACCACCACGTCAAAGCTTCCCTCCTCAAGGAAATCAAGAACAGAACATCTCAGAATGGGGAGGAATCTTCAGGTGGTAATAATTAGTCCAGTTCCATTCTATTGCTCTGACAGGGAGACTGGCATCTAGAGACTTAGGGTGACATGGGAGGCCAGGAACCAAGACGCTAAAGGCGAGATTTTCCCTATGCCTCTTGCTACAGTTAGGGTTTCAAGATCTCAGTCTTTCTGGGGAGCTCAGGGGGAGGTTTAAATCTGGCTTTGGGACTTTCTGACCTACAGAGAGGCTTCAACCACACATAGAACCACTTATGTATTTGTTTTTGTTTGTAAGTGAGAAGTATTACCCACATAGGAAAGAAAGTGGTTTGAAATGTATTGCCCTTTAGCTAACCTCTCCTTTTCTAACATCCCCTGAAAACTGCATTGTAAATGGGGTACATACAATGGAGCTCGCATATTTACCAATCCATCACACCCGTTGGCCAACAACAGCCTGCCTGCCTCATTCTGGTTGAGTCACTGTGCCTCTTGTTGGTCCTCCACTCCCTTCTCTGCACTGCTTCTGGTTCTTTGCAGTGGTCCTCCACATCACCCCCCCCCCACTCATCTTTGTTTTCCTTGAAACCATTGTATTTCCCAGTCATTATAAAACACTCAGAGGAACAGACTGCTGGACCCTTATCCTGATGAGAACATCAAGGCTGCGAGAGCTACCCCCCCCCCTTATAGACCATTGTGATACATTTATTTCAGGTGAGCACCTGGGCTTTGCAAAGCCCTGGCATGCCCTCCCCTACCTCCCCTGTAAGTTCTAATTCTGATCATCATTTCCGTTCAGGGAGAAATTTTAGAAACAAGACTGTTTTTTGGACAAGCTACATAGGCCAGGTGCTTCCTAACAATGCAAGCTTCGATGAATTCAAGGAGGAGCGTCAGTCTGTAGATTTGAATCAGAATGGTCTGCTATGGCGACCAAAGGATTGAAAATGCTATGTGGCTTGGGAGCAAGTTATTTCAGGTAGGCCTACCTACCTGACAGGTCCTGTGTGGGGAGAGAGAGAGACAGACAGACAGAGAGAGACAAAGAGAGAAGAAAAAGATAGACAGAGACACAGAGAAAGAGACAGAGACAGAGAGACAGACAGAGACAAACAGAGAGACACAGAGACACACAGAGAGAAACAGAGAGAGAGACACAGAGACACAGAGACAGACAGAGAGACAGAGAGAGACAGAGAAACAGCATACTTTCATAGCCATTACTCCTTGTGTGAGAGAACACTAAGCAAAGTCTTTCATGACGTCATGCCTATAACAGGGTCATCATGTCCCCCAGTCTTTTATCGGAGTAAACATAAAGTACCCATAATAAATTAGTTTTCTAAATAGAGGCAGATTGAGATGCTTGGGTTAAGAGAATAAATTCAAATAGTTCCTTCCATCGACCTTATTCTTATACATAATCATCAAATCTATTCAGAGACACTTAATTAAAGTACGTCTATGAACAACACACAGGTGTATAACTTTACTACTAAATTTATCCTCAAAAGGAGGGAAAGCGAAAAGACAGAGAGACTCTGAAGTCCAGGGAAGCATTCACATTCTCCACTTAACTCACAACAGATCAGGATCAGAACACAGATCTCCTGAAACCCAGCCCAGAACCTCTCAGTCACTCCTTCCCTGAGTGGTCAGAAGAGACTTAGTTCCAAGAGCTGTCTCTTATCTTCTCCATCCAGGTATCGGTGATTAGTTAAAAGGATGAGGAAATCAGGAGAACCCGGTAAGGTATGGTTAGACTCACCTGTTAGCTGACAGAGGACAGAGGTAAAGATGATGTACGTTGAGAAACGAGCCATAGCGTTTTCAGGTCGTCAGTCAGTAAAGATGAACAGAAAGCACTCTGGTAGTCTTAGCTCTCTTGTCCTCAGCTGGGATTAAGTAGGAGGAGTCTTACTTGTTACAATGAGTCATCTCACGTTTTTATGTCACGGTAATAAGATTTCCAAAAGGAAGGAAAGAATGACTGCTAAGACTTTTACTTTCTATTACAGATGAAGAATCACACACACTTTGTAGGATTTTTTTTTTAAGCAGAAGCGGTTTGCCTTCTTTACTTTTTACCTGTTACTTCTAGACTCAGAAACAGGAAATAGGTTAGATGGGGGCAGGGAGGGCAGAAGGGAGAAAATAATATTTAATATGCTTTTCTAAATGCCAGGTGTTGTGCTGAGTGTATATATTTACATTGTTTTATTTATTCTTCACATGAACTCTATGAATGAAATTCTACTCTACATCCTATTTTCCAGTTGAGAACTTATAGCTTAGCGCCTGTGACAACAACATCTAAGGCTCCTTTTGGAGCTGGACAGATGGCTTAATGGTTAACAACACTTGTTAATGTTCCGGAGGACCTGAGTTCTGATCCCAGCACTGACATGGGGGGGATGCAGGGGCTCTGACACCTTCCTCTGCTCTCAGGGGGGCACTTGAGAACATGACACACTCACATACAGAGACATACATGTATATATAAATAACAATAAAAATAAATCTGAAGCAAGGTCTTCTAACCAAAAGAAACTCTTATGGGAATAAAAGGATAATTTATAGAGTGGGAGAAGATATTTGTAATGTTTACCTCCTAGGAGGGATATGAACACATATCTAAAGAAGTCCTCATACCAATAAAAATTAGGGAGATAAACCAGGACTGATGGATGGTCCATGACATTAATTTCAGTACTTGGGAGGCAGAGGGAGAAGGATCTGTGTGAGTTCGAGGCCAGCCTGATCTACATGGTCAATTTCAGACCAACCAGGACTATGTACTGAGACATTGTCTCCAAAACAATTTAGAAAGATAACTCAGTAGTCAAAAGACTCAAATACTTCATTAAGACTGGATCAAAAGGTTGATAGAGAAAAAAAACAAAAGAAATAATACAAATATGAATGCTTAAAAGCTCAACAGTGGCATTACTAGAAGTAAATTTAAAAAAAATCTAGTGTTTAAATAAAAGGAAAAATGTTAAAAACAAAAAGAATAATCAAACAGTAAATTGCGGACCTAAACCCAACTACACTGATGCTTACAGTAAGTAATCAAAAGGGAAGATTATTAAAAAGATTAAAAACAAAAACAACCCCCCCCCAAAAAAACAAGACCAAAGTATCTAGTTTACAAGAGCTACACCTTCAAGATCCAGGTGGGGCGCACAGGAAATCGAGAGGCTGGTGGGGGTGGGAGGAATGGGTGGCAGCTGACTGACAGGTGAGTGCAGTGATGCTCGCTGTGAATCCTGAGTGGATAAAGTCCAGCTCACTGGACTTCAGGAGAGAATCCTGGGAATGGAGTTGTAAAGGGAAGAACGGCAAATTCGAGCCCACATCCAGTTGTGCCGTAGAATGTGAACTTGGCTTACTTCTGCCCTTTTCCTTATGGTGTCTCAGGAGGCTGACCGGGGCACTAGGACACATGCCACAAAGGCGTTAGAGACCCGCTTCTATGGACATTCTGCCTCTTTTTCAGCATTCAGCAACCTCTATAATTACACCCCCTTTGCCATCCTCAGAGCTTTGAGATATATTGTCTTCATTTTTCACAATTTTTCACACGTTGGCAGGTGTTTTGTTTTGTTTTGTTTTGTTTTTGTATTGGGGCTGGATCATCTAAGTTAGGTTACTGGTTGAATTTTTTTTTTAAATTGGACTTTTCTTTTAAGAGGAATATTCAAAATGTTCAAAAGTGACGGGGTTGCACTAAGGTTGGGATTTTTGTTGTTGTTTGTTGTTTGTTTTTTGCTTTTCTGCTTGGCTGATGTTTGCAGTAGCATCAGGTTAGGCCCCCTCCTCCCCTGAAGAAGACTCTACCTGGGGAAAAAACATGACTGCTATCAAAGTGAAGACCCACAAGGAACGTATAGTAATGGCCATGTAACAAATGACCACCCTTTAATCGCTGCTCATTGTGAGGAGTAAACAAATATGAATAGATCAAATCACTAAGATAGGAATATCAATATCACTTGTGGGTAGGAATAGGAGGGACAAGAGCAGAGTGATTTGTGAGGGAACAATATGGACAGAGATGGGCATGGAGAACAAGGCAGTTTTGGCTAAGGGTAGAATGAAAGAGAGAGAGAGGTCAAGTAATACAATGAATCCTAGGTCTCAGAAGCCGAGGCCACGGAGACCCTGCAAACTGGGCTAACCTATGCTCGTTGGGAAGCCAATGGAAAGGAAATTGAGAATTAAAGAATAGAGAGAAGGAGGAGGGAAGAGAGTAAAACTGACAGTAAGTGCAAGAGAGAGCTCACAGTAGGACAGCACTGTCTGGTGAAGGGGGCATGGCTTGAGTGTGAATGAAGTCCAGCCCTTCTAGTCTCAAGTGTCTTGGTGGTCCTTCCTGCGGTCCCAAATGCCTGTTAACCCCTGAATGGTTCCTTGTGAGGCTGGGTCACACATGCTGGCCTCATCGTGGGAAGTGCCCCCTGGTGGGTCCTTTCCAGTTTTTGCTGGGTCACTTGGAACCTGGCTGGATCTTTGTCCCCCAAACTGCACAGGGTTCTGTCCAAGATTTCTTCCCTACAGTCTAAGGTATTTTGCTGATAGTCAGGTGGCGCTTGCTTCTATGTCCTAAAAATGAACTTTATGGCTGGTCTTAGACTCTCAAACTTCTGACTCAGTTGGAGTCTTTAGTTTTATTGGTATCTCTCTTTCTTCCCTCCCTTCGCCCCCCCCTTTTTTAATATCTCAATCACAAGTGTGATATGAAAGTAGAAGCTGGGAGACTGGGCTGGAATGGTCTAAATGGGGGTGGTGGGTATGGTGGTGGTGGTGGTGGAAGGGAGTGGCAGATGGGGGAAAACCAAAAGGAAAGATTGGAAACTTAGTATTTCATAAATGTATTTAAAATGTAATAATTAGAATTTAAACAAGGTTACCCTGTATGGGTGGCCAGAATTGAATGGAAATACCAATGTCAGGTGGACAACATCTTGCCAGTTGTCTGTCAGGGAGGTTCAGGGAGGCCCAGAGGCTCCCAAAACAGGACAGGCTATCACCACTGCTCTTGGTTGCCCACCAGAATTTGATGGTAAGACCCCATTGCTAAAGAGACCAAGCACATACTTTGGATACAGAACACAGAGAAATCAAGCTGGAACTGAACTGGAGGTCTCCTCCCTGCTGGCTAGCTTTCACAGCTCTGCAAGGCGCTATGCAGGCCGCTGGGGGAGAAGAGTCACGAATAGTCTTACCTTTGAAGGTACAATCCTGACCTACCTGACACCATGTCCCCATTGGTACCATAGTGGTGTGATTATGTCGGAATAGCCAGTTACTTTCTGATTGGATTTGAGGCCAGCCAGAAAGAACCCATGTTTGATACTATAAACTTAGTCCAGAACCTGTGGCTGGGTGCTTCAGGACCTCTCAGGGGGAACCCGTTACTGTTGCTTTGCTAAATGGACATACTGTTAAATTGCCTTCTAAGCACTCATGTTTATACCCACAAGTTAGCACTACTTTCAGCCTTGCTCAGAGATGCCACTGTGGGCAGTGGTTAGTTCAGAGACTCATACCTGGTCAAAGTCCGGAGAATCAGTGATGGAGTACTCAGCTTTAAGCAAGGCGTCTGTATCAGGGCTCAGGAAACACTGTGGAAGAAGGGGTGGAAAGAATGTAGGAGCTAGGAGACAAGGAGGTGTGCTGTGAAATGACATCTTCCCATCATGACACATTTCATGGTTTGCTGCAGAAGCTCTGCCAGGCTTGGGCCTTCAACATTTCATCATGGGTAGGAGTGAGGCTCATGGAGCCCTCCCCTCCCCAAGGGACTATTGGCAGTTAACGGTTTCTGGGGGAAGGAGTGTCGTGGTCTTTGATGTTGTTACCACCAACAAATAGCAGATGCTCTAATAACCGCCCACTAGTGCTCATGTAGGTAACCATAATTAGATTCTGTGGATCACACACACACACACACACACACACACGCCAAGCGATGTGAAGCCAGGTATGACTGTTAGGGAGCAGAGTCCAATCAGAGGAGGATGGATGGGAGAGTAACAGGTGTGAAAGTGACTAAAACTCACCATATTTGTGAGGAAACTGTCAACGAACAATCTCTTTAAAAAAAGAATAGAAAACAAAGATGCCCGTTACTGAGAGTATAGTGTAGGTTCTCCTGCTCTCTCGCTCTCTCTCTCTCTCTCTCTCTCTCTCTCTCTCTCTCTCTCTCTCTCTCCCTTCTCTCCTCTCTCTCTCTCTCTCTCCCTCCCTTCTCTCCTCTTTCTCTCCTCAAAGGCTCCATAAACCCTCCAGTCTATCTGGGACAGACTGGGATTTCCTCTGTTCAACTTTTATCAAAGTGGAGAGGTGTTTTTTGTTTTTTTGGTTTTTCGGTTTTTTTTTAACTATTTCCCACCTCTTCTGATGACTTTTACCAACTTTGCTCAGTGTATTTTCCAGAGATTCATCAGGTCACGCCTGTGTGTTATCTACCATCTTTCAAAAGCCTGCCTATATATCTTTCCAACATGGCTCATAGACAGTTATTTGTTCATCTTGACCTAGTTCAATTAAGAGCCAGAGGTGTATTTTTTTCTAAGTACATCCTATTAGCAAACATTTCCTTAGCAAAGCCAGGACAATAACCCACATCAGTGACAACAATTCCTGTCATACTATATCCTATCATAGACATTAATGAGTATTGCTTGCTTTTGTAACACATTATACAGATGTGGGCAATGATAGAAATAATAGTTATTAGAAAACATTGTAATTTTGATTCCTGAAATTCTTGCCAAACAGAATGGAGAGGTGGAAGAGCCTAATCATATAAATTGACCCAGAAGGGGTTTGGGTCACTCAGCTCATAGCTTTCCTTGTTCCTGTAAATGACCAGACCAAGATCTTTTGTGTAATATGGAGAGAATTATGAAAGGGAAAGAGGCCCAGATGAAGTCAAATTAGGTCACTGAAAAGTCCTGAGGTGTCCCCTAAGGATTCCGTGGACAGAGATTGAAAAAGAAAGAGTAAGAAAGGAAAACCTGGGGCTGGAGACATGGCTCATCGGTTAAGAGCACTGGCTGCTCTTCCAGAGGTCCTGAGTTCAATTCCCAGCAACCACATGGTGACTCACAACCATCTGTAATGAGTTCTGATGCTCTCTTCTGGTGCGGCTGAAGACAGCTATGGTGTACTCACATACATAAAATAAATAAATAAATCGAGAGAGAGCAGACAGAGAGAGAAGAGAGAGAGAGAGAGAGAGAGAGAGAGAGAGAGAGAGAGACCTGCCCTTGAGAACTAACCTCAAAACAGCAGTCCTGGCCAGCACTCTGTCTTCTCCGTAAGATCCTATTCTGTCGTATTCTCTTTCGTTCTTTGGCATGAATCTCTTACCCATAAAGAGTGAAACATTTCTAGACTAAGTCTTAAACTTAGCAATTTTGTTATCTCAGTAGCTTAGGCCGTCCTACTGGGTCCTTTGATGGGATATATTCAGTTTTCCACCTGTTTTTCCTGAGCTCAAAGCTTGCGTATGCAGCCATCCGTCAGCATCTGCATGGAGAGGTTTAGCAGGCATCTGAAGCTTCGAATGCACCACGTCAACTCTTGCTTTCTCACCTTGAGCCTCCTATTTCACCTGAAGCATCTTCTCCATCCCAGGAAATTGCTGTTAGAGTCACTCAGCTATTTAGGCCGGACACTTGTAGTTTTTCCTACGTCTACTCTGTCATGTCCCATATCCAACTGTCAGCACATTCCATGGACTCTATGATCTTGTTTGAATATGAGTAGTGTTCCACAAATTTCTGCATGTTAAAGTTTTTGTCCTCAGGGTGTTACTATTGGGTGAATGCTTCAGTAAGAACTAATGTTTTAGGGGATTCAAACACTTCAAAGAGGACTGCATGGCCCCAGTATCCTCACCTCCCTGTTCTTCCTGGCTCATGATTGTAAATAGTTCACTCCACCACACACTCTCTCCTGTTGCCATCTGGTGTCCTTCTGAGAGGCCCCAAACAAGGAGACCATCTAATCTTTTCTGGAGTCTCCAAACCCATGAACTAGATAAATCTTTTGCCACAGTGTCAATCACTTCAGGCATTTCATCACAGTAATGGAAAGTTGACTAATACATTCTACCGTGGGAAAAAAGACACCTGGACTGCAGTCATATTGTGTCACCTTCAACATATCCAACACTACCTAACTAGACTCTTTGTCTTGGCCCTCAAAGTCCATCAATAGGCTTCTAAAGTGGGACATTTAACTTCTCAGCCTCTGTTACTCCTCTTCTTGTTACTTGTCTCCCATATAGCTTAGAAGAAAATGTAGGTCCTTTCTAGAATCTCGAAGACCCTACATGATGGTTTGAGCTTCCATCCTAAAGTTGTCTCCCTGAGGCTCATTTTACACTTGTCTTTAGTGTGGTCAAGAACTCTTATAAGTACACCCTTACCTCAATCTTCTACATTAAAATAAAGTTCCCCCTTGTTCCTCAGATACCCATGTGGCTATCTCTTCTTCCCTTTCCCCCCTCTACAGAGTATCATTCCCGGATTTTTAAAAATTTAATTGATTTGACTACTTATATCCCAACCTTAGTTTTCCCTCGATCCTCTCCTCTTATCACCCTGCCCCCTTCCACCCTCCCATGCATGCCTCCTCCCTCATTCCCCAAATTTTTAAAAACTCTTCATCCCTCCCATTTGCCTGATTATTTTTGCCACAGAATCTACCATACTAAAATATAAAAAGAATCAAAGGAATCGCTTGCTTTGCCTGTTTCCAGGATCTTACAGCTACTGATTCAGAGTGTGCAGTAAGTTGGATGAATGAGTCCTGACCAACTGAGCAGGTGTGAATGACTTCTACTTGGACATAGAAGTTGGGAGCATGAAAGAGCAAGATTTCCAGGGCCCCAGGAGTCTGTCTTCTGTGAGTCTCATGGAGAAGAAAATGGAGGTGGGGTAGGGGGACTCAAAAATTTCAGAATTCTGGAAAAAAATGTTTTGAAGAAAGAGTAGAATGCTTGTCTATTTCGGGGTGGGGCTTGCGACACTCATAATGAGAAACCATGCTGCTTGTTTGAAACCATGTCAGTAGTAAAATCTGTAAGATAGCAATTTAGTAGTCACTTGTTTTCCTGAACACACATAGGATAATAGAGAAGAAGCGATTTGTAAAGAGTAAACACATTTCTCAGTCCAAAGTTGAAATGACTGCCTCTAGGAAGGGAATGTCTTACTGAATCATCCTGTGTTGACAAGCAAAAAGGAGGAGGGAGTGAAAGACACACACACACACACACACACAAGAGAGAGAGAGAGAGAGAGAGAGAGAGAGAGAGAGAAAGAGAGAGAGAGAGAGAGCACTTCAATTCTGACTCATTGCCTCTACATCTGTATCACAACTACCTTCTTTTACCTAACTCAAACTTGTAGGATGGAAGTGGTAACACAGGGTGACTTCGAAAAGCAGTTCTGTAGTGGCTAAAAAGTATACAAAGGCCCAGGATCCTAATCCAAGAAATGCTCCCGACCCAAGTTAAGATGGGCTTTCCCATGCCAGTTAACTTAATCTAGGTCTTTCCTTATAGGTTTGCATGCATCCTAAGTATCTACAGATCTCATCAAGGTGAATATTAATCTTCAGAGTCTCTTACTTTTTATCTGGCATTGGACAAGTTGACTTTAATATTCCATACCTCAGTTTTCTCATCTGGGAAATAAGCATGGCTTCTGTTTCTGTTCATTAAAGTGGGAAACAATAAATGAAATAACACATACCTAAAACAGTAAAATGGATGACCCACCCCCCAGTTACCCTTCAGTAAGATCAACTATAGTTTAAAAATGTTTAGGTTTAGTTACTTTATTTTACATGTAGGAGTGTTTTGCGCACATCTATGTGTGTGCACCATACACATGCAGTCCCCATAGTAGTCCAAAGAAAGCCTCAGACTCCTTGAATCTGGAATTGTGGATGGTTGTGAGATAGCTTGTGGATGCTTAGAATCAAACTCAGGGCCTCTTCAACAGTAGCAAGTGCTCTTAAGAGCTGAACCATTTATATAGCCCCAACAGTAGTCACTATTTAATTGATTTTAACAGCTTTTGCTAACTTCTGATCAGATCTTAGGTTAGGTTCTGTGTATTAACAGATTGGAGAAGCTCAGTCGTTGTGTTCAGTGAGGAATGCTGGTGAGCAACCTGCTTACGTCACTTCTCCCCTTGCCCTGTGGTCCCCAGTGCTGTTCTAGCTTCTTCCAATGGGGTGAAAAATCATCTGGGCTCTGAATGCCGGCCCCAGTAACTCATACAGTAGTGTGTGTGTGTATGTGTGTGTGTGTTATACATGTGTGGACAGCTGTAAAAATGTCTGTTATGGCTTCTCCTATTCTCACAAGTTTATCAAAGAGAGAGGCAAGAAGGGAGAGAGCAAAGCGCAATAGAGTCTTAAACATGTTTCCAGTTGGATGGTAGCTGGGCAAGCTGGTGCAAATGGATTTATAGAGCATTTCTAGAAATATTTTCTGTATTTCTATAAATAATTTCTATAACCCACAAAGGGTGGTTTTGCTACGGAAGGCCATGTCACCATATCCAGCAGTGGATAACATCAAATTGATACTAAAAATGCCTGGCAAATTGCATAACTCCCTCTCTCTCACGATTCTGATAGGTCATGGTTAGCTCTGGCCTGCCCATATTTTATTTTTCCTATAAATTAATTAATTTATTTACTCCTGCTCCTCCCAGTCCCCCATCAGATACCCCCTCCCCCCATCACCTCTGAGAAGGGGGAGGACCCCTGGGTACCAACCCACCCCTGCACCTCATGTCACTCCAGGGCTAGGAGCATCCTCTCTCCCACTGAGGCCAGACAAGACAACCCAGTTAGGGGAGCAGGATCCACAATCAGCCCCTCTTTCTAATCATGCTTAAAAGGCCACATTTTCCCCACCTCCACATTCCCCATCCCCAAACCTGCCAGTGCAGACTGATGGTCAGCAGGCTCTGTGCCTCTAATGTAGTAAATGTTCACAATCAGTAAATGTTCTATGTCCCTAGGGTGCCACACACGCTTTAGAAGTGTGACATCTAACCCCATACATGTCCTTTTGTTTGTGAGATGATGTGGTCATGCCTGTGACATACCAGCTTGTCTTTAGTAAGGAGCCGCTAGTATGTTAAGGCTAGAACAATACCCGTATATGTTTACCTCCTGGGAATACAGAAACAAAACCAAAGTTGTAAACTGTATTATTCAAATACTGGGTAGGTGTGTCTGGTGAGCGAGCGTGCTCAGAGAAGGGGAAAACGAGGAGTAACATCTGAGTGGGAAGAAGCTGGCAAAAAAGAAAATGTCCAAATAGATGCTGAAGTGGAGTAAGTGTTAAGTAGATTTGTCTAAGATCAGATTAACTGATAGACATGGTATGTCCTTTGCTGAGAGTCACTTATACCCAGCAATGTATGAGCGGCCGTAAGCTCCCTGTCTGTGGAGGGATCCATGTGACACAATGTGATGACTCAGAGGCATGCCACTGATTAGATTTGCATCTGTTGTCCGGCAGGATTTGTACGTAGATTCTATAACTGTTGTGGCTCTCATGTTCTGAGATAGTTCCTCTCACTGAAACTCTGCATAGATTTGCCTACATCAGCCATAGAGTCATATCCTATTGATGTAACTTCAATCTTCTTGGATGGAACTGTGGATCCCCTGAAAGAAGATGTGTGAAGCCCAGTCTCCAGCAGCTTTGCTTACCTATGTTTGACTGAAGCTGGATGCAGGCTGGCAGAAAAATAGCAAGCAGCACCCTCTTGTGTTCCGGTTCAGTGCAGTCCTCTGGTATCAGATCTTTGCCTCCTGGCAGCAGCCAGTGTTAGAGCTTTCAGTCTAGGGTCCAGAACCCTGGACACTGAGGACTGATGGCCTCTGCACTCTCTGGTGAGCAGGTCTTGCAGGTCTTTCTCTCTGGCTACTGGAAGCCTTTTCTCAGTGCCTGCTCTCTTTCCTTGTGTCTCTACTTCTTTCTTATTTCCTATCCTGCCAGTTCTGAAGTGTTCAGCTGTTTATAAGGCCCCCCCCTTTACTAAAAATAAATTCTTTTTTCATACAATATATCCTGATTACAATTTCCCATCCATCTACTCCTTCCAGTTGCTCCCCACCTCCTCTCCCATTCAGACCTACTCCCTTTCAGACTCCAATTAGAAAAGAATAAATCTCTTGCTGAAGCTATGTCCAGTTCTTCCTCCCAGACCCATGCTCCCAGAAATAAGACTCAGACTCAAAATATATTTACAATACCTTGGCCATATAGATAGACTCTTCTCTGCCTAGATATAACTTAAAATATCCCATTTATTCTAGTCTACATTCTGTTACATGGCTGGTCACCTGTGCTCAGGTGCCATGCATCTATCTTGTCTCATCTTCCCTGTGAATCTCCCACCTGACTCTCCTAGAATCCTTTCTCTCTCCCAAATGTCCCACCTCTAATTCCTGCATAGGCCATAGGCTTTTAATCAACAGGTGATCCATACAATACACAAGATATCCACCTTGCTGTGAGTTGGTAGAGAGCAACCTATTGTCTTGGCAGTAGCCTGGAGTTTGGGGGGATTCCCATGGGGTCCTTTACCTAACAACTTAAATTGGATGTAACACAGTCTGGGTAACAAAGCTTCTTTGGTGACAGGAGATGGCCAGATGGGACTCAGTCTCCCTCATTGTTTAGAGACTTCATTTGGATCATCTTTATGTATTTTAAGAAGTTTCCACTGTGCTAAGTTTCTATACTACCTCTCAAATGCCCCTCAGGTATAGTTGATTTGCTCTGCAGTCCCTTCCCCAACACTGTCTTTTCTTTACCGCCATACCTGATTCTCCCGTTTCCATCCCCACCTGCCCCAAATCCACCCACAAAATCTATTATAGTTCCCCTTCCCATGGAGGAGATTCATGTGTCTCCACAATCCTTTCCTCTATACCTAACCTCTCTGGGTATACAGATTGTAGGTTAGTTGTTATTATTATTATTATTTATTTTTTTGGTTTTTCGAGACAGGGTTTCTCTGTATAGCTCTGGCTGTCCTGGAACTCACTTTGTAGACCAGGCTGGCCTCGAACTCAGAAATCCGCCTGCCTCTGCCTCCCGAGTGCAGAGATTAAAGGCGTGCGCTATCACACCCGGCTGGTTAGTTGTCATTTATTTAATGGGCAATATCCACATACAAGCAGTACGTACTATACCATATTTATCTTTCTGGGTCTGGGTTACCTCACTCGGGAAGACTTTTCCTAGACTCATTATTATGAATTCCCACCTCTGATGACTGTGTTCATCTTCATTCCGTAAGGTCTGAAAAGGGAGAAGTCAATGGTATCATTTTCTACACTCTACCAACCTCCAGAAATAATCTGTGAAAGCTAGCCAACTGCAAAATTATGGGGCAGTCCTGCAAATTCCCTTATCTCTGACATGAACTTACATATTGAGGGACTTCCTCAAATGGCAGTCAAGTTACATAATTCAGTAGAAGGACTCATATGAGTTACAGAAAACTGATACTGTAGTTAGGGTTGATAGGGGGGTTGATAGGGTTAGTTGACAACCAGAGAGTGGCTATAGAGTAATGACTAAAGTGACTGAAGGGAAGAGACATTGGAGCTAAGTCCAGGAGGATTCTAAGTACACCTATTCCAATTGCTCTCTGCTTATGGACTCACCAAGAATTTCATTTTTTCTGATTGACATGTGATGGTACACATTGAGTATTGTCTATCAGGAAAGCACATCGAAGTCTAGAGTTAGTGATGGGATGTAGTCAGGGGGGGGCATGGTTAGATGCTTAGGGCTGGTCTAAATTTCAGTCCTTCAGGAGTTTGAGCTGATATGGTATGTGTTCCAAAGCCCTTGAACCAAATCATTATACTGGCTAACTGGTGCAAGTCTTTGCTAAACACACACAGTTCTCTCAGGTATGATATTTCAAAGATTCCTACATCACCTGTCATAGTCCAAGGACAAATGTTAGTCCTCTCTTCAGGTGAAGTTATAGGGTTAACTTTCTTTTCTCTCTCTCCTCCTCCTCTCTATCTTTTTCTCCTTTTCCTCCTCTTCCTTGTTCTATTCCCCCCCCTGCCTTTTCTCTCTTCTCCCTTGCCTCTCTAAGCTACATTCCTAGCCCCAAGGTTCTTTATAATTTTTACCATACAACTTCTTTAAAAGCATTGGTTAAATATTCTTTTCTCAAAAGTTAAGTATATTGAATAAAAGGTCAGAAATGGAGTTGTCATAGTCATTTGGCTTTCTAAAGCGAGATGCAATAAAATGGAATAGCTTATATATAATAGAAATGTATTTCTCACAGTGGGATGCTGGTAGGTTCAGTGACTGGTGAGGCTAACCTCTGTGTTCACAGATTAATCTCACAGGATCTTATATGCTAGAAAAGGTCAGAGATCTTCTAGGCCTCTTTCATAGGGCATTAAACTTATTCATGTGGATTTCCTTTTCATGATTTAATTAATTCAAAGAAGTTCCACTTCCTGTTCTCATCAGCTGTGGGGTGACGATTTCTTCAGATGTATGGAGGGGGTGCAGTTATACAGAATAGACTGTAAGGTTTAGTTTCGATTTAGAATGGATATATAGGATATTCTAACACTGGTTGACTGATAATGTGAACCCAATTCCTAACTACCCTTTCCTTATTGCCATGGAAGAGATCAAAAGGAAATGGTGAAACCCTGGCCAAGAGCTGGTGACCTGGAAGGAAGCCATTCTTGGGTCACATTGCTTGTGATTTAGTTAGGGTTTCTATTGTTACAATGCAAAACCATGACCAAAGCAACTTGGGCACGTTCATTTGGCTTACATTTCCATATCATTAGTCCATCACCAAAGGAAGTCAGGACAGGAACTCAAACAAGGCAGTAACGAGGAGGCAGGAGCTAAAGCAGAGGTCATGGAAGAGTACTGCTGACTGGCATGCTATTCATACCCTGCTCAGTCTGCTTTCTTATAGAACCCAAGACACCATCTCTGGGATGGCACCATCTACAATGGGCTGGGACCTCCCCCATCAATCACTAATTTTTAAAAAATGCCCTACAGCCAGATCTTAAGTGGACATTTTCTCAGCTGAGGTTCCCTCCTCTCAGGTGACTCTAGCTTGTGCCAAGTTGACATAAACTCAGCCAGCACAGCTTATTAGATACACAGCAGTGTAGATCATGTGAAAGCGAAGGGCTTCTAAAGGTAGCCTCCAGACTCACTCAGAGGGATCAGGAGAGTGCCACTAGAAAGGGCTCACCTTGAACTTTTTATTCGCTGCCTCAGAGGTAGAATGCCAGCCAGCTTTGAAATCATGAAGACCTGAGTTTAGAAATGTGCTCTAACAACGATCCCCTTCCTTTCCCTCATTTTCAGTGCTATTCTATCAACCCTCCTATGGACCAGAGCTTTCACTCGTGTTTTTACAAACAAATCCAATTTTGTTGAGGTTTGGTCTATTGCTATGCATAGTATTGCTAAATTCTATACCTGAAGGTCTAGGCCTACAAGTGACTTCTCACGTTTATAAGCTTTTGTTGTGCAAACCTTGTTCCTTGGTTTAAAACTATTTGTTAAATAAAATTGGCTGCAGCCAGTTACTGGAGGGATTAGAAGTAGGTAGGCTTGGAGTGATTTGGTTGGAGGAGGAGAGATCAGGGGAGAGGGTGAAAGAAGAGGAAGGGAGAGAGAGGAAGCCGCCATGAGGGGAGGTGGATCATGAGCACAGGGCCAGGAGAAACAGCACGTGTCTGGGGAACACCGCTGGGGAGGTAGCCAGGCCAGCAGTTAGAAGAGTAGATTAGGGGTTACCCCCAGTCAAAGCCAAATAAAATAACCATAGTCTGAGTCTCATTTATTTGTAAGCTAGTTAGAGAAAAGTTTAACTTGATTGTACCACACAATTTTATTGAGTACATGTTGCTTAAACAATCATGGTGTCTTAAGCAAGACAGGAACGGATCATCAATAGAAAGTCTGAATGACTGAAAAACATTTTTTTCTCAATGAAAGAGCAAACTAGTTCTTGAAAACAAAAAAATAAACAAACAAACAAACAAACACAAACCCATGATAAAAAAAAAATGTTGTAGATTCAAGGCCAGGCTGGACTTGAACCTGTGATCTCTAGCCTCACCGTTTTCAGCACGAAGATTACAGGTCTCTGCCCTCACACTGGAAACCCTAGTGATGTCGTTGTTCTAACATGGGTGTTTATGCAACAGACTTCGGCTGAGAGTGGTTTTGTCTTACAAGGAACATTTGATGATTTCTGGAGACACTTTAGGTTATTACAACTGGAACCCAGAATGTGTATGTATGCTTTGGGGGAGGGGGGTCTAAACTCAGGTCTTCATGCTTACACACAGGTACTACACCATCTGAGCTATCTCTCTAGGTCTATATTGTGTTTTTATATAGCTTATTGCAAGTAGAATGCATTACCAAAGGTAATATGTAGTTAAAATATCAGATAACACTAAATGTCCCTCTGAAATGACAGCATCAATGTATACTTCTATCAGGGGTGTGTGTGTGTGTGTGTGTGTGTGTGTGTGTGTTTCCCACTACTTTTGAAACCATTTGGAATCTATTAATTCAATTAATTTTTTCAACTCAAAGGAAACAATAGTTTTACTTAATTTGCGTTTCTCAAATTTCTAGCTTGAGTTGGTGTTTTTTATGTTTTCTGGCTATTTCGTCTTTTTATTTGTGTGACTTTCCCTGGGGCATGTGAAATTAACATCTGCTTCTGAAGGGACAGCACCAATAGCCCAAAGAGTGATTCATATAAGATTATCTTGATCAGTGGAAGGGAGCCATCAGGGGTGAGTAAGAGAACAGTGTACCACTAACTGCAATTTCCTAAAGCCACCAACTCCTATAGATACCAAACTCTCATTTTATATGATTCTAAGCAGGAGCAGAATTGATACAAACCTCTGCTCACAGCACTCCACAGTTTTAAAGCAGCAGAGGTGACTCCAAGCTTAGATAACATATTGCACAGATTCTGGGTAAGCTGTATATGTAATGTGCTCTCCATTCTTCCCCTGTCTGGGATCTTGCTGGTCTAGGGAAACATTGTGAGAAGGATGGCTTGTTTGGATGAAGCCTGGCCCATAGAGAATCTAAATGGTCACTTGATGCAAAGTAGAGTTACTCTGAATAGGATTCTGGGCACTAGTCTCTCTATACTACTTCATGAATGGGCTATTCAGATATATCCCAATGCACAGAGATCCATAACCTTATCACATCTCATTTATATATACATGGTATATCCATGGAACACCCAGAGGCATTGCTTGTAGTTCCATTTAGAAGGATTCTCTCCATTACCTATGGTTTTGTCTGGTGCTCTAGGCCAGGGCCTGATGTTCCTCTTATAACTAGAGTTTAGTATGTCTGAATTTCTCTTTGTCCTTGTCTACTATTTACTGTTGTCCTTTCTTGCCACCTCCCTGATGAGCCTCTCAGGTCTTCAAATCCTTTAATTTTCTACCAATTTCCTTTAAAACGTTCTATCTTTCTTCCTACTTTGCAAAGCAGTCTCTGTCAACTTCATTTACATGTTTCTGTGGGTAAGTCTCATGAGATCTCACTCCTAGACAAGGATTACAGGCAACCAATGACTGTCCAGAGAGGGAGCGTTAACATCTCCAAGGCATGAGTCCCTAACTGATTGTCCAGTACAAAATGATCAGTCCTGAAGCCATATACACACAAACAACAACAAAAAATCGGACTTAGGACATTATATTTATATATCTGTGCATCCGTATATATAACTCATGTATATACATATATAGTGGTGAACATGTTAGTAGTAATAAAGGAAGGGAATGTGGGAGACTAGGAAGACGCTGGAGGGGTTGGAGGGATAAAAGAGGAGAGGGAAAATGATGTAATTATATTTTAATTAAAAGGTATAAAATGAAATATTAAAAATGAGCTGATTTTATAGTGAAAATCAGTTAAAAAATAAAGATTTATTCAATGTGGCAACTATTGTGGAACTTTCTCAGACCTCCCAATGATATAATGACATAGAGGCTTTTTTTATTATGTATATTTTTTTCTCTCTATCTTTTTTTAAATTGGATATTTTCTTTACATTTCAAACGTTTTCCCCTTTTTAGGTCTCCCCTTCGGAAACCCTCTATCCTCCTCCTCATCCCCCTGCCTCAATGAGGATGCTCTCCCATTCACCCACCCCCTCCCATCTTCCTGCCCTGGTATTCCTCTACACTCGGGCATTGAACACCCTCAGGCCCAAGGGCCTTTCTTCCTACTGATGTCCAACAAGGTCATCCTCTGCCACATATGCAGCCAGAGCCATAGGTTCCTCCTTGGGTATTCTTTGGTCGGTTGTCCAGTCCCTGGGAGCTCTTGGGGGCAGGGTGGTCTGGCCTGTTAACACTGTTGCTCTCTCCATGGGACTACAAACCCTCTCAGCTCCTTCAGTCCCTTCTCCAACTTCTCCATCGGGGACTCCAATGCTCAGTCCAATGCACAGAGGCTTTTTAATAGGGAGCTTGTAGAGTTTTCTCCAGTGGAAGGACAGGGCATCAAGTGGAGGGATGGGGTTGCCATCCCACGGTAAGGAACTCTGACCCAATTTTTTCTGTCTAGGGGAACTGCAGGGACAAAAATGGAGAAGAGCCAGAGGGAGAGGAAGTCCAGTGTCAGGCCCAGATTGGGATCAGCTGTAATTAACTAAACTATTACCTAATGTGACCATACGTTTGATTGGCTGACTACTAAATTGCATTTCTTAATTACATAAACAGCTTGTGATGGTAGTTTTCAGGGACTAGAACTTTACATTTTTAGATGAATTACATATGTACAATATCTTAAACAAGAGCTGAAACATATATACAGTATTTTGTAGCAAAATATTACCTTAAATTTCTATCAATAAATAAAAATCCACAGTAATGTAAATATTTGAGACTTGTGGTTGTTTCTAGTCTAAAAAGAGATTCAATAATGTACCCTTTTATCCTATCATTCCTAAATCCACCCTTTTCTCTTGTCATCCCTGTAATTTTAATTTTTTAACGTTTATTTTTAATGATTTTTTAAAAATGTTTTAACCTTTCTTTTAGCCTACCACCCACCAGAGGTGGTGGGAAAGAAAGGATATAGGGAAAGTGGACCTGTTTGGAAAGATTCTTTGGAGCAACTCTCATCTGTGTTGTCTGAAAATTGGCAGTTAATCCATTGGTTAGTAGCAGCAGCTCAATCCATTCACAGACATT
This sequence comes from Mus musculus, assembly GCF_000001635.26. Lineage (NCBI taxonomy): Eukaryota > Metazoa > Chordata > Mammalia > Rodentia > Muridae > Mus > Mus musculus. The sequence goes on from NC_000067.6 coordinate 171,666,425, forward strand.
TTACAGATATACTAGCAGCCCAGTTTGGTAGAGTTGGAATAGCAAACATGAATCAGCAGTGGTGGCACTAACTAGTAGAGACAGCCAGGTCTAAGCATGAGTCAGCAGGAGGGACGAGGAAGAATGCCAGCAGAAGTTTTTGGCTGTGCCTTTCTCAGGGAAGCGAAGATCAGCAAAGATGAGTCTCACAATCGTCGTACAGCTAGCTCTGTAAGTAAGCCGAGTTTAGTCTGTCACTGTCTGTTGAGTCCTAATTATATCTTCTAAACATCACATGTCCCCTACATGTCTTGTCTCAGCACATGTCTTGTCTTAGAACACGTCTTCCCTCAGCACATGTATTTGTCTTAGCTGACATCATTTTGTCAATCAGCCTGAATCTGTGGAAGCAGCAAGAAATTGCTGCACACCACCAGAAGATTTTTGGTGTGTTTTTCTCTATGGAGTCCTGACAAATGCAGCTCAACTACACAGTGTAAGGCGGACCAATACATGTGTGTTCTTAGCAAAGAATCTTTTATCATGTGTTCCTTTATGTGTGTACTTTAAGCAGAACATCTTTTTCCTGTGTCTGCTTCAGCTAAATGTTCCATCATGAGTCTGTCTTAAGTCTTTCATCTGTGTCCACTTAATCTAAGCATTCCTTTACATGTTTGCCCCAGCAGAACACCATCCAACCGTCTTTCCAAAGAACCCTTAAGTTTCCACTTCACATCTCCTTTCCCTGCTTTCCCCCTAACACTAGACAGGAGAGAAAGGAGGAAAGAGGGAAGAAAGAGAAAAAGAGAAATAAATCCTTGAATCTAACCTTTTTTTTCCTTTGTCTCCTCTTAGACCAAGACTACTAACAATTTGTAACCAAACCCCTAATCAGCTACCCACTGAGTGACCAAAAACCACCCACTCCACCTCTAGGGGATGTAGATAGCATGCTCTTAAAATTGCTTCCTGCTGTCTGGAGGTGATATAGACATAAATTTTTCTCAACCTGCTTTAATAAGGGTTCAAACTCCCCTCTAGCTTACCACACACAAGAGGTAGTAGAAAAGGAAGGTTATTAGGATATAGGGGAAGTGGACCTGTTTAGAAATAGTTCTTTGGAGTGACTTCAATCTTCGTTGTTCTCAGTCCAGTCCACTAGCAAACACCAAACATGAATCAGCAGCTGCAGTCCAATCCACTTGGCAGGCACCACACACAAATCAGGTAGGGCAATTCAATCCAGAAGCCACTGCAAGGTTCGCCAATCACCCAAGACTGCTGAAGTGGCAAGAAGCCACAGGAACCTCATGAGAGTTCTTTTTTATTCATTTTTTTATTAGATATTTTCTTTATTTACATTTCAAATGTTGTCGCCTTTCCTGGTTTCCCCTCTGAAAACCCCCTATCCCCTCCCCACTCCTTCTCCTCACCAACCCACTCACTCCTGCTTTCTGGCCCTGACATTCCCCTACACTGGGGCATCAAGCCTTCACAGGACCAAGGGCCTTTCTTCCTATTGATGACGGACAAGGCCATCCTCTGCTACATATACAGTTGGAGCCATGGGTCCCACCATGTGTATTCTTTGGTTGGTGGTTTAGTCCCTGAGAGCTCTCGGGGCACTGATTAGTTCATACTGTTGTTCCTCCTATGGGGCTGCAAACCCCTTCAGCATCTTGGGTCCTTTCTCTAGTTTCTTCACTGGGGATCCTGTGCTCAGTCAAGCATCCACTTCTATTATTTGTCAGGCACTGGTAGGATTGCAAGCTTGTACAACCACTCTGGAATTCAGCCTGGCAGTTCCTCAGAAAATTGGACATAGTACTACCTGAGAACCCAGTAATACCACTCCTGGGCCTATACCCAGAAGATGCTCTGACATGTAATAAGGACACATGCTCCACTATGTTCATAGCAGCCTTATTTATAATAGCCAGAAGTTGGAAAGAACCCAGATGTCCCTCAACAGAGAAATGGATAAGAAAATGTGGTACGGGCTGGTAAGATGGCTCAGTGGGTAAGAGCACCCTACTGCTCTTTCAAAGGTCCTGAGTTCAAATCACAGCAACCACATGGTGGCTCACAACCATCTGTAATGAGATCTGACTCCCTCTTCTGGAGTGTCTGAAGACAGCTACAGTGTACTTACATATAATAAATTTAAAAAAAAAAGAAAATGTGGTACATTTACACAATGGAGTACTACTCAGCTATTAAAAACAATGAATTTATGAAATTCTTAGGCAAATGGATGGAACTAGAAAATATCATCCTGAGTGAGGTATCCCGATCTCAAAAGAACATACATGATATACACTCATTGGTAAGTGGATATTAGCCCAGAAGCTCAGAATACCCAAGATACAATTTGCAAAACACATGAAACTCAAGAAGAAGGAAGACCAAAGTGTGAATACTTCAGTCCTTCTTAGAAGGGGGAACAAAATACCCATGGGAGGAGATACAGAGACAAAGTGTGGAGCAGAGATGGACCATCCAGAGACTGTGCAACCTGCAGATCCATCCCATATACAACCACCAAACCCAGACACTATTGTGGATGCCAACAAGAGCTTGCTGACAGAAGCCTGTTACAGCTGTCTCCTGAGAGGCTCTGCCAGTGCCTGGCAAATACAGAGAAGTTCTTTGATGAGTTTCTCTCTATGATGTCACAGCAAGCAAAGCTCAGCAATGCAGTGTAAAGTGAGCCAATATGTGTGTGCCATCAGCAAAGACTAGCAAGGTAGAGCAGGGCAAACCAATGCTTTCCCTCCTACTGTCTGTGGGGTCATATTTATATTCTTTCTAAACATCATGTGTCCTTTTACATGTTTGCTACAGCAAAAACATCCTTTCACCTGTGTCTGCTTCAGCAAAATGTTCTTTCAGATATCTGCTCTAGCAAAACGTCCTTTCACCTGTGTGCCCTAGCAAAATATCATTTGACATAACTGACTTTCCAAAGGAACCAGAAGTTTCCACCTTTCCAGGGTGGTGACATCTTTTGGGGAACCTAAGAAAACTGGGTCTGCGGACCAGTGGTGCAATGGATAACACGTCTGACTATGGATCAGAAGATTCTAGGTTCGACTCCTGTCTGGCTCGTTGGGACTGGTACTCCTTTATTAGCCGGGTGTGCTGGCGCACGCCTTTAATCCCAGCACTCCGGAGGCAGAGGCAGGCGGATTTCTGAGTTCGAGGCCAGCCTGGTCTACAGAGTGAGTTCCAGGACAGCCAGGGCTACACAGAGAAACCCTGTCTTGAAACAAAACAAAACAAAACAAAACAAAACAAAACAAAACAAAACAAAACAAAACAAAACAAAACAAAACAACTGGGATATTGGCCAAGTCCAAGAAGACCTATCCATTAACATTTGCTGTCCAGGGTGTGATGGGAAAGTGCAGGGATTGACTGAAGTCCTGACTGAAGCCTTTGAAGTTGTCATGGCTATAGGTTTTTGAGAAAACAGTTACTGAGGCTGCCTGTGAGGCTGCATCACCTGGGCTGCTTGTCCTGTCTTCATTGGTGTTTGGACCTTTGGCTCTGAAAACACATAAACTTTTAAAGGTAATATACATACCTGTAACATGTATGGAATGTGTAATGTGCACACATCTAAAGATGATTCTTTGCTCTTTGTTTGAGCATGAAAGGCATCAAACTTTATAAATCTGGAGAGTATACCCAAACTGCAGTATAAATCCCCATCCATGTTATACGACAGGATGGCATGTAATAAGTCCCGAGGACTCTGTAGCCAACAAGATTTATTGGCTGTGCAGAGACATTCATGTCCCAGCCTGTCTACCAGCTGTTCCCACATAGAAGGATTGGCATGTATGTTACCTGTTTTGTTGTTTTTCTTGGTTTCTTCTTTCATGTATGCAGCCAGCATTTTCAGGAGGCCCCCCTCATCAAATTTAGATTTTTAATTTAATTTCGATTTAAAAAAAATCTTTATTAATGTTAAAGGAATCCACAATTTTTCGTTTTCTGTTGAAACCTCTCCCCCAACACATTTCTTGACTTCCACTCTGAAGTTAGCACAACCTTATAGTATATGGGTTGGTTTAATTCATGAGTCCTTTCTAAAATCCAGTGCTTTTCAGGAGCTGTGCTACATGTCTCATCAACATTTTAAACATTCGAAAGATAGTAAAGTATTATTTAATCTGCCTTTGGTAGATGCCATATCCCCCTTACATTTTATGAACATTTCCTTTAAAGGGTAGTTAGATGGTTTACAATTGCTTGACCTGTAGGATTGTAAGATATATCTGTAACATGTTTTATGCTATAATGTGTAAAACATTGCACTCTACTGGATATATATGCCATAAAGCATCATCAGCTTCTATCTACAAAGGCATCTCTAAGATTAAACACTATTTCTAATAAATGTACATACAATCTCAGAATCTTTCTTTTTCAGAACTCAAGGCAGAAGCCCTTTGGGATTCTGAATATGTATCAGTTGTATGATGTATCAAAGTATGTTTGTATTTTAATTTTCCAAACTCTACAAAATGAAATATATATGATATTGTATTTCATTGCTCTAAAGTGCCATCATCACATAGAATCTCTATTCTTTTTTTTTTAATACTTTATATTAGGTATTTTCCTCATTTACATTTCCAATGCTATCCCAAAAGTCCCTCATATCCTCCCACCCATGCCCCTACCCACCCACTCCCACTTTTTAGCCCTGGCATTCCCCTGTACTGGGGCATATAAAGTTTGCAAGTCCAATGGGCCTCTCTTTCCAGTGATGGCCGACTAGGCCATCTTTTGGTACATATGCAGCTAGAGTCAAGAGCTCCGTGGTACTGGTCAGTTCATATTGTTGTTCCACCTATAGGGTTGCAGACCCCTTTAGATCCTTGGGTACTTTCTCTAGCTCCTCCATTGGGGGCCCTGTGATCCATCCAATAGCTGACTGTGAGCATCCACTTCTGTGTTTGCTAGGCCCCGGCATAGTCTCACAAGAGACAGCTATATCTGGGTCCTTTCAGCAAAATCTTGCTAGTGTATGCAATGGTGTCAGCGTTTGGAAGCTGATTATGGGATGGAACCCTGGATATGGCAGGCTCTAGATGGTCCACCCTTTTGACACAGCTCCAAACTTTGTCTCTGTAACTCCTTCCATGGGTGTTCTGTTCCCAATTCTAAGAAGGGGCAAAGTATCCATACTTTGGTCTTCGTTCTTCTTGAGTTTCATGTGTTTAGCAAATTGTATCTTATATCTTGGATATCCTAAGTTTCTGGGCTAATATCCACTTATCAGTGAGTACATATTGTGTGAGTTCCTTTGTGATTGAGTTACCTCACTCAGGATGATGCCCTCCAGGTCCATCCATTTGCCTAGAAATTTCATAAATTCATTCTTTTTAATAGCTGAGTAGTACTCCATTGTGTAAATGTACCACATTTTCTGTATCCAGTCCTCTGTTGAGGGGCATCTGGGTTCTTTCCAGCTTCTGGCTATTATAAATAAGGCTGCTATGAACATAGTGGAGCATGTGTCCTTCTTACCGATTGGAACATCTTCTGGATATATGCCCAGGAGAGGTGTTACAGGATCCTTCAATAGTACTATATCCAGTTTTCTGAGGAACCACCAGACTGCTTTCCAGAGTGGTTGTACAAGCTTGCAATCCCACCAACAATGGAGGAGTGTTCCTCTTTCTCCACATCCTCGCCAGCATCTGCTGTCATCTGAATTTTTGATCTTAGCCATTCTGACTGGTGTGAGGTGGAATCTCAGGGTTGTTTTGATTTGCATTTCCCTGATGATTAAGGATGTTGAACATTTTTTCAGGTGCTTCTCAGCCATTCGGTATTCCTCAGGTGAGAATTCTTTGTTTAGCTCTGAGCCCCATTTTTTAAATGGGGTTATTTGATTTTCTGGAGTCCACCTTCTTGAATTCTTTATACATATTGGATATTAGTCCCCTATCTGATTTAGGATAGGTAAAGATCCTTTCCCAATCTGTTGGTGGCCTTTTTGTCTTATTGACGGTGTCTTTTGCCTTGCAGAAGCTTTGCAATTTTATTAGGCCCCATTTGTAGATTCTCGATCTTACAGCACAAGCCATTGCTGTTCTATTCAGGAATTTTTCCCCTGTACCCATATCTTCGAGGGTTTTCCCTACTTTCTCCTCAATAAGTTTCAGTGTATCTCTATTCTTAACCCAGTGTATTGCATCTCTATAGGTTGCCATTCTGCAATTTTATCACAAGGTGGTGCCATGGGTTTTAGATTGAATTCCTCTGAAGATTGTTTTGATCTTTCTTAAAGAGGATATATGAAATTGCAGCCATTACTGCACATCTAATTATTTCTATGCTGATAATTGAAACAAAATTATACAAGGTCCAAATGCCCTCTGAGTTTTTTTTTTAAACATAGAAAAAAAATATATTTTAAACTCTGCAACTCTCTCCTTTCTTTGGAGACTTTATTATTTAAGCTTGCTATTTGTTTCTCTTTTACTATTTTCAAACTTAAACATTTACCTCTGCATCCACACTTACATAAACTCTTACTTTTGGTCATTGCTAGTTTCTGTACAGGTTTAGAGGCTCCTCTGTGATCTCGACTTCCTGATCTTGGCTTCCTGCGTTCACTCAGTCCTCAGCAGCAGATGTTGCAAGCCTCTGATTCAGGGTTGTCTTCAGTGGTGGCTTCTGCCACATCCATCAACTTTGTGCTTTGTCCAGCTCTGAGCTACCTTTCTGCAAGACATGAGCATTAAGGCCTCCCTCTGCACTGGTCCTCATAAGCCCTGCTTGCCTGCAGGTGCTGCTGGCTTGCAGGTCAGCTGGATCTCAGCTGCTCTGAGCCTTCTGTCACCTTCTGCTCATTGGTTTGCTAGGTTGCTAGGAAACCGTGTCCCAGGCTTCCATGCTGGGCTTGGCCTAAAGCCTAGTCTGCCTAAGTTTAGATTTCTAGCCCTACATTTGGTGAGCCGAATACTGTTAGACCACCTCAACTCGCCAGCTCCCAATAATGACTTTTTACTAGTTATAAAAGCTGAGGCCTTTTATCTGTTTTTTATGCAATGCAAATATTTACTCTTAATTCACATTGTCAAAATTTTTCAAGAAACAATCACAAAGGTTTATTTTAAATGTGCTTTGTATCTTTGGCTTGTTCTCGACTAGCTTGTATAACTTAGTAACTCCACAGGTAGTCACTATGTCTGACTTTCTCCATGTCTGGCTGGAGCATTTCCCAGGCCTGATTCTTTCCCAGAGTTCCTATCTATACTCTGAAGTTTCACTTTTCTTCTCCTGTCCTGTTATAGACCATCAGATCTTTATTAAACCAATCAGAAGATGATGGAGAAAATGTTTACGAAATCTTTAGGCAGGTGTGATGATCCAATAAAAATAACAATACCAAGGTCAGGCCTGTAAACAGCTCTGCGGGTAGGTAAACCAATATTTGAATAATACAAGGGTAACCTTTACACAGTGCACAAAAAGATTAACCCAACTGAGGAGGAGAGAGGAGGAAGGGAAGAAGGGTAGAGACAAGAGCAGAGTGGGACAAAGGTGGCCTGCTAAATTGACTTTGGTATTAAAGGAGGAATCTGTGTAAATGAAAGAGCTGGATGAAAATCCAGTACATGAACACTGTCTGGTCTGTTTGCTTGGTTTAGTTTTGAGCCTCTCAGCATCCCTTCCTAGGTGTTTAGAAGTCCATCTCATCCCTGGGCATTTTTGTAAACTCAGGTTTCAGGTATTGGCACACAGATGGGTGGTGTTTTTCTCTGGGATTTTCTTTGGAAAACTGCATTGCAGATCCTGGTTAGGTCTTGGTATTGTTTCCAGGTAGAGTCTAAGACACTGGTCATACCTCTGAACAATTCTTTAGGAGTTTCTTTGTGAGCGCTGGTCCCTGTGTGATCTTTCTAATGTTTAGGGAACTGTTAGGAGTGTGTAGGAAGATTACTTACAACCTCTGCCTCCCCAGAGTTCAGCCTGCTGGATGCTGTGTAGCTCTGAGTCAAGGTTTTGACCCCACCATCTAGCTATGTTCTGTAAGTAGTTCCATAACACTGGCCCTTGGTTTCCCAAGAGTGTGGTCCACAGAACATCCTAGGCTGTCAAGTCACCAACGAAGCAGGGACCTTTGTAAAATGGTATCTGCTCTATGAAGTGCCAAGTGCTGAATGCTGAGTACTGAACACCAGTTCCTAGAAAAGGAAGGACTTTTCAGTATCTTCTGTTGGTGCTATGACTGCACCAGATCCAACCCCCTTTCTTATCTTTAAAATGTCTGTAACTGACAGCACTGTGCAGATTTCCTGAGCCTCTCTGGCTCCAGTGATCTGCTATTGGTGTCACTCTCAATGTAGGTGCAGAGCTTCCTCCTACATCCTCCCCAACCCACCAACAAACCCACCCCATCCTGCCAGGAAACCCACCCCATCCCACCAACTAGGACACACTCTGAGCCTCTCTGAGAAATGTTTTGTCTTACTCTTAACTTTGGGGGTTTCTTGCTTGGTTTTGAAGCAAGGTCTCGGGTAGCTCAAACTAGCTTTTAACTTGCTATCTAGTGTGTGGAACAGGGTGATGACCTTTAAACTTCTAAGTCTTCCGACTTCTACGAGTAAGCATGTCCCACTACACCTGATGTATGCAGTTCTGGAGATCTACTGCGTGCTAGGCCAGTGCCCTACCCACTGCGATATATCTATAACTCTGGAGCTAAGTTTTCTCTTCCATAAAACGAGAATGGGGTTTATGGGTGTCCTCATTGGGATGTTTGGGTTGGAACAAGATCATGCAGATAAAAGTTCTGGCAACTATCTGCCTTAATGGATACATGTGATGGCTATTCTTGGTTATCACTTGGCTATGTCTGGAATTAACTAAAATCCAAAAATGGAGGGCATATCTGTGAGGGATTTTTTTTCTTAATTTGAAGTAGGAAGATCTTCTAATCCATATCTTTGATGTGGGAAGACACTTGCCTTTGATCTGGATCTTAAAGCAGGAAGATCCACCTTTAATCTGGGTCACACCTTCTATTGTCTGCCCATATAAGGACATGCAGAAGGACACTTTTGCTCTTTGCTTGGTTGCTTTCACCCTCACTTGCAAATCTACTCCTTCATTGGCATTAGAGCCCACTTCTACAGGATTCCAGTGTCTAGTGAAGACTCACTGTGACATCTAGCCTTGTAAATTGGGAAACTTCTGGATTCTTAGACTTTCTGTTCATAGCCAGCCATTATTGGATTAGCTGGACCACAGCCTATAAGTCATTCTAATAAATCTCATATATATGTATGAACATATATTATTAATATGAGTATATATTCATTCTGTAAGCTCTGTTAATCTAAAGAACCTTGACCAATATAATACTCAAAAACTCTATCATTATCATGACCTTGTTACAAGCAGATAGTAGTGGAGAAGGCCCACCAAGAGCAGGTACTACAGCTTCTGTTTAAATTCACACGATGAGGTCAGTCTTCTTGAACAAAGTCACAGAAGAGGTTTCTGTAGCCTTCTCTGTAGGCATATCTTGGCCCTAGGGAGTTAGACACCTGCGGTTCTAGGCCATAGTTAGCTGATTCACCCCTGTGTAAGCTGCTGATCCTTTCTGTGTAGCTTCTCTCAGGCTTGGTATTACAGTTTTTTTTAGACTTGAAGAGGCACCTCAAACCTTGGAACGGATGTTCCAAATATGTCTGTTCCCAGGGAATGCCTTAAAGATGGAAGGTTTTAGTTCCACCAAACAAGAGTAAAGACCCTTACACAAATCTTTGGTCAAATTATGCAAACTTTATTTTCTATCAGATAGGGCTATCTCCCTAAAGTGGGATTTGAGAAGATAACATCAGACAAAGCTGAAGGCAGGAGTTTATATAACCCCCCAGAACTGTAAGGCTAGGGATTAGGGGTTTCCAGATGAGGTTTGGTTACATAGGAACTTGGCTGAACATTTCTAAATTATTTGAAAGAGCATTTTATCAGGGTATGTTCTAGGTGTGAGTCAAACTCCACAGGGTGAAGAGTATGTAAAATTCCAGAAGTAGGTTAGAGCACAGTCAAGCTTGAATTTTGCAACAACCAGAAACAAACTTATTTTGACCTTTTAGCAAAATGGCTTCTATCCTTAAGATGGAGTCAGGGTGGTACATGAAAGGTTTCTTGGGCTGAGTCTGTCTTCTTCTTCTTCTTCTTCTTCTTCTTCTTCTTCTTCTTCTTCTTCTTCTTCTTCTTCTTCTTCTTCTTCTTTTTCTTCTTCTATTTTTTCTTTTTTTAAACACCAGGTTGCTATGCACCCTCCAGTGAAGTTTGCTTTGTAGCCTGAGAAACTCATATAAGAATTTATCAGGGCCCAGGAAATAGGGGGGTTGTGGTATTGCATTATTCATGAGAAGGTCTGCTAGAGCAGAACCCCTGGTGGTGGGCTTAACAATACACTAGCTTTACACCTAGCTCCCTTCCTTGTGGCAAAGGCCTGGTCCCCGCCTTCTTTTGATGTATACATTCCTTTTGTATTGTGTCACTGTAATTCAGTGGATGTATCTTGCCTGGTTTCTTGTTATTCTTCTGTACAAAAAGTTCGATGCTCAACTTGACAAAGTACATTCAGATTCTACACAATCTCCTGTGTGCATCTGTCTGTCATTTTCGCCGACTCTTTGCTCATCTGCACCCAGAGACCCGTCCTACACAGACAAGGGATCCAAGAGGGTCTGCCGCACCAGGTCATATCAAACAAGTTAGCACTCAGCACATCTCTGTGAGTTTGAGGCCAGCCTTGTCTACAGAGAGAGTTCCAGGGCAGCCAGGGTTACACACAGAGAAACACTGTCTTGAAAAATCAAACCAAGCCAAACCAACAACAAAACAAAAACAAAAAATGAGAGTCAGTTATCACACCCTAGTTGACCTTTGAGAGCTGTTTTCAGTGAGGCCTGATCTTCCACACTTCCCTGTTGGGTAAAGGTAGACTCAGAGTATAACTACCCTGGAAGGAACAAGGACCTTTTAGTAAGAAACATTTCCATCCTTTCCTTATTCTATTGGACAATTGAAACAATGGAACCCAGTTAAATTTCCCTAGCAATTCTATTGGGGGAGGGGGATATGAAATCCTGGTGTCAGCCAAAGGATCCTTCTTCACAGGAAGAGTTTTTTACACTGAGCTGACATCTAATTGAACTGCTTTGCAAGATGGTGAAGCTAAGACGACGATGGGCCAGTGGTGGGCAGGGACACACTTTGTCCTGGATTGTGCAATTGCTTAGTACTTCTCGCCCTTTATTTAAACATAAACCTTATAATAGTCTTCCTAAAGACAGACTTTGAGAATCATTGGACACCTTTAATTTTTCTTCTCAGTGAGGCCACTGTGGTGGTTTGAATAAAAATGCCCCCCATAGACTCATAGGGAGTGGCACTATTAGGGGATGTGGTCTTGTTGGACTAGGTGTGTCACTGGTGTGGGCTTTGAGGTTTCAGTTGCTCAAGCCACGCCCAGTGGTTTAATCTTATTGCCTGCTGCCTGCAGATGGGATGTAGAACTCTCAGTTCCATCTCTAGCACCATGTTGCCTGTGCAAAGCCATTCTTCTCTCTATGATGACAATGGACTAAACCTCTGAACTGTTAGCCAGCCCCAGTTAAATATTTTTCCTTATTTGAGTTGCTGTGGTCATAATGAATCATCACAGCAATAAAACTCTAAGACAGGCACATTGAAGATTTTTCCTCTATTTGGTTTTCATTATTGATTATATTATTAATTGAAGTATTGAGGATGGGCAGCTACCTAATTGTTTGGGAGTCAGAGGACAGGTTTCCCCTCTAAATGCACCAGCAACAAAAGCAAGGATATAATTTCCTTAAGTTGGCACACCTTATTAGTACAAAATTACAAATATAAAAATGTGAAATTCTTACTAGAATTATTCCCTTCTCAAAGTAAGATAGTAAAGAATATAGAATTCCTACTCTGCATCCCACCCAGAGAGTCAATTCCCACTACTCTCTGAAGAATCACTAAGAAAATACAAGTTAGACATAAGAAAGAAATGCAGTAGAGAAGAAATGCTTGAAGTGCTGTGTGTCCACACCAGCAAGTATTGAGCTCTGTTCGACATCTTTTGTTGTTGTTCTTCTTTTTGAAGAAAGCCTAATATCCAGGGACAATGTTTACAGCAAGTGACAAAAAGTCATATACAAAGTATATGACACATCACACACATCTATCTCTATCTCTATATCAATATCATCTATATCAATATCTAGTGGAATTCCAGTTATCTAGCTGAATGTACATAAGCATTGAAGATATTAGGAGGAAATATTGAGTACTGGAAAGTTAATAGTACTATTTTCCCCACTGGGTAAGGAGATTATGCATAATTTACTTTTAAATTCGTATTTTTCATCTGTGGGGGATAACTTTTCTATAATAGTTATTGTCATAGTTAGGGTTTCTATTGCTGTGAAGATACACCATGACAACTATAACTCTTATAAAGGAAACATTTAATCAGGACTGGATTACAGTTTCAGAGGTTCAGTCCATTATTGTCATGGGATGAAGCAAGGCAGCACACAAGCAGGCATGGTGCTGGCGAAGAAGCTGAGAGTTCTACGTCTTGATCCACAGGCAGCAGAAGGAGACTGTGTACACACTGGGCATAGTTTGAGAGGATGAGACCTCAAAGCCTGCTTCCACAGTGACACACTTCCTCCAACAAGGCCACACCTACTCCAATAAGGCCACTCCTTCTTTTTTTTTTCTAAAACCATATTACTTTTATCTTGTAGAAAACTCAGGAGATTATTTCTTTCCTTACAAAACCGAATTTCAATGACAGCCCAATAAACTCAAGCAGTAGGGACCCTAACTCTGGCGCTATTCTGGCCTGAGAACATGCTTTACCGAATGTATCCTGGCTCCTTTTTGCCTTCTACTACTTCTTTGTCAACTTCCACACACACAATGTCAGAATTAGGAACTTCGAACATTGGTTCTAGTAACAGCTTTTCCATTATAGACCGAAGACCTCGTGCACCTGTTTTTCTTTCCAGGGCCATTCTCGCTATGGCTTTCAGAGCACTCTCAGTAACATTCAGCTCACACTTATCCATGCTGAACAAGGCCTGATGCTGAGGGATAACAGCATTCCGTGGCTCGGTCAGTATTTGTACAAGTGTCTTCTCATCTAGGCTGTGCAAAGGAACCACCACAGGAGCCATCCTTGTTTGCACCGTCTTTTGAGGCAAAGTATGCTGGTGTTTCTGAAAAGGTCCTAAGAGAAGCTCTGCGCAGAACCTGAGCGTCCAAGGTCCCCAGGCTTCCTAACATTGGCACATGAATGCGCCCACACGAAATACCTCTCTGCGCGGAGGTGAGCGAGGTGGTGAGAAGCCGGGCGGCCACAGCGCTGCAGGTACAAGCGCCGCAACTGGACATCTCCGCGGGGTCTAGGCCAGGGCTTCGCACCCTGAGGATGGAGGGGGCTCAGCGAGCCCATCGTGCCGTGTGAGGAGGGTTCCGCTGACTGGCTCTGCTCCCTTCCGCCGGTTCTATGCTGGCGCAGCGTTTTCCCCACCAGGCAGCCAGCAAGGCCACTCCTTCTAATAGTGCCAAGCCTTATAGGCCAAAAATTCTCACACCCGAGTCTGTGTGGGTCATTTGTATTCAAGCCACCACAGCCACATAATCATTTTAATTAAAAATCTTTTCACAATGCCAGGATGGAGCTTGTACTGCTTCCTTGAGAGCTGAGCTTTCTATGAAGTGATGTGAACGAGAGTTCAAGGAAGCCAGAAGAAAGAGATGCAGGGGAGGTGACTCTGAATCTCTAGAGGGGGCAAACCGCGAGGGTATCTAGTTGAGGAGTAGCGAAGAGGACAAAGGCACTCCAGGCAGAGAGCAAAGCAAGGAGGCAAGAGAGAAAAAAAATGATTGCAGCCCAGGCAGGACTCAGTTAGAACTCTGTCCAGACTTCTAGTCTTGGATTCCTCGTGGACGGTAGAATATGTACACATGATGGACCTGGCATGTGCTGATGGAACGAGTGGGCCAAATGACAACAAATGCCAAGTAACCTATTAGTTCATTAGCCTCCTACTTCATTGTCTACCTCCATTGGGATCTCTTGCAAACCATACATAGGAGAAAGGGGACGATTTCAAACCTTCATTAGCTATGCTCTTCCATTCTGCCTTAGATTCTTAGGCTAGCCAAAAAACGACAGATCTTCTCAGGGAACTTGAGAATCAACTCTAGGGTGTGAGACACATTGGATCAGAGACCATCTCTGCCTTTGCCTTTCTGCCTCTGCCTCAAGTGCTGGCATGAAAGGGGTGCACCACCACCACGCCCATGTTGAGAACTGTATTTTTTTTTTAGGTTTATTTATTTTTATGTGTATGGCTGTTTTGTATGCATGTACATATGTATGTCATGTGCATTCCTACTCTCCGTGAGAAGAGGTAAGAAGAGGGTGGCAGATCCCCTGGAACTACAGTTACACATGGTTCTGAGCCTCCATATAGATACTGGGAATCAATCAAACCTGGGTGACCTCCAAGAACAAGTGTTGTTAACTACCAAGACACGTCTACAGCCTGAGCACCGTGCTGTATGTTTGGAAGTGCTGCAGCTGGTTCTCCACACCTGCTCTTTGCGTATTTTTGCAACCCTGTCCTCTTTCTCCTGCTTCTAGGAAGACTCTGCTAAGATGGGTGGGGAGTTGGTTTTTGAGATACTATGGGGCTGGACCACGCCTATTTCCGCATCCTGCTGGTCCTCTCATTTTGCCCTACCTCCTCTTCTCAGTTCCTTTTTAATGTGTAATCTAAAACTGTCTCTGCCTAAATCCACCATAAAACCTTGCTCATTTGCTCCTGCCGTATCTTCTCTTCTAGTTCAAAGCTTTGCTGTCTGCCATGCTGGGCAGAGAAAACAGCAGGCACAGTGCAGAAAGGCATAAGAAAAGGGCCGGAGGCTGGCCAGACCTGATTTCTAGAAGATTCTGGTGAGACTCATAATCTTAACATCTTTCTGCATGTGGAGAATAAATGGGAAAGTTCACCATAACTGACACATGACTTAGGCAAACCTGACTCTGAGTTTCAATAAGGTACAAGAATTGATACCTGCTGTAGCTATCTCATAGACCTCTCGTGTGATCAGGAGCATAAGACATGATTCCCAATGTCAGGTAGTGAGTTGACTTGGTGTCTCCTCCTGTAGAAGCAGGCTGCATGCGGAACAGGGCAGAGGGCCATGTGAACGGACAGATGGGCGTTGCTGGAGGTGGCTGGAGATAGTCAACTCCCCTCTGCGACGCTGGTGGTCTCTGCCCAGTCACAGCCTCTCCTTACTCCCCACAGGCAACAGCAGATTCGGCCTCAGTGCTCAAAGTGCACTGCTGAAAAATCCATTCTTTTAAGCCAAGCTATTTTTCTTGTTGATCTCTAGTGGGTAGGAGAATTTGAAATCTCATTCCATGTGGTGTGATGGTAGTGGTCTGCTTTCCTGTTGTGTATGGTAATTCGTGAAATAGAGAAAAAACAGAAAAACCTCATACGACTTCCGGTTTTGGGTTTTGCTTCCTGATTGAAGGGCAGGCGCCCTGACTTCTCTTACAGTTGTCTCCAGTGTTCTGGGGAAGCTTCTCTAAGTATTATGTGCTTCATAAAACAGGGATGGTGTCTGGTCCTGGAACTGCTACTGCTGCCCTTGGGAACTGGATTTCAAGGTAGCTTCCTCCAAGTGTCCGGCTGTGCACTGAAGGCATGGCCAGCTGGGAAAGGGGAGGTGGGATGTAGCTCAACCCTGGAAATGAGCATGCTCCTGGGCTGGGTGCTACCATGCTCGCAGCGGGACTGGGGGGAAGGCTGGGACGTGTTCCTCAGCTCTGGAAAACGAGGCCCCATCTCTTTTCCCAGGAGGACAAGAGAAACGGGACCTGGGGAGGTGGGGAAGTAGGACCCTTGTACTACATATACCTCATGCCTGGTGCTCTGTGAAGGAATTTTTAGTAAGAGGAAGCTCTCTGCTAAAAGGAGCTCCGTTTTTTTTTAATATATTTTTTATTACGTATTTTCCTCAAATACATTTCCAATGCTATCCCAAAAGTCCCCCATACCCTCCCCCCCACTTCCCTACCCACCCATTCCCATTTTTTTGGCCCTGGTGTTCCCCTGTACTGGGGCATATAAAGTTTGCAAGTCCAATGGGCCTCTCTTTCCAGTGATGGCCGACTAGGCCATCTTTTGATACATATGCAGCTAGAGTCAAGAGCTCAGGGGTACTGGTTAGTTCATAATGTTGTTCCACCTATAGGGTTGCAGATGCCTTTAGCTCCTTGGGTACTTTCTCTAGCTCCTCCATTGGGGGTCCTATGATCCATCCAATAGCTGACTGTGAGTATCCACTTCTGTGTTTGCTAGGCCCCGGCATAGACTCACAAGAGACAGCTCTATCTGGGTCCTTTCAGCAAAATCTTGCTAGTGTGTGCAATGGTGTCAGCATTTGGAAGCTGATTATGGGATGGATCCCGGGATATGGCAGTCTCTAGATGGTCCATCCTTTCGTCACAGCTCCAAACATTGTCTCTGTAACTCCTTCCATGGGTGTTTTGTTCCCAATTCTAAGAAGGGGCAAAGTGTCCACACTTTGTTCTTCGTTCTTCTTGAGTTTCATGTGTTTAGCAAATTGTATCTTATATCTTGGGTATCCTAAGTTTCTGGGCTAATATCCACTTATCAGTGAGTACATATTGTGTGAGTTCCTTTGTGATTGAGTTACCTCACTCAGGATGATGCCCTCCAGGTCCATCCATTTGGCTAGGAATTTCATAAATTCATTCTTTTTAATAGCTGAGTAGTACTCCATTGTGTAAATGTGCCACATTTTCTGTATCCATTCCTCTGTTGAGGGACATCTGGGTTCTTTCTAGCTTCTGGCTATTATAAATAAGGCTTCTATGAACACATGCCCTTCTTACCAGTTGGAACATCTTCTGGATATATGCCCAGGAGAGGTATTGCTGGATTCTCTGGTAGTACTATGTCCAATTTTCTGAGGAATCACCAGACTGATTTCCAGAGTGGTTGTACAAGCTTGCAATCCCACCAACAATGGAGGAGTGTTCCTCTTTCTCCACATCCTCGCCAGCATCTGTAGTCACCTGAATTTTTGATCTTAGCCATTCTGACTGGTGTGAGGTGGAATTTCAGGGTTGTTTTGATTTGCATTTCCCTGATGATTAAGGATGTTGAACATTTTTTCAGGTGCATCTCAGCCATTCGGTATTCCTCAGGTGAGAATTCTTTGTTTGGCTCTGAGCCCCATTTTTTTAATGGGGTTATTTGATTTTCTGGAGTCCATTTTCTTGAGTTCTTTATATATATTGGATATTAGTCCCCTATCTGATTTAGGATAGGTAAAGATCCTTTCCCAATCTGTTGGTGGTCTTTTTGTCTTATTGATGGTGTCTTTTGCCTTGCAGAAGCTTTGCAACTTTCTGAGGTCCCACTTATCGATTCTTGATCTTATAGCACAAGCCATTGCTGTTCTATTCAGGAATTTTCCCCCTGTACCCATATCTTCGAGGCTTTTCCCTACTTTCTCCTCTATAAGTTTCAGTGTCTCTGGTTTTATGTGAAGTTCCTTAATCCACTTAGATTTGACCTTAGTACAAGGAGATAGGAATGGATCAATTCACATTCTTTTACATGATAACCGCCAGTTGTGCCAGCACCATTTGTTGAAAATGCTGTCTTTTTTCCATGGTTTTAGCTCCCTTGTCAAAGATCAAGTGACCATAGGTGTGTGGGTTCATCTCAGGGTCTATAAATGGTTTTTAATAAACTTTATTAATCCTAATACAACTCTGTCAGCCCCGTAATACTTCAGAGCCCTATGGACTTAATCAGCTCTAGTGCAATACGGGGGTTGGGGGGGGAGGGAATTACCCCTAGTCTAACTATCTGTATGTTAGACTGTCAACTTCCACAGCTATGCTCTCCAGATACTTGCTGTTGTGTCATCCCAGGTTATTTCTTCTCCAACAGCCTGTCCCCAGAGTCCATTTCGCTCTGACATGTGTTCCTGCTCCATCATATCTAATGGAAACCTCCTGTTCCCTCCTCCTCCTTCTTCCTTATAGAAGGGGCCACTGAAAATGGCATTATACTGGGTATGAGAAGAACTGTGTTTTATCTGGACTCCATGCTGTAGGGTGTTTTTTTGTTTTGTTTGAAACAGGGTTTCTCTGTGTAGTCCTGCTGTCCTGGATTCTCTTTGTAGGCCAGGGTGGCCTCGAACTCAGAGATCGAACTGCCTCTGCCTACTGAGTGCTGGGATTAAAGAGATGTGCCAGCATGCTCAGCCTGTAGGGCTTTTTCATGACTTAGTTTCCTCCACTCAAAAATGGCCATGATGTCTTACTTTCCCTGTCTCCGAGGAACTTCTAGTCAGATTCAATGAAATTTCAAATGTCAAGAAGCTCTGGGGACACACGAAGCATGAGGCAGATGCGAGTGGGGGATACTCATACATGAACTTTCAGGCCCCAACCTCTTACCTCCACCCCAGATCTGAATTTCTGTTCTTCTTCTTCTTCTTTTTTTTCAAGCATCTACTCTAGACTTTCCAGATGCACGCATTCAAACTTTGACTCATCAGGGTTTTTTCGTTCTGACTTTTTATTTCTGTCTAACGAGTGCCCCCAGAGCCAGTGCTGAAAATAATAGCTACAGCTAATCTCACTCATGATCAGAGGTGGTTGTCGATAGGTACTGTTCATTCACGGTTCCTCTGCTACTTGCAGAGAGATCACGGTGGAGCCCAGAGTCACCTGCAGGCATTTTGAACCGCATGGCCAGTGTCTGGACTGTAATGTATCTGGCAGTCAGTTAAGATGGACCAGCCACTACTGCCTGTTAGTTCTCACCTAGCTTTGCAAGTTGAACTTCAGCATTCTGTTTACTGAAGCAGCCACGAATGCTCATCCTTCTTCCAGAGGAGGGGACATTATTGTTACTGTTCTTTTGAGACAGGGTCTTCTGTAACCCAGCTGACCTCACATTTGCTGTGTAACCAAGAACAACCTTGAACTCCTGGTCTTACTGCCTCTGCTCCCCAACTGCTGGGATCACTGACTTGGATCACCTCAAGGGAAAGGGAGCAGAAACCCCAGTAGATAATACTGAAGGGAGGGGTAAAATTTCCCATAGCCAAGCATGGTGGTGCACACCATTAATCCCCCCACTCAGGTGGCTCTTTGGGAGTTCAAGGCCAGGTTGGTCCACATGACAAGTTCCACACTAGCTAGATAATAGGAAGGTTCTGTCTTCAACAAACAAAAAACAAAATAAAAACAAAAGCCCATGTCCCATAGTTTCTCTCCTACCCAACTTTTCTGTTCTTTCATTGTTGTCTGCCCCAATTAATAGCACATCCATTTGTTCAGTTTCTCAAGCCAGAATTCTAGTATCCCCAGTTCCCTTCTTTCCCTTGTCTCGAACAACCAGACGTGTGCAAGTCTATCAACATCCATTGTCTCTCATTCTGGACGAAATGGTAGCACTCACCAGTCCTAACTGCTCTTTTTGGACCATTCTCTGTACCTAGCTGATTTTGAATACTGCCATTGGGTTAAGCTTTCTAAAATAGTTACCTTTATTTCACTTAAAAAAAAAGTGAACCTTCTCAATAGCTGCTATGGCAAATGAGAGGGCTGAAATTTTGAGCACAAAGGTCACTCATCATCTTGCAGTCCCCTCCTGCCGGTATCCAGACTGTGCTCATTGCATTTAAATGGATCTTGCCTCTGTTGTCTTTGAATGCTGGATGCTAGTATTAGATTATTAGATCATTAGAGTTAAAAGAACTGTCCTCAATCCAGCTCCACCTTCTCATGGTAGCCTCTATGGAGGACGAGGAAGGAGGAAGGTTTTGCTCTTTCCTTGCTAGCTCTCACTCTTGCTGGCAAGTCCATTCCTTCCCTGGGTTAGAGCTTACTGTTTCAGGATTTTGATGTCTACTGAAGACCAGCTGAGACATTCACCCTCATGCTGGATTCTTGGACTCTATTAGGAGACAGCCATTGTTGGATTAGCTGGGCCACCGCCTGTGAGCTACTCTAATAAATCTATCTAATAAAGCATCCTATCAGTTGTGTTCTTCTAGAGAATCTTGACTTATACAAGAACTTAAGTCATTTCATTCCCTGAGTCAAGCAAACAAAACAAAGCCTTCTCTTCCCCTTCTCTGTCCTTTCACGTGCCTTGTGATCTCTCTGTTTCCTTTTCTCCTTTCCTACACGCTTCAGAATCCACGGCAAGTGGCCTACTAACCTCACTATGTTCCCTGTCTCAGAAAAGGACATCCTGCGATTGTCACCAAGTCTTAAGTCCAAGGTCTTTATATCTATTGCCAAATTAATTCCTAAGTGGGTTTATATAGGTTTACATATTTACATAAGTAAATACATGACCTCATCAGAGAGCTCCAGGTGACACCACACCTTTAAGTCTCAGCTGCAGTTTTTTCTTAAAGAATTTTATTAAAAATACAAGATTTATGGTTTTAGTAATCAGAATTTCTTCTTTAGAGCATTTTTCTCTTTCCTGAGTAATTCCTTCATATGAGATTATGACACCTCTCTCTCTCTGTCTCTCTTTCTCTCTCTCTGTCTCTGTCTCTCTGTGTCTCTGATTCTCTCTGTCTGTCTCTGTGTGTGTGCATGTTTGTGTTATTTAAGGGGCTTACTATGTAGCACAGTCTGACCTTGAACTCATAATTCTATTGAGTCAAACTTTTAAGTGCTGAGATACAATTATATGCTATCATAACAAATATAATTAAGCTTTTATAACACACAAGTATATGTATACACAGAGGCAGGATCATTTCTATTCCTAATATAATCTACAGGTAAGTACTGTCACTTTGTCTTGAGGTCTAGACACACTGCTTTGCTGTAAAAGATTAAAACCAACAGTCATTCGCTTTACTCCTGTCTCATCTACCCTCTTAGAAATAACAGAAATATCCATAACAATTAAAAATGGATGCGTCAAGACGTTAACCACCAACAAATCACTTCCTTCTTTGGTAAGCAGACATATCCAGTAATTAGAATTGTTACATGCAGATGGTTGAGGAGGAAGGAACAGCATCCTGTTCACAACTGTTTCTCTGCACTTTCCCACGTGAGAAGGCTCTAAGGCATATTCTCCTCTATCATCAAATTCTGAGCACTCCCATCTTCAAGTGTTCATCTGAGGCTTGTTAGAGAGGCTGTTTGGGATAACCTAAGTTAGTTCTTCATGGATTGGGTGGGGAACTTTTTTTTTTTTTTTTTTTTTTTTTTTTTTTTTTTTTTTTTGGTTTTTCGAGACAGGGTTTCTCAGTAGCCCTGGCTGTCCTGAAACTCACTTTGTAGACAAGGCTGGCCTCAGACTCAGAAATCCACCTGCCTCTGCCTCCCAAGTGCTGGGATTAAAGGCGTGCACCACCACAGCCGGTGGAACTTTTTTTTTAATGAAACTTTTTTTTTATTAAATGTTCTTTTTTTATTATTAGATATTTTCTTCATTTACATTTCAAATGCTATCCTGAAAATCCCCTATACCCTCCCCCTGCCCTGCTTCCCAACCCACCGACTCCAGCTTCCTGGCCCTGGCATTCCCCTATACTGAGGCATATAATCTTTGCAAGACCAAGGGCCTCTCCTCCCACTTATGGCCAACTAGGCCATCTTCTGCTACATATGCAGCTAGAGACATGAGCTCTGGGGTTACTGGTAAGTTCATATCATATTGTTGTTCCTCCTATAGGGTTGCAGACCCCTTCAGCTCCTTGGGTACTTTCTCTAGCTCCTTCTTTGGGGGCCCTGTGTACCATCCAATAGATGACTGTGAGCATCCACTTCTGTATTTGCCAGGCACTGGTATAGCCTCACAAGAGACAGATATATCAGGGTCCTGTCAGCAAAATCTTGCTGGCATATGCAATAGTGTCTGAGTTTGGTGGCTGTTTATGGGTTTATGGGATGGATCCCTAGGTGGGGCAGTCTCTCCGTCTCTGGATGGTCCTTCCTTCAGTCTAAGCTCCAAACTTTGTCTCTGTAACTCTGGATGGGGAACTTTTGTTCCAATGCCTGAGATACTTTTGGTTATTTCCAATGAGGAAATGCTACTGGAGTCTGGTGAGCAGAGGCCAGCGTGACTTAGAATGTTAGATTCTTAGAATCACAGAACAGATCCCTCTTCTACAAAAAAAAAAAAAAAAAAAGGTAATATTTTGGCTCCAAATACCAAAATAGCAATAGATAATAGAAATCACTGACCTGGGCCATATATTAAATTCACATGGAAATAAGAGTGGGAATAAATGTGGATGTATATCCAAAGACTTAAATTTTGGACATGATGACACATGAATATATTCCCAGCATCTGGGAAGCTAAGGCAAGAGAACCTGTCATTGAAGGTCATCTTTGACTATATAGTGAGTTTGAAGTCATCCTAGGACACATTTCACTTTATCTAAAAACATAAAATGAGAGTCCCAGTGAGGATGTTCTCTTGGGCAGTGTATTTTAAAAGGCCAGGGCACTTGCATTGCTGCTTCCAAAACTCAGGTATGGGGGCTTGTGGTTGTTTAGACTGAAAATATTCTGTGTGAAGGATGGTCAAATATAGACTGGACCAATCAGAAGCAACTTGGAAACAAGTGTCTGGTCTATCTGCATCAGTCAAAGGACAAAACAGCCAGTGTAAGCAAATATAGTGAAACCACCAAACTAGACTACTCCAAGGGAATAAAAAGGTTATTTTGGAACAAAACTGTCTCAGAGAGTAGAGGGCAATGACTTGGCAGGAAAGCAAGCAGATTTTATATGACAGGGTAGGAGTCTTGAATGCAGAGATCAGCATGCCTGTCTCCTGGGATTAAAGGTGTGTACCACCATGCCTGGATCTAAATTTAGCTGGGCAGGATCTTGCCCGAAGGTCCCACTTCCTTAATCTGTTATCTCCTAGAACACAGGATTTTGCTCCATTTCACTTCCTGGTACCCCTTTAATACTCAAACCACATATTATATATTTTTTTTCCTTTCTAAGCTTGCTATGTTTGTTCTAACTTCTTTTCATAAGACTTAACCAGAGAACAAAGTCTCTGCTGGGCTTTTTTGAAACTTCCTTTGTCAAAGCAATTAATCTGAATAGCCTCACCTTAGCCTCAGGCAGACTTTTCAGACAAGGGCAAAAGTAGCCACATTCTTCGACAAAATACCACAAAAATAGTCTTTATGCCACATTCTGAGATTCTTCTCCTTTGAAATCTCTTGGGCCAGGTCAACACCGTTCAAATTACTCCCAGTAACAGTCTTCCATATTCCTACTAGGATGACCCATTAAGCCCCATTTAAAGCATTCCACTGTGTTCCAAATCCAAAGTCCCCAAATCTACATTCTTTCAATTAAAAGCATGGTCAGGCCTATTGCAGCAATACCCCACTCCCAGTACCAACTTCTGTCTTAGTTAGAGTTTTACTGCTGTAAACAGACACCATGACTAAGGCAAGTCTTATTAAAAAAAAAAAACCAACATTTAAATGGGACGGGCTTACAGGTTCAGAGGTTCAGTCCATTATCATCAAGGTGGGAGCATGGCAGTATCCAGGCAGGCATGGCGCAGGCAGAGCTGAGAGTTCTACGTCTTCATCCAAAGGCTATAGTGCAAGACTGGCTTACAGGTAGCTAGGGTGAGAGTATTAAGCCCACACCCACATGACACACCTACTCCAACCAGGTCACACCTATTCCAATAAGGCCACACCTCCAAATGATGTCACTCCCTGGCCCAAGAATATACAAACTATCACAAGTCTCTAGCAGACATAGGTTGTTTGAGCTAATTGGGAACAAGGTATACTTTGCTTGCATTAGGCTCAGAGAATGGCAATAGTGGCTTTCCCTGACAAATAGGGACCCAAATCACAAGGTGTCTGAGGCCTGGCTGGGTTTAGGTTTCAGTTTACCTGGTAAGAGTTCTGTTCACCTGGCTTGGGCCTGCGGCCATCATCTTAGGACATCATCAGTAGCATTGCCTTTTGTGGGCCCTGCTTTGTGACATAACAGATAAGTTCTCAACAAATGGTGGAGTGGATAGATGGACTGGAAGGATGATGGAATACTGAAATGGAGGCTTGAATGAATTTTGAAAGTTCTGGAGCCATAGATCCTTTTATGTTTGGGATCTGTCTTCTGATATCTTCTTCAATTTCTTTAGTGACTTGAAGTTTTTATCATCCAAGTATTTCGCTTGCTTGATTAGCATTAACACAAGATACCTTATATTATTTGAGGCTTTTGTGAAGGGTGTAGTTTCCCTTACCTGTTTCTCTGTCTGTTTGCCATTGGTACATAGGAGAGCTACTGACTTAATTTTGTATCCAGCTACTTTGCTTGAAACTGTTTATCAGATATTGGAGTTCCCAGTGGAATTTTTAGGATCACTTATATATACTGTTATATCATCTGCAAATAAAGAAACTTTGACTTCTTCTGTTCTAATTTGTATTCCCTTGATCTCTGTCAGTTGCCTTATTGCTCTAGCTAAGACTTCAAGTACTATATTGAATAGGTATGGAGAGAGCAGACAACCTTGTTTTGTTTCGAATTTTAGTGGAAATGCTTTGAATTTATCTACATTTAATTTGATGTTGGCTACTGGCTTGCTATAAACTCACTTTACTTATGTTTAGGTACGTTTCTTGTAGCTCTAGTCTCTCCAGGACTTTTATCAGGAAGGACTTTGGATTTTGTCAAAGGGCTTTCTGCATCTAAAGAGATGATCATGTGGTTTTTTTTAAATTTGAGTTTATTTATATGGTGGGATATATCTATATCTATCTATCTATCTATCTATCTATCTATCTATCTATCTATCTATCTAATCTCTATCTATCTATCTATCTATCTATCTATCTATCTATCTATCTATGATATATTGATATATGTATGTTGAACCATCCCTGTATCTCTGGGCTTAAGCCTACTTTATCATGGTGGATGATATCTTTTGATGTGTCTTGGATTCAGTTTGTAAGTATTTTATTGAATTTTTTACATGAATATTCATAAGGGAAACTGACCTGTAATTATCTTTCTTTGTTGAGTCTTTCTATGGTTTGAGTATCAGGGTATTTGTGGCCTCACAAATATGAATTGGACAATGGTCCTTCTGCTTCTATTTTTTTTTTTGGAATAATTTAAGGAGTATTAGCATTAACTCTTCTTTGAAAATCTGGTAAAATTCTGAGCCATGACTGGCCATGATCATTTTTTTGGTTGGAAGATTTTTTAATCCCTGAGACTGCTTCTATTTCACTAGGTTTGTTTAATTTTCTTATCTTGATTTAACTTTGTTAAAGGTAATGTATAAAAAAATATCCATTTCTTTTAGATTTTCCAATTTGGTGGAGTGTAGGTCTTTAAAGTATTTTCTTGTGATTTGTCTCCTTTTTGTTTCTGATTTTGTTCATTTGGGCATTCACCCTTAGCTTTTTAGTTAATTTGGATAAAAAATATGTCAAATTTCTCAAAGTACCAACTCTTTGTTTCATTGATTTGTTTATTTTCCTTTCTTTCTATTTCATTGATTTCAGCCCTGAGTTTCTTTCTTGCCTTCTACTCCTCTTGGGTGTGATTACTTTTTTTTTTCTTTTCTAAAGCTTTCAGGTGTTCTGTTAAGTTACTAGAATGAGATTGCTCCACATTTTTTTTCATTTTTCTTATAGACATTTACTGCTATAAACTTGACTCTTTGCACTGCTTTAACTGTGTTCCAGAAGTTTGGGTACGCTGTGTACTCATTTTCACTCAATTCTAGAAAGGTTTTAATTTATTTCTTAATTCTCTCTTGGTCTATTTTCCATCTAGTAGAGAGTTGTTCAGTTTCCATGAATTTGTCACTTTTTGTTGTTGATATCTATCTTTAATCCATGGTGGTAAGAGAGGATGCACGGAGTTATTTCAATTTCTTTAATATCTTTTGTATCTTTTATTGCTTTGTGTCTGAAAGTCCCATGAGGTGCAGAGAAGAAGGTGCATTCTTTTTCTGTCTAGTTGAAATGTTCTGTAGACATGTATTGGCTTCATTTAGTTTTTAATGTCTCTTAACTCCAGTATTTTTTTGTTGTTAAGTTTTTGTCTGGATGACCTGTCCATTGTGAGAGTTTGGTATGGAAGCCTCCCACTATTGGTGTGTGAAGGTTAAACTGTAGTAGTGTTGCTTTTACAAATGTGGGTGTACTTGTGTTTGTACAAGATAACAAAATGGCTACACCAGCTTGCTTCTTAGGTCTATTTCCTTGGAATATATTTTCCCATGCTTTTACACTGAGGTGATGTCTATCCCTGATGTTGAGGTGTGTTTCTTAGCTGCAGCAGGATGGATCCTGTTTTGCCTCCATTCTGTTATTCTGTGTCTTTTATTGGGGGAATTGAGACCACTGATAATGAGAGATATCAATGAATAGCACTTGTTGATGCCTATTATTTTGTTGTTGTTGATACTGTGTTTTTTCCTTCTTTTGACTTTGCATGTCTGGGATTACTTATTCCCTATATTTTCTTGGATGTAGTTATCCTCTTTAGGTTGATGTTTTCTTTCTAGCATCTTCTGAAAGGTTGGAGTCTTAGACAGATACTGATTAACTTTGGATTTTCTCGTGAAATATCTTATTTTCTCCAGGTATTGTAATTGAAAGTGTTTATGAGTATAATAGTCAGGGTCTCTTGGAGTCTTGCAGCACACTGTCCAGATACTTCTGGCTTTTAGAGTCTCCACTGAGTAGTCAGTATAAGTCTAATATGTCTGCTTTTATAAATTACGTATTCTTTAGCTCCTTTGAAGCTTCTAACATTGCTTTAACAATTTTAACAATTTTTGTTTGTTCTGAACATTTAGTGTTTTGATTATTATGTGCCAAGGAAGTCTTTCTTTTGTGGTCGAGTCTATTTGGAGTTCTGTGAGCTTCTAATACTTTGCTAGGCATCTCCTTCTTTAGATTATGGAAACTTTCCTCTATTATTTCATTGAAAATATATTCTATGCCTTTGACCTATGTTTCTTCTCCTACCTCTATTTCTATTATTCATAGATATGCTCTTTTCGAAGTATTCCAGGTTTCTTGAATGTTTTGTGTCAGGAGTTTTTTAGTTTTAATACTTTCTTTGAATGATGTATCCACTTAATCTATTGTGTCTTTGATTGCGATCCTCTCTTCCATCTCTTATATTCTGTTTGCTGAAGCTTGCCACTTTGCTTCCTGTTCGTGTTCCTAAATTTTTCATTTTCTGATTTCCTACAGATTGGTTTGATTCTTTTTCCACTTTCAGGTCTTGAAGGGTTTGATTCATTTCTTTCCACTGTTTGTTGGTGTTTACATAGACTTCTTCAAGAGACATATTCATTTTGTCTTTACTCTGTCACATTCATAAATGCTGTTTTGATCTTTTTCTTGTGCCTCAGATAGGTTGCAATATTCAGTATTCAATATTCTGGGCTCTAGTGGAGTCATGTTGTCTTGGCTATTATTGGTTGTGGTTTTACAGTGGCATCTAGGCATCTGAGATTTGGAAGACTGTAGCTCTTGGTGCTGTTATCTGGTCTTGTCTTTGTTGGGTGGGTGTCTTGTTCCTCGGTTTTTTTTTTTCACCTCTTTATTTTAGGAGGGTGTGGTATCTGTGTGTTGCCTGGGTGGTGTGGTCACTGGAGATTTCAAGTAAAATGGAATCTTTTTTATGGGTATTGGGAGCTGACACTTATACCTTTGGAGAGGGTTTGGACTGGCAAGACTGAGTGGGGTCCATAGACTGAGGAAAGCAAGGTGTTCCACAAGGATTTACTTAGTCCCCTGGAAATGGGTACGGACTGGGGGAAGGCCACAGCAGAAGGTCTGCTACAGAGCTGGGGATGAGACTGGGAGGTTGGACTTGGAGGAGGAATGGAGAGAGAATAAAGATCTATAGTCAGTCTACTTGCTTCCCTGGTCAGAGTGGCCTTGGGTTCTCAGGAAGTGCCTGCTGGAGTTGGAGACTGGGACAAAGCAATGGGTTGTGGTAAGGAAGTCTGGATGGGAATATCTGTGCGATCCATGGGTGATAGGGGGGAAAGTGTTCTGCTGCAGATCTGGAGATGAACCTGGGGGATTTGAACTGTAGGAGCAGAAGGAGACTTAAAGGTCTTCAGTCAGCTAGCTGCTTCCCTGGCAGGAATATTTACTTCTTAGCTCAAGGGCCTCTGATGATTAACACTCTGACATATTCCCACCTTCTCATATAGTGACTGACAC
Organism: Mus musculus; assembly: GCF_000001635.26. NCBI lineage: Eukaryota > Metazoa > Chordata > Mammalia > Rodentia > Muridae > Mus > Mus musculus. The sequence continues at coordinate 171,694,787 of NC_000067.6, forward strand.
ATGATTCTCAACAAGTATTAGGTCTTAAACTTCTTCTAATTCACATTAGTGGCTATGGCTCCAAAGAGATTTCCCTAGCTTTCCTCCATTCTCTATTCTATACTCCAAAGAGTGGCTGAGTCCAAACCTACCCTGTCCCTTTCTTTACTATAGTAACAAGATATTATACAGTTAATGATTTTTTGAGACAGGGGCCTCAAGCTTACTATGTTGACAAAGATGACCTTGAACTTGTGATACTTGAGATAGTGCCTATATCTCCTGAAGGCTAGTATTATAGGCAAACACTCTATCAACTAAGCAGCACACCGCCACCACCCCAGTCCATGTTTATCTGTTTTTATGCTCAGGTGCACACTTGTGTATTAAATATGTTAGATTATAATTATATAATAACGATTTCAGTGACTAATGTGCTAATTGAATACAACTGAACAAATAGGAAACAGGCCCATAGAGGGATACTTAGGACTGATTTATTTCAAATTCTGTGAGAGAGAGACAGAGAGAGAGAGAGAGAGAGAGAGAGACAGAGAGACAGAGAGACAGAGAGACAGAGAGACAGAGAGACAGAGAGACAGAGACAGAGACAGAGACACAGACACACAGAGAGACACAGAGAGACAGAGAGGGGGGAAAGGAGAGAGCCTGAGAGGCTATGAATGAGATAGTATCAGGATCATCTTAGTGTCCTTCGTCTTCTTGTATAACAGCAGAAATTTGGGATTATAATTGGTAAGTTCTGTTCCACCCTGTCCTGCCTTACCCCATTTCATAGGCTCTAACTTCTTCCTCTTCTACCAGCTCAAGTTAAATTTAGGCCACTGGATAGCACTGCTTTCTCCAAGATGGATCTCACTCTGACTTTCCTTGGCAGGTCATTCAATACCAGATATAAATGCCACCACCGGCAGCAATGTAACCCTGAAAATCCATAAGGACCCACTTGGACCATATAAACGTATCACCTGGCTTCATACTAAAAATCAGAAGATTTTAGAGTACAACTATAATAGTACAAAGACAATCTTCGAGTCTGAATTTAAAGGCAGGGTTTATCTTGAAGAAAACAATGGTGCACTTCATATCTCTAATGTCCGGAAAGAGGACAAAGGTACCTACTACATGAGAGTGCTGCGTGAAACTGAGAACGAGTTGAAGATAACCCTGGAAGTATTTGGTGAGTTTTGGAGTCATGGGACAAAGGCCCATTCTGGGACCCTGATGGTCTACTGGGAATCAGGGGAGTTGACTGAGAGGGAGAAGAGAACACTAGGACACACTTATTTCATTTCTCCAGGAGACACATCTAGTTGAGAGTGAGCCTGACCTACCAGATATCAAAGCTGATAGCTGCTGCCTATTTAAAATCTCCTCTGAAGTAAGTTTAAGATTTAAAGAGCAATTGTGTTAGATTTTCATTACTATGACAAAATACCCTTGGGGAAAAATTCAGACAAGGTAAGGTTAATAGCTTAAGAGGTTGTAGGGCAACTGGCTTCATTGCTAAGGGACCTTGGGAGTCAAAGCATCATGGCAGAGGCAAGCAATGGACCAGAGGTGCTTACCTCAGGTTGGGAAGGAGGTGTTAGAATGAAGGGTCAAGGATAAGACATGCCTTTCAAAGACATGTTCCTAGTAACACTTTCCCTCCTTCTAGTTTCTACCATTTCCCAATAGCCCATTCAATTATAAATCCATCAATGAATCAACTGACTGATGAGATCAAAGCTTTTTAAGTCAATCACTTTCCACAAGTGCTGCCTACTAATGACCAAACCTTTAACATGAGGCCCTCCTGAAGAGGTGCATACAAGAGGAAACAATGCCAGACTGGAAACAATAAAGACTACTTCTTCACTAGTTCTCTTATTCCACCCTGTAGGCAACCTAAATTTGTTTTGAATGTACTTTAATTTTCTCTGAACTTGGACTTCATCAGACTTGTAGAAAAAATGATATTAAAAAGATAAGTTGAGACAGCACTCAAGGACAGTTCTATCAGATTGAGTGTGACAAATATTTCCTCTTACAGCTCCAGCCTAACCAGTTCATATGGAAATAAGATTAGGGACTTATCCTTGGACTCTGAGAGACCTAGGTTTAAAGCTCTGGTTCAATGCAATAAGTATGTACAGAATGACAAACTGCTGTGTTCCCTCTCACTCATTCGTGGAAGGTTGATTTCATAGTCACTAGAGAGCAGTTGGATAGAGAATGCCAACATACAATTAAATAGAAGGGGTTATCTCTGGGCTCCATAGAACAGTATTGCAAAATATCTGGAAAAGAACACTTCAGAGATTCCCAAACCATAGGAGTGATAAATATTTGAGGAGGCAAATCTTAACTTTCTTGATGCATACTGAACTATTGCTAAGTACCCCACAAATATGTATTGTCATTACATGTCCTTTTAACACCTTAAAATCCCTCTAGTTAGTTACTCAGTGGCTGTGACACCATGATGTAAGATAGTAATATCTCTTGGTCCATATTTGGTAAGGGTTTTTGGAAGGAAGTGAAAGAAATCAACTCTTTGTTACTTTACCAAAGAGAGAGAGAGAGAGAGAGAGAGAGAGAGAGAGAGAGAGAGAGAGAGAGAGAGAGAGAGAGATATGCTATGAAACTCCATAGAAAATTCAAGAGAGTGTAGAAGAGCTAAGAAGGGCTGAGAAATGAAAAAAACAAGGAACAGGGGCCTGTTCAGAGTTCTGAGCCTCAGGAAGTTACAGATCCTGCCATTAACAAGACAGAATTCTCAATGCTTGGGCTTTGCGCCCAATCAGAAACTCATAAAAAAATTCACTTATTTATAGTTTGCTTAAATTGTGTAATGTTTGTTTCTATGTAATCTGTCTAAATACTTAATAAACTCACTAACTTTGCTTCATTCTGGTTCACCACAGAATTCTTTTCTGTAAGATCATCAAAGATCCAATTTTACCCAAATGGATGTCCCCAAAGGAACAAGAAAGTCTGTAGTATGTCTTCTTGCTACACAGATAGAGACAAGAACAAAGAAATCTATGAGGCCATGAATAAGTGGAAACTGTACATCTTTTTTTCTCTTTCAAAATAGGCGGATTTAATACTATATTCTCCTTGGTCCAGAATTAAAAATAGTTTCAGAAATAATTTCCATTTTCCTCAGGAAAAGACCAGTTAGCCTGTTCTGCAGTTAAATTTATGTGTTCTAGCCTTTGTCTCATGGCTTTCTACAATTTGTAAGATGGCCATAGGCACAGTGTGTGTTTGGGGTGGGTGATAACTAAACCAGTGACCTAAAGAGTTCACTTTCCCCCTTGGAGATTTCTGTTCAAGTAAAGCTGTATCCTTGGCTACCCCTTGGAAAAGAATTCATGGTGAACCAGAATGAAGCAAACAGTAAATTTATTAAGTACTTAGGGAGTCATAGAAAAAGACATCACATCATCTGGGCAAACTAAACAAATCCATATTTCTTTATGAGCTTCCGATTCACAATGGAGACAAAGATGGGAGGTTTATAGATTTAAGCATTCTATAATGACAGTGTGACGAGCTTCAGGTTTCTCTGTGTATAGGTTGAGGCCCTTCAGGATTCTCTCTGAATCTGAACTCCAGAATTCTTGAGGGACAGAGTAGCTCACTGGTGCTTGAAGTGGGTTATGGTTGGAGAACAGGCCCTGAGTATCTCTGATAGTCAGGAAACACAGAAGCCAGCTGGTGCAGAAACAGAAGGAAAGGCCATCCAGTGACTGTCACAGCTGGGGATCCATCCCATATACAGTCACCAAACCCAGACACTATTGTGGATGCCAACAAGTGCTTACTGACAGGAACCTGATACAGCTGTCTCCTGAGAGACTTTGCCAGTGCCTGACAAATACAGAAGTGGATGCTCATAGCCATCCGTTGGGCTGAGCACAGGGAGGAGCTAGAGAAAGAACCTAAGGAGCTGAAGGGGTTTGCAGCCCCCTAGGAGGAACAATATGAACCAACCAGTAACCCCAGAGCTCCCAGGGACTAAACAACCAACCAAAGAGTACACATGAAGGGACTCATGGTTCCAGCCACATATGTAGCAGAGGATGGCCTTGTGGGACATCAATGAGAGGAGAGGCTCTTGGTCTTGTGAAGGACTGATGCCCCAGTGTAGGGGAATGCCGGGACAGAGACACGGCAGTGGGTGGGTTAGTGGGCAGGGGGAGGGGGTTGTAGGACAGGGGGGGCTTTTGGACGGGAAATGAGGAAAGGGGATAACATTTGAAATGTAAATAAAGAAAATATCCAAAAAAAAAAAAAAGCCAGCTGGTCTCCCCAGCAGCACCTGGCTCAACGATGAGCATCACCTCCCTTTGTTCTTAATGGCATACAATGGCCTCGAGCTCCCCCTCCTGAATCTGCTTTAGTATCACCACCAAAACGCAGCCCCTTGAAGGCAAAATTGCTCGCTGGCTCCATCTGTAGGAGACTCTTGTCCACAGCCATCTTAAATGGCAAGTATGGCCCCTCCCTGGCTCCCTTTGCAGTTTGTTGGCTAAACCTTTGTGTCATAAATACTGCACAAACGCACACACCCACACTGTCTCATAATAAACTTTTTAAAAATCAGATCCTGTGCCCAAGCCTTCCATAGAAATCAATAAGACTGAAGCGTCGACTGATTCCTGTCACCTGAGGCTATCGTGTGAGGTAAAGGACCAGCATGTTGACTATACTTGGTATGAGAGCTCGGGACCTTTCCCCAAAAAGAGTCCAGGATATGTGCTCGATCTCATCGTCACACCACAGAACAAGTCTACATTTTACACCTGCCAAGTCAGCAATCCTGTAAGCAGCAAGAACGACACAGTGTACTTCACTCTACCTTGTGATCTAGGTAAGAACCCAGGGAGCTGAGGTGGGCACAAGATGACTGGTTTCTTTCGAAGGAAGAAAGGTGTGAGGTTCCTACTCCACCTTCTGACAGAGAGCGTTGTGTCGAGTCTCAAAGGTGTCACTGACATTCGAGTGACTTGGCTTCTTCTGTCTGACTCCACAGCCACCTACCAGCAGCCAGCTCACTTTATCTTTTCCAAGAGTTGAGTCCTGAATAATTATAGGACAGTCTGAGATATCAGAACCGCTAGGAAAGTAGAAAAACGGTAGAGTAGTTCAGGCAAGAAAGTAAGGAAAGTGGATGAGTGAGAGAGAGCAAGAGTCTCATCCACAGGTAGAGACTGTGCCAGTATGATGCTCCTTGGTAAAGGTAGGAAAGAAACTCTAGGCTTCATGATTCAGACTTCTCTGTGTTGCCTAGAAGCATCTGTTCACATAGCGTCACTCCCCTTTAATTCAGACCTACACGGGTACCATTGAAGTCCTAGATTTTAGAGTCAGTCACATCTGGGACCACTCCTGATATAGTCACTGTATTAGTTATTTTTATTGTCCCACACTATAGTGATAAGAATGTGCTTTTGTTTTAATCCCAGGTGTGGGGACGTGGGGCTCCTTTGGACTGTTCACAGCAGCTGACTATGATTTGCCTCATGCCCTAGCAGAGGTGTGGTTTTGCCACTTACAGATAGTTTCTGCAACTGTGTAATGTTTAGAATTCTAGGTAATTTTTTAGAAGGACTTTCATATAGATGCTAGGTCCCAGGGAGTCAAGGTTTGTGGTTGGTGGTAGTTTAGAAAAGTTGTTTTTGGTTTGTTAGTAGTTGTGCTCAAAGAAGAAACAAAAGGGAAAAAAAATTAGATTGTTAGATTCAGGGATCTCTCTCTCTCTCTCTCTCTCTCTCTCTCTCTCTCTCTCTCTCTCTCTCTCTCTCTCTCTCTCTCTCTCTCTCTCTCTCTCTCTCTCCCCTATCATTTTTCTCTCTTCTATCTAGTGTTAGGGGGTAAAATTGGCAGGAGGTAGATAAGGCGGTGAAAAGAAGAACCCACAAAGTAGCTAAGACCAGCTACACCATACCAAAACAGCATAAGATAGGACATGTAAGAATACAGTCCATCACGACAGGCAAGGCGTGGCAATGGAAGTGTCAGATGGCTTTTCACACCATGTCCACAGTCAGGAAGCAGAGAAATGAATGTTGGTGTTCAAAGGCTTCCTTCTTTTCACCTTCATTAAGTTGGAGGCCTCAGCTTATGGAATGGCATTGCCCACATTGAGTAGAGACCTTCCCTACTCATTTAAATAGCTCTGGAAACATCCTTAACAGATGCTCACAGATGTGTCTCTTAGGTGATTCCATAGCCCACCAAACTGACAACCGAGTTTAATTATAACAGCCTGAGTTTAACTGTCATATCTATGGCTAACTAAGATGTTTAATTTCTCCAAGCTATGCTTTCTTAAATGTAAGGCAAAATAATTGTTCTTACAATGCTATAAGGAATAAATGAATGATGCACCTAATCCATATAACACAGATCCTGGCAAATTAATCACAAATGGTAAATAGCAATGGTAAGGTAATAGCATCTAAGTTAGTTTTGGTTTCTCTAACTCTGGAAACAACTGGACTTGGGGGACCATTTAATGAAATTGTCTACAACTTCCAGAACTCTAGCTACCCCATGGTCCATATTTAAAAGTGCTATCCTTTTGCCCCAATGTACACAGTTTTCCAGAATAGTTCAAACCTACAGTAGCAATTTTTTTCTGTGACCATGTTATGGTCAGATAACTCTCCTGGCAGGCATAAAGATATTCTTAAGAGGCAAATATACTCTCCATTTGGGGATAGATAATTTCAATATTAGCTGTTGAAAGGGAAACACGTTGGCTCATCTAATCCCAGCACTTGGGAGACTAAGGCAGGAGGATAAAATACTTTGGAGCCAGTATAGTCTTCCTAGTGAGACCCTGTCTCAAAGTTAACAACTAAAATGGGAGTAACTTCCACTAATCCTTCCAAAAGTAACTAAAGTCAAGGGCTTATGGAGAAATTATTCTTATGCCCAATTACCTGACACTCACTGTCTTCTCACCGTGGCTCCTATTTATATTATATTTGTGATATTTGTTTCAGATGCAAGAATGTTTCACCTCAAGACTGATGTCTCAAGTAGCTATGCAGAAGAGGAGGCAGAAAGGTTGTAAGAGGCAGTAGGGATGGGAGACACCAAGGAAGCAATGCCTTCCAGACATAACAGGATTGATGCACATATGAACTCATAGAGACCATGTGTCTTAGTTTGGGTTTTACTGCTGTGAAGAGACACTATGACCAAGGCAACTCTTATAAAGGACAATATTTAACTAAGGCTGGCTTACAGGTTCAGAGGTTCAATCCATTTACATCAAGGAAGTAGCATGGCAGCATCCAAGCAGGCATGGTACAGGAAGAGCTAAGAGTTCTACATCTTGTTCTGAAGGCAAACAGGAGCAGACTGGCTAACTGACAGCTAGGAGTAGGGTCTTAAAGCTCACACCCACAGTGACACACATACTCCAACAAGGTCACATCTCCTAATAGTGCCATTCCTTAGGCCAAGCATATACAAACCACCACACCATGACAGCATGTGCAGGGCCAGGACAGGTCTAAGCCAGATGGGATCCCAGCACTGATAGGGGGAAGTGGACATGAGCCTCCATCCCTAACCCAAAAGCTATTTCCAAGTGTCAATCTCTTTTTTTTAAAGAATTTATTTATTTGTTTAATGTATATGAGTACACCATTGCCCTCTTCAGACACACCAGAAGAGGGCATCAGACCCCATTGCAGATGGTTGTGAGCCACCATGTGGTTTCTGGGAATTGAACTCAAGACCTCCAGAAGAGCATCAGTGCTCTTAACCACTGAGCCTAAGTGCAATGGAAAATTTAGTTTTGTCCAGTGAAGCCTTACTGGGTATACAAACCATACTGAAGGACAGGCCCATGCCTAGCAGTAGGTGGCCAACACAAAATGAACTCAGTGGTATTCTGGAAAGTTTTGTTGTTTTGTGTGTGTGTGTGTTTGTGTGTGTGTGTGTGTGTGTGTCTCATAATGATTTGTTTGGACATTTATAAAAAAAACTTTGTCTGGTCTTTTGTTAATATATTATGGCTTCTGATTTTATGTATCTGTATGTGTATGTGTTTCTCATTCTTTTTCTTTGTCTTGTCATTTGTTTGTTTTATTCTGGTTTGTTTGTTTGCCTGTTTTCTAAAGAAATAGAGAATGAAGATGCAGGGTTGGATGGGTGGGGAGATGGGGAAGATCTGGGAGAAGATAAAAGAGGGAACATCATGATCAGAATATATTATATGAAACACCAATGACAACAAAAACACCGAGGTGTAAAAACTAAGAGAAGGGCAATGTAACACTCAAGATACTGTAACCTTCATTTTGGATATCAGACCATTAAAACAATGGGCACTGCAATGGTTTGAATAGAGATACCCCCCCTCAGTCCCCTGCCCAGGCACATGTATTTGAATGCTTGGTTAGGGAGTGTTGCTTCTGTACAGGGATTAGGAAGAACAGCCTTGTTAGAGGAAGTGTGTCACTGGGGGTGGGGGTGGGGGTGGGGAGCTTTTGTAGTTTCAAATGCTCAAGCCATGTCAAGTCTCTCTCTCTTCTTGTTGCCTGGCAGTCCAGATATACAGTCCTTCTGCAACACCATTTCTGCCTGCATGCTGACATGCTTCCTGCTATGCGGATAATGGGCTAAACCTCAGAAACTATAAGCCAGCCCCAAGTTAATGCTTTTCTTTATAAGAATTTCTGTGAACATGATGTCTCTTCACAGCAATAGAACACTAAGACAGACCCCAAGAAATTGGAATTTCTCCAGGAATCTGATATTGGTAGAGTAAAAGGCTAGAGAAAGGACTTGTTGCCAGGGAAGAGATTTCACATTTATCACAACTTGCCAGAACACCTTGCGGGAGAGATTAAAACCATGTGGGACCATGCTTTGATTAAGACTGCTTACTTATGTGTACCTCTTGCTTTCTATGTAAACCTAAATTACATATTAGGACCCGAGTGTGGATTATAGTGTGGGTGTTCCTAGACCTCGTTTCCCTCTTCCCAATGTAGTTTTCTTTAACAAATCCCCCAAAGCCTTACTATTACTTGATCTCTTTATTTGGATTATTAAAGATGAGTGGCTGAGCCAGGTTCTTAGAGCTACTGGGGCTCAGATTCTGACTATGGCAATGCCCATAATAACTTATCTCTGGAGAACCTGGGTCCTGGAGACATTGCTCTTTGTGTTTCTGAGGGATTACTCTTGTGGGTAAGACTCGTCTTTGTCTTGTTTCTGCACATGGGCTGTGGACCTCTATTTTCTTCCTCCCTTCTCAGCCTTCTCAGACACAACTTTTCATCTCCCCCTAGCATGCTCTCTCACTACAGATCCAATGTAATAGACATTGGGTTCTGAGACCACAATTAGGCTGGCCAACTTCCTGTCAATACAACATTCCAAGACCTGGAGAAAGGAGAAAGGGTAATACTATCCCTTTAAAAGTGGGAATGGCTGCAGAGAAAACAAAACCACCCCTCTCTGCTATTTGAGGAAGGCTAAACCAATCTTGACATTCTTTTGCTACCAGAAATTTCCTAGAAAGCACACCAATTTTTCTTCTCATTTTTTATCACTTCCTATGATCTCAGATCTCTCCTCTCCTTCTCTTCCCTCCATTGTTATCCGCTTTCCTTTCTTTCCAGTCACCTTTCCCCCACTTCCTCCTAGTACAAATGATTAGTGTGGTAGAGAAATCCTAAAGTTAGAAATTTTTAAGGTCATCTATCTACACCTGACATGGCCATATCTCGTTGTTCTCCAGTGTATGGGATTGGTTCTTTCCTTGTCCTACGGATAAGTTGTGGTAAGTAACCATCACCGGAGTCAGCCAAGCCAATGAGATTTGAAGAGTTTCTAAACTCTTAACACCTGAAGAGGTTGAGCTTTTGCAAAGAAGAGGATTTCCCCAGGTAACTGGGATTAGGTTCATGGAGGAGTGTATCCCCATGCTGGGCCCTTCTCCTTCTCAACACAGCCATCAAAGTCTAAGTGTCTGGAGTTTTCTTCTTTCAGCCAGATCTTCTGGAGTATGTTGGACTGCAACTTGGCTAGTGGTCACAACACTCATCATTCACAGGATCCTGTTAACCTGACAAGAACTCTTCTCACCCAAGAAGGCAACTTGGAAGCACAGAGTCTTGCCTTCATCCCTAGCAGTGTTCCTAGCCAGCGAAGCAACTCTGGCTCTATTGGACAAAGGAAAATGTGTTACTGAACGTCTGCGAGAGTTTGCATGCATGCTCTATGAAACAAGCACAGGACCTTGTACAGTGCTCCACCACTGACCTGTGTGCCCAGTCCTTTACAAAGATTTCAAATCAACCTTTTAAAAACTGTGCATAATATCTAATTTTATATACCCTAGTTGTTTCCCAACATATATTAAAGATAAATGCATTCTTTTTACCAAAATGTGACTATATTATTTTCATGTTTTCATATCTCTTTTTAAAATAAATTCTTTTAAAAAACTATAATGGTTTGTATATGCTTGACCCAGGGAGTGGCACTATTGGGAGGTATAGCCTTGTTGGAGTGTGTCACTGTGGGTGTGGGTTTAAGGCCTTCATTCTAGCTGCCTGGAAGACAGTATTCTGCTAGCAGGCTTCAGATGAAGATGTAGAACTCTCAACTCCTCCTGCACCATGCCTGCCTAGATGATGCCAAGCTCCATCCTTGATGATAATGGACTGAAGCTCTGATCCTGTAAGGCAGCCCGAGTTAAAGTTTGTCCTTTATAAGATTTGCTTTGGTCGTGGTATCTGTTCACAGCAGTAAAACCCTAACTAAGACATACACAATATGTCTTAATCACAGTTTCCCTTTGCTCTGTCCCTCCCAGTTTGTCACTACTTCCCCTTCCATCCAGGTCATCTTTTTTCTGTCTTTCATTAGAAAAAATAAACAGGCTATTAAGAGGTAACAACAAAACATAACAAAATAAAATATAATAAGGTGAACACAAAAGCGTAACACCAAAGTTGTACAAGGCAAACCAACAGAAGAAAAAGAGCCCCAAGAGAAGACACAAGAAGTGGAGACCCACTCACTCATACATTCAGTGGTCTTATTTGTAGCCTCCCCTCCCCAGCCTGAAACCTGTTTGCTCAGGTTTCAGTATTAGAGAGCATCGGGGCGGAGCTTGCCACTCAATCGTTCTGCCACGCCCACTGCTGGAGCCTGCCGCATTGCTGTTCTGGAGCCATACACATGGTCACCCTGCAACTGGACCCCAGGATTATTTGGCGGGAATTAGCCCCTTCCCCTCCTTCATAACTGAGTGTCGAATTAAATTAGTAAAATGGAGCTTTGATCAGAATTTTGTCTTAGCTACATCTTTCTCTCGCCCGCCTAGCTCCCTCTTCTCTTCCAGGTTTCCAAGATGTCTTCCCAGACTAAAACCCAGACATGTGAGCTGCTGGCCGGACACAACATTTATTAATGTGCTAAACTAAAGCCGGAGACAGGGAAAGCCGTCCTTGCTGCTTGAGTTGGTATAGTCACCATTTACCACATTTATTTTCCTGGGTTTGGGTTACCTCACTTAGGATTTTTTTTTAATTTATTTTTATTTTATTTATTTATTTTTGGTTTGTTTTTGGTTTTTGTTTTCTATTCCATCCATTTATCTGCAAATTTCATGACGCCATTCTTTTTTTAACGGAAGAGTAATACTCCATTGTGTAAATGTATCATATTTTCTTTAACCATTTTTAAGTTGAGGAGCCTCTAGGTCGCTTCCAGTTTCTGGCTGTTATGAATAGAGCAGCAAGGAACACAGTTGAGCAAGTGTCCTTGTGGTAGGAAGTAGTGAACTCTGTGAATGTGCCCAAGAATGGTATAGCTGGATCTTGAGGTGGATCAATTTCGTTGTCGTGAGGAATCACCATATTGATTTCCATAGTGGCTGTACAAATTTGCACTCAGCAGCAATGGAGGAGTGTCCCCCTTATTCCATATGCTCACCAGCATGAGCAGACTTGTACTGATCTTAGCATTCTGACAATGAAATCTCAAAGTACTTTTGATTGCCTTTGCCTGATGGCTAAGGAGGTTGAACATTTTGTCAAGTGTGTCTTAGCCATTTGAGTTTCCTATACTGGAAATTCTCCATTTTTTGCTCCAATTTGTACCCCATTTTTTTAGTGTAATTTACCTTGTGTGCCTGGCCCTTTAAAGCCAGTTGCTAGTCAACTGGCCCTTTAAGAATTCTTAGCTGTTAGAACTGCTTGACCCTATGGCTTTCAGTGTTGGTTGCCTGTTGGATTTGTAGGAACAGAATCAGATCTAAAACCAAAGCAAAAAACAGCTTAGGCTGGGGTAGATGGTGGGGCTGGCAGAGTGAGGAGATAAGGCAATTGGTGGAAAAGATATTGTTAGGCAACAGTTGAACCAGGAGAAGCTGAGCTGAGCAGATAGGCTACACTTGTTATAGTTTGGAGCTGCTAGGATTGGGAAAACTGGGAGAAGGGACGTTTTAAGTACAGTGTTGGGGAGCTGAGGGAGGAACGGTTGGGCTGGACTTGAAACTGGCAGGCTTGAAGGCTGGCAGGAAGTTAAGAGAACTGGTTACTGCTCTAAAATAGCTACCCATTTTACACATTTAAAAACTGGATTATTTGGTTTTTTGATACATAGTTTCTTGAGTCCTCTATCAGATGTGGAGTTGGTGAAATTTTTTTCCATTTTGCAGGCTGCTGCTTTGTCCAAATGACAGTGTCCTTTGCAGTACTGAAAAATTTCAGTTTCCTGAAGTCCTATTGGTTAATTGTTGATCTTAGAGCCTGTTGATCTTAGAGCCTAATCATGTTCTATTTGGAAAGTCTTTTCCTGTGTCAATGAGATCAAGGCTATTCCTCATTCCCCACTTTCTCTTCTATTAGGTTCAGTGTGGGTCTTCAGTTCGATGCCATTGAACTACATGTCTGTTTTTGTGCCAATACCATGCTATTTTTAGCTTCATAACAACTTGAAATGCGGTGATTTTATTATATTTTAGTGTGTTTCCATATGAAGCAGAAAATTGTTGTTTGAAGGTCTTTGTTTGAAGGTCTTTAAAGAACTGTGTTGGAATTCCACTGAGGATTGTGTTGAACCCATAGATTGGTTTTGGTAGGATAGCCACTTTTGCTATATTAATTCTACAGATCCATGAGCATGGGAGAGCATTCCATCTTCTGGTATATTCTTTAATTTATTTCTTCAATGACTTGAAGGATTTTTTTTTTGTCATACAAGTCTTTCAGTTGCTTGGTTAGAGTTAACACAATATTCCTTATATTATTTAATACTATTATGAAAGGTGGTGTTTTTCTGATCTTGGCCCATTTGTCATTTGTATATAGGAAGACTACCGATTTTGTGAGTTAATTTTGTATCTAGCTACTTTGCTGAAAGTACTTATTGGCTGTAAGAGTCCCCTGGTAAAATTTTTATGGTAATTTATGTATACCATTTTATCATATGCAAATAAAGATACTTTGACTTCTCTGTTTCCAGTTTGTATCCTCTTGATCTCTTTCAGCTGTCTAATGCTGTAGGCAAGACTTCAAGTACTATATTGAATAGGTATGGAGAGAGTGGACAACCTTGCCTTATTTCTGATTTTAGTGGAATTGCATTGAGTTTCTTTCCATATAAGTTGATGTTGGCTATAAGTTTGTTACAAATTGCCTTTATGAACGGGGCAGTTCTGATGCTAAGCTCTTGTTCACCAATTGGTTCGTGATTAGTAAAGAAACCCAGGGGCCAATTGCTGGATGGAAGATACAGGTTGGACTTCTGGGTCCCAGGAGGAAAAGGAAGGGAAAAGAAGGGAGTTTCTGCAATGCTTTGGAGGGAAAAGAACACAAACCATATGAAGTGTTGAAGGGTCAGGGGGAACTGGGGTCTGTGACCACAACTATAGGCAGGTGGCCAAGGATGATTGATAGGGGCTAGGTGGGACTAGCCATTGAAGTTTAGGGCAGGTGGAGAGATGGAGATAATAAATTGGTAAGGGCATACTTTTCCAGGTGGGAGATAGTAATGCCCTGCAATTTTGCCAAGAAGGCAAATTGTGAGGGAATAAACTCGTGTGTGTGTGTGTGTGTGTGTGTGTGTGTGTGTGTGTGTGTGTGTGTATCTTATCTGTGGATTCAACGAAAGCTGGGAGGGCTTCTGGTAGCTCTGTCGCCCCCCCATACATCCAAGAACTAAAGGTGGGTAGAGCAAAAGGGAAGACAGATGGGGGCCATCCCAGAGCTAAGGCGGTAGCATAAAACTACATGCAACACCTTTACTATGTTTAGGTATGTTTCTTGTATCCCTAGTTTCTCCAGGACCATTATCATGAAGGAGTATTGAATTTGTCAATTCTGCATCGAATGAGATGATCATGTGGTTGCTTTTCTTTCAGTTTGTTTATATAGGAGATTACATTTATTGGTTTTTATAGAATGAACCATCCTTGTGTCTTTAGGATGATATCTACTTGATCATGGTTGATGATCTTTTGTATGCGTTCTTGGACCCAGTTATTGAGTATTTCTGCATGTATGTTCATAAGGGAAATTCATTTGTAATTCCCTTTCTTTGTTGAGTCTTTATGTGGTTTGAGTATCAGGATAACTGTGGCCTCATAAAATTAATGTTTCTTTTGTTTCAATTTTACGAAATAATTTGAGGATTTGCCATCAGTTCTTCTTTGACAGTCTGGTAGAACTGTATGCTAAATTGTCTGGCCTTGGGCTCTTTTTGGTTGGAAGCTAAATGACTGCTATCTCACTGGGGAGTTATGGTCCTGTGTAAATTGATTGTCTGGCCTTGATTTAACTTTGGCAAGTGGTACCTTTTGAGACAATTATCCATTTCTGAGATTAGATATTTAAAATACATTTAAATTAATTAAAATATGGGGTACAGATCTAAACAGTGAATTATCAATTATCAATAGGGGAAACTCAAATGGTCGCGAAGCATGTGGAGCTGTCAGGGAAATGCAAATCAAAAATTTCTTGAAATTCCACCTTACACCTTCACAAATGGCTAAGATCAATAATATAAATGGAAGTGCAAGATTACAAGGATGTGGAATGGGGAAGCACTCATCCATTTCCGGCGGGAGTTTAATCTTGTACGGCGACTATGGAAATCAATATGGCAGTTTCTCAGAATGTTGGGAATTGATCTACCTCAAGATCAAGCTGTACCAATCTTGGGCTTATACCCAAGGTAAGCTCTATTCTACCACAGGAATGCATGCTCAACCATGCTCACTGCTGCTCTGTTTGTTATGGCCAGATACTGGAGGCAGCCTAGATGCTCATCAGCAGAAGAATGGGTAGGGAAAATGTACATTTGCACAGTCAAGTGTAAGCCAGGTGTTCAAGAGAATGACATCATGAAGTTTGCAGGCAAATGGGTAGAACTGGAGAAGGATGCTTAGGGAGGTAACTCAGACTCAGAAAGATAAATATGCTGGGTGTTTGTTTGTTTGGATATTGGCCATTATATAGGTGTTAGCCAAGCTGTAGTCTGTAGACCCAGAGGGACTGGGTGTTGAGGAGGGGTCTAGTGGAGGTCATATGTATCTCTTTGGAATGGGGAAATGTAATGGATTTTGTGGGTGAACTGGGGGCAGTGGAGACAGAAATGGAGGGGGTGTCTTCTTGGAAAGGGGACAGGATATAGAGTTGAGAGAGAGGTTGAGAGTTGAGGAGAGTTGGCTGGAATTAATGAGTATTTGAGGGATGACGTGGAAGCCTGGTGGGGGTCTTTTCGGTGGGAAATGCAAAATATCAACTGGCTAACTCTTCTCACCAAACAGGGTTTTCAGTAGTGGGCCTGGGTTAATTTCAACTGAGTGGATGGCTAAGAAGTTCCAATGGAAGTTCTCTGAACAACTCAGGCTGTTGCTAAGACACTGAATGGGTTCTCTCCACAACCTGACAGTGGGTCCCATTGTGGAAGATAACACCCACACAGCTCATTGAACATGGATAACTCGAGCTGGCATGTACATGGAACCTTTACTCCTGGGTTCTGGTGTTTTTGGTGCAGGAAAGTATTCTGAAGGCTACCAGAAAAGAAATGTAACCGTCCACTCAGTCACAACACTTTTGACCTACAATCTGTCCTACCTACAAGATATGCTGAGGCAACGGTGGCACAAAACTTGGAATATTCAACCAGTGTCTGATTTGACTTAAGGCACACCCCATGAGACAGAACCCATGCCTGATCCTGCTTGTGTGACCAAGGGCCAGAGTCTGGATGACCCAGAGACCTAGATTAAAACCAAATACTGAGGGGCTGGAGGCGCCATGTCGGGCCGGGAAGGTGGCAAAAAGAAGCCCCTGAAACAGCCCAAGAAGCAGGCCAAGGAGATGGACGAGGAAGATAAGGCTTTCAAGCAGAAACAAAAGGAGGAACAGAAGAAACTCGAGGAGCTAAAAGCCAAGGCTGCCGGGAAGGGCCCCCTGGCCACAGGTGGAATTAAGAAATCTGGCAAAAAGTAAGCTGTTCCTCACATCTGGGGTGATAGTGACCCTCCTCTTCCATTCCTATTTAAACATCTGGATTCCCTGCCATAGCATCTTTGCCACCTACAGCTAGAATGAAGTGTTATCCTGTGCCCAGTCAAACATCTGGATTCCCTGTCATAACATCTTTGCCATGTAATAGCTAGAATGAAATGTTATCCTGAAGCCTGTTGTACATTGTAATAAACTTTTGTAAAAAAAAAAATGAATAAAGTAAATAATGCAATGAAAAAAAAAAAAACCCAAATACTACTGGTTTCAAGGGGGGGAAAAAAACTAATGATAAGATGACTCCTAAGGATATTCTGCTATACTCATAGATCAGTTCCTTATTTAGTCATCCTTAGAAAAGCTTCCTCTGGAAGCAAACTAGAACAGAAATAGAGATAGCCAGAGAGGAGAGGAGAGGGGAGGCAGAGGAAAGGGAGAGGGGAGGGAGAGGAATTTTACTTGGTGTTTTTCTTTGCCACTTTCAATAGTCTTTATTTGTTCTCTTTGTATAGTGTTTTGATTATTATGTATAGAAAGGGATTTTCTTTTCTGTTCTAATCTTTTTCGTGTTCTCTACACTTCTTGTACTTTGATGTACATCTTTAGGAAAATTTCCTATGATTTTGTTGAAAATAACTTTTGGGCCTTTGAGATGGGTTTCTTTTCCTAACTCTATTCCCATTATTCTTAGATTTGATCATAGTGTCCCGGGTCTCTTGAATATTTGGTGAAGTGGAAACTTCTAGTTTCTTTGGAAATTTAGTAGGTGAAATATGTTTTGCTGGGGCACACAGGTGAAAGGATTCTTGCTAAAGCAGACAGGTACGTGAAAGGACACTTGATGAAGGAATATAAATATGACCCCACAGACAGTGGGAGACAAGCACTGAGCATTGGTTTGGTTTGCTCCACCTCACTGTTCTTTACGCTGACATTGAGAGAAGCTTATCCGAGAACTGCTCGTGAGGTTCCTGTAGCAGTCTGCTGCTTCTGCGGCCTCACCTCAGGCTGGTTGGTGCGCCTAATGGTTCCTTCAGGATTGAACTACAACGGCTGGTTCGTGCTGAAAGGACTGGACTGTAGCTGCCAGTTCATGCCTGGTGTCTGCCTGCCTAGAGGACTGGTCTGCAGCTGCTGAGTCGTATTTGGTGTTTGCTATGGGACAGAACTGCTGTCCAAGAAGACTGAGCTTGCCTCAAAGAACTATGGCTGAATCGGTCCACTTCTCCCACATCCTAATAACTTTTCTCTTCCACTACCTCTGCTGAGTGGTGGGATAGAGCCCTCCTTATTAAGGATTGAGCCCTTATTAAAAGTAGGTTGCAAAAAAATTATTCTTACAACTTTGTCAAGAGTATTTCCTTTGACTGATATATCCATTTCTATCATATCTTCAACATCTGAGATTCCCTCTTCCATCTCTTGTAATCTGTTGGTTAAGCCTGCCTCTGTAGTTCTTGTTCAAATTGCTAAATGATTCATTTCCAGAATGACCTCAGTTTGGGTTTTCTTGATTGATTCTATTTCCGTTTCTGGGTCTTGAATAGTTTTATCCATTTCCTTCCACTGTCTGTGTCTTCCTTGGTTTCTTTAAAAGGAATTTACTCAGGATCTCTACCTTCTTTCCTTGTGCCTCAGCTATGTTGAAATATTCAGGGCCTGCTGTGATAAGGTTGTTGGAATCCAGTGGAGACACATTGTCCTGGATGTTATTTATTGTATTTTATGCAGGTATCTGGATACCTGGGATTGAGATGATTATAGATTTAGGTGCTGATTTCTGTTTTTTGGTTTGGTTTGGGTTTTTTTGGGGGAGGGGGGTGAATCATTCCTTGATTTCTGTTTCCTTTGTGGATTTTAGGAGAATATAATGGCTGTGTGTTGTCTGATAGGAAGATTTCTGTGGACCTAAAGCTCCCCCAGCCCCAGGACTATTTATTCACTTATTTGCCTACTGATTCACTCCTGAGACTGATCACAAAGATCCAACTACCAAAACACCAAGGTCCAGCAATCAAAATTCATTATTTGGTTACCCCTGGCTAACATGTCCAATCAGGACTTACCAACTCATCTCAACACAGACTTTCCCCTTTTCTCTTCAAAAACCACTCCTGCAAAAACACCTGCTGATGTCTTTGCTGGTCCAGAGGCAGCCCCCACCTTCATCCCTCCTCCAGGGTGATAAATCTCCTTTGTACTGACAATTTGTCTGTGTGTGTTCTGTGCTGACTCTGGGATCTTCGCTTCCCTTTTCTACACACTTGATTGTCAAAGTCTGTGCTACTTGCTCACCAAACTATGTTATTTTTTCTTTAGTCATCAGAAAAATGTCTTTTTTTTTCCTTTGCATCAGCTTTAGTCATGTGGTTGCTTCTAATCAACAAAAAATGTGACATTGATGTGGCAGTCTGGGAAACAGAATGACATAATGCAAGGAACAGGTTGGTTGGAGAGCACCTACCTCATCTACACCGCAAATACAAGCAAGAAAACTTGGACTTTGTTTGGTACCAGAAGTTGGCATATACTGCTCAAGATAGCTGCTCTCTCCCCCTCAGCCCAGCCCACAGTTCCTTCCCAACCTCAGATCTCAGCAGACTGACTTCTTCAATTGGATTATCCCAGCCTCCTTAAGGCAGCAGATGGCCTCCTTCAATTGGGCTAACTCAGCCTCCTGTCTAGATGTAGCACCCTTTTCTCACCCCCAGTTTTCCTGATGGGAGAGGAGGAATGGAATGACAAGGCACACTTTGGGGAAAATGGTAATGAGAACAGAAGTGCCTTTTTATATCACAAATGAGCATGTGCCTCAGATGCTCTCTAAGAACTACATCTCTACCCATTCTAATATCTTGGAAATCTGAGGTAGATTTGTACCTTAGATGGCCCAGATCACAAGCATCAGCCCTTGCCTGCCCTCTCCTGGGCTCATCCTATACAGGATTTCTGATCCTCAATACAAAATAAGAATGTGAGCCTCTTGTTTAAAATGCAGGGAAAAGGTACCATTTAAAGTCTAAATTACAAAATGTTCCTTTTATTCTGCAGTTTATACTTGAGATATTTTTACATTCCCTACTTAATATAGTTATCAATAAAACATTAAATTTTAAATCTATCATAAATTTTACTGTGTATATCATAATGCTGGTTTTAAATGTAAACAGAAGAACATCTAGTTTATTCATGAAATCATTTAAATTACTGGTTTATATTTTCTAGTTTATATATACATTTGTGTTTTACAATAAAATTGTAAATGTTAACCAAAACCAAAACGAAACGCCCCTCAAATTGCTACCTCCCAAAGCCCACTACACTTTATACATAATAATCAATAAAGGCACGTGGTTTCTAGAATGGGGTTGATTTAACCTCACTTGATCATAAATGTACTTACTCCCTTATACTGTGAGCCCACTAGAATGCTGTGTACAGGGGATGGATACTGTATAATGTGAATGAGACAACACCTTTCATGTATTTCTTCCTCTAAAATGCATGCTCTACTATCCTAATGAATGAATATGTGTCAACACACACACACACACACACACACACACACACACACACACACACACACACACACACACGTAAGTTGAAATGATTGGGAACTTACAGGGGACAGCAACAGAGCACTAACTCAAGTGCAGCATTCCTCTGAACATGAGGTCGTATCTGACATGCTCATTATAGGCTCTCATGCATAGCAACAATGCAGGAGGTACCTCATGGACACAGGTGTATTGTCCTCATTAGCAACTGTCAAACTGACATGGGGGGGGGGGCAGCCCAGGGGTGAGGTTCTTCTTTCTTTTCAGTTCTTCTTGAGGCAGCGGAGGGGGAAGAGCATAGGCGGAGGGTAAGACGGAGGGTAAGACTGTCTTACAAGAAACTTAGGGTTGCTATGTAATAAAAGGTTTACTTATCTAAGTCTAAGTCACTATGCTGTTGTAGCTGACCTGCCTTCTGTCTTCCTCTGAGGCCAGAAACTGCAGTCTCAGGCACTTAGCACCCCATCCTAAAACAGCACATTAAGTAAAGGATTCATTGCTAGAGCCTTTTCCCTATTGTCCAGATGCCTCTTGCTTCTTGGGCTAGGGTGGAAGTTTGGAGCAATAAACTTCTATTGAACCAGGAGAAGAGAATAACACTCGCAGAAGGAAAGAGTTTTACATACACGAACATGCATAATCTTACATAAATTCATATTCAGCTTCATTCATGCTCATTTATTCATTTATACATTTCCATTCAAACTTAGTTGGGCCCAGCTTGCATGCATTCTCACAATTACATACTTACACATCCATACTTACATATGCATATGGAGCAAAAGACCAAAATAGACCAAGCACCAGTGCAGAAAGAACTCATTCATTCTAGATGAAAAATGAGCTTCAGTTTCTATTACATAGAGAAAAAAGGCTTCTACCCTTTTAATGCTAAATGAATTAAACCCATGTTTGTAAGAAAAAAAGCTTTGTTTCTTTTAATAAGAATAAGTCTGCCTTGTCCTTTCCATGGGACCTGTTCTGTCCATGATAAGGAGAAGCCTGCCTGCTCCTTCTGCTCTCTGCAGCATCTTCTTTTTTTTTCCCTCTTTCCCTCTGCATTCTGCACATTGCTTTCTTAGTATTTTATGTTACCTATAGTTTCTAAGTTATTCCACTCTGCATTCTCCTTCTAATCTAAAAAGTATCCTGTCTAAAACTTCTCCTCAGTTCAGTTCCTCTCTCAGCTCAGTTCTTCTCACCTCCATTCCTCTCACCTCAGTCCCTCAGTTCTTTGTCCTCAGTCCTTAAACATCTTTCAGAATACATGATCACATGTTAAAAAGTTCACACACAAAATCAAATCATAAATTGAAATAGAAGTTTACAACAGAGAATGTTTACATGCATATCCATTAGGAGTGATTATCTAGCTAAACATCGATCACCTGTCTCAGTTCCACAGGTTCACTGAAGGTTTAAAACCATAACTAAGTTATAAAGTGAAGTTTTGTATAGATAAACCCAGTTGATATTTTATCTTCTGTCCTAGCACCTATAATAAATCATTAGTCCCCCCTTTATGACCTTTGGTTAATTGTTTTACAACCTCTTGGAATGTGCTCTAAATAGAAGGAAGTCTGGCTACTATCTAAGAGCAATTAACTGGTGACACTTGAAAGACTGGCAGAGTTCTTATCACAGTTTTGACTATCAGAAAAAGATCTAATAGTAGCCCCACTATAAATAAGCTTAATAATCACTGAAATAATTTTAGGAATTCTTACAGGATCATTATAAAGACTTAAGTCATCTATTTGTCTATATAGCATCACCATAAGATAGTACATCTTCATGGATCTGCAGAGATCTGCTCCAAAGGGGTATGCTATTACTTAGTTATTATTATATATGTTGAATAATAACAGGAAAAGCATATTAATAGCAGGAATCTTTCCTAAAGTGAATCCCTTACAGCCTTGCTCAATAAGGGCACACCTGTCGCAGATTATATAATAATCCAAAGCAGGCCATTTCAGGAAGATCACCTGCTAGTTATTAGCTTGTCCCATTATGGTTCCTGACACTGATACAACCAAGAATCTCACCTGAAAGGGAGTCTAAGTTGAGAAATTGTCTTTATCAGGCTGGCCTGTGGTCTTGCTTGTGAGAGACTGTTTTTCTTGACAATTGATGAGGGTGGGCCCAGCCCACTGTGACAGTACAATTCCTTTTTTTTTAAATTAGGTATTTTCTTCACTTACATTTCCAATAGTCCCCCACTCCCTTACCCACCCACTCCCACTTCCTAGCCCTGGCGTTCCCATGTATTGAGGCATATAAAGTTTGCAAGATCAATGGGCCTCTCTTTCCAATGATGGCCGACTAGGCCAACTTCTGATACATATGCAGCTGGAGACACAAGCTCTGGGGGGTACTGGTCAGTTCATATTGTTGTTCCACCTATAGGGTTGCAGACCCCTTTAGCTCCTTGGGTACTTTCTCTAGCTCCTCCATTGGGGGCCCTGTGATCCATTCAATAGCTGACTGTGAGCTTCCACTTCTGTGTTTGCAAGGCCCCGGTATAGCCTCACAAGAGACAGCTATAACTGGGTCCTTTCAGCAAAATCTTGCTACTGTATGCAATGGTGTCAGCGTTTGGAAGCTGATTATGGGATGGATCCCCAGATATAGCAGTCTCTAGATGGTCCATCCTTTCGTCTCAGCTCCAAACTTTGTCTCTGTAACTCCTTCCATGGGTGTTTTGTTCCCAATTCTAAGAAGGGGCAAAGTGTCCACATTTTGGTCTTCGCTCTTCTTGAGTTTCATGTGTTTCACAAATTGTATCTTGTATCTTGGATATTCTAAGTTTCTGGGCTAATATCCACTTTATCAGTGAGTACATATCATGTGAGTTCTTTTGTGACTGGGTTACCTCACTCAGGATGATGCCCTCCAGGTCCATCCATTTGTCTAGAAATTTCATAAATTCATTGTTTTTAATAGCTGAGTAGTACTCCATTGTGTAAATGTGCCACATTTTCTGTATCCATTCCTCTGTTGAGGGACGTCTGGGATCTTTCCAGCTTCTGGCTATTATAAATAAGGCTGCTATGAACATAGTAGAGCATGTGTGCTTATTGCCAGTTGGAACGTATTCTGAGTTTATGCCCAGGAGAGGTATTGCTGGATTCTCTGGTAGTACTATGTCCAATTTTCTGAGGAACCGCCAGACTGACTTCCAGAGTGGTTGTACAAGCTTGCAATCCCACCAACAATGGAGGAGTGTTCCTCTTTCTATGCATCCTCGCCATCATCTGCTGTCACCTGAATTTTTGAACTTAGCCATTCTGACTGATGTGAGGTGGAATCTCAGAGTTGTTTTGATTTGCATTTCCCTGATGATTAAGGATGCTGAACATTTTTTCCAGGTGCTTCTCAGCCCTTTACTATTCCTCAGGTGAGAATTCTTTGTTTAGCTCTGAGCCCCATTTTTTAATGGTGTTATTTGATTTTCTGGAGTCCACCTTCTTGAGTTCTTTATATATATTGGATATTAGTCCCCTATCTGATTTAGGATAGGTAAAGATCCTTTCCCAATCTGTTGGTGGCCTTTTTGTCTTATTGACAGTGTCCTTTGCCTTACAGAAGCTTTGCAATTTTATGAGGTCCCATTAGTTGATTCTCGATCTTACAACACAAGCCATTGCTGTTCTATTCAGGAATTTTTCCCCTGTGCCCTATCTTTGAGGCTTTTCCCCACTTTCTCCTCTATAAGTGTCGGTGTCTCTAGTTTTACGTGGAGTTCCTTGATCCACTTAGATTTGACCTTAGTACAAGGTGATAGGAATGGATCAATTTGTAATCTTCTACATGATAACCGCCAGTTGTGCCAGCACCATTTGTTGAAAATGCTGTCTTTTTTCCACTGGATGGTTTTAGCTCCCTTGTCAAAGATCAAGTGACCATAGGTGTGTGGGTTCATCTCTGGGTCTTCAATTCTATTCCATTGGTCTACTTGTCTGTCACAATACCAGTACCATGCAGTTTTTATCACAATTGCTCTGTAGTACAGCTGTAGGTCAGGCATGGTGATTTCACCAGAGGTTCTTTTATCCTTGAGAAGAGTTTTTGCTATCCTAGGTTTTTTGTTATTCCAGATAAATTTGCAAATTGCCCTTTCTAATTCATTGAAGAATTGAGTTGGAATTTTGATGGGGATTGCATTGAATCTGTAGATTGATTTTGGCAAGATAGCCATTTTTACTATATTGATCCTGCCAATCCATGAGCACGGGAGATCTTTCCATCTTCTGAGAGCTTCTTTAATTTCTTTCTTCAGAGATTTGAAGTTCTTATCATACAAATCTTTCACTTCCTTAGTTAGAGTCACACCAAGGTATTTTATATTATTTGTGGCTATTGAGAAGGATGTTGTTTCTCTTTCTTAGCCTGTTTATCATTTGTATAGAGAAAGGCCATTGACTTGTTCGAATTAATTTTATATCCAGCTACTTCATTGAAGCTGTTTATCAGGTTTAGGAGCTCTCTGGTGGAATTTTAGGGTCACTTATATATACTATCATATCATCTGCAAAAAGTAATATTTTGACTTCTTCTTTTCCAATATGTATCCCCTTGATCTCCTTTTGTTGTCGAATTGCTCTGGCTAGGAATTCAAGTACAATGTTGAATAGGTAGGAAGAAAGTAGGCAGCCTTGTCTAGTCCCTGATTTTAGTGGGATTGCTTCCAGCTTCTCACCATTTATTTTGATGTTGGCTACTGGTTTGCTGTAGATTGCTTTTATCATGTTTAGGTATGGGCTTTGAATTCCTGATCTTTCCAAGACTTTTATCATGAATGGGTGTTGGACTTTGTCAAATGCTTTCTCAGCATCTAACGAGATGATCATGTGGTAGTTTGTTTATATAGTGGATTACATTGACAGATTTCCGTATATTAAACCATCCCTGAATCCCTGGAATAAAACCTACTTGCTCAGGATGGATGATTGTTTTAATGTGTTCTTGGATTCGGTTAGCGAGAATTTTATTGAGGATTTTTGCAGCGATATTTATAAGGGAAATTGGTCTGAAGTTCTCTATCTTTGTTGGGTCTTTCTGTGGTTTAGGTATCAGAGTAATTGTGGCTTCATAGAATGAATTGGGTAGAGTACCTTCTGCTTCTATTTTGTGGAATAGTTTGTGAAGAACTGGAATTAGATCTTCTTTGAAGGTCTGATAGATCTCTGCACTAAACCCATCTGGTCCTGGGCTTTTTTTGGTTGGGAGACTATTAATGACTGCTTCTATTTCTTTAGGGGATATGGGACTGTTTAGATCATTAACGTTGTCCTGAATTAACTTTGGTACTTGGTATCTGTCTAGAAATTTGTCCATTTCATCCAGGTTTTCCAGTTTTGTTGAGTATATCCTTTTGTAGAAGGATCTGATGTTGTTTTAGATTTCTACAGGATCTGTTGTTATGTCTCCCTTTTCATTTCTGATTTTGTTAATTAGGATGCTGATCTTGTGCCCTCTAGTGAGTCTGGCTAAGGGTTTATCTATCTTGTTGGTTTTCTCAAAGAACTAGCTCCTCGTTTGGTTGATTTTTTGAATAGTTGTTCTTGCTTCCACTTGGTTGATTTTGCCCCTGAGTTTGATTATTTCCTGCCATCTACTCCTCTTGGGTGAATTTGCTTTCTTTTGTTCTAGACCTTTTAGGTGTGTTGTCAAGCTGCTAGTGTGTGTTCTCTCTAGTTTCTTTTTGGAGGCACTCGGAGCTATGAGTTTTCCTCTTAGAAATGCTTTCATTGTGTCCCATAAGTTTGGGTATGTTGTGGTTTCTTTTTCATTAAACTCTAAAAAGTCTTCAAATTTTTTTCTTTATTCCTTCCTTGAGCAAGGTGTCATTGAGAAGAGTGTTGTTCAGTTTCCACGTGAATGTTGGCTTTCTATTATTTATGTTGTTATTGAAGATCAGCCTTAGTCCATGGTGATCTGATAGGATGCATGAGACAATTTCAATATTTTAGTATCTGTTGAGGCCTGTTTTGTGACCATTATATGGTCAATTTTGGAGAAGGTACCACGAGTTGCTGAGAAGAAGGTATATCCTTTTGTTTTAGGATAAAATGTTCTGTAGATATCTGTTAAATCCATTTGTTTCATAACTTCTGTTAGTTTCACTGTGTCTCTGTTTAGTTTCTGTTTCCACGATCTGTCCATTGATGAAAGTGGTGTGTTGTAGTCTCCCACTATTATTGTGTGAGCTGCAATGTGTGCTTTGAGCTTTACTAAAGTGTCTTTAATAAATGTGGCTGCCCTTGCATTTGGAGCATAGATATTCAGAATTGAGAGTTCCTCTTGGAGGATTTTACCTTTGATGAGTATGAAGTGCCCCTCCTTGTCTTTTTTGATAACTTTGGGTTGGAAGTCGATTTTATCCGATATTAGAATGGCTACTCCAGCTTGTTTCTTCAGACTATTTGCTTGGAAAATTGTTTTCCAGCCTTTCACTCTGAGGTAGTGTCTGTCTTTTTCCCTGAGATGGGTTTTCTGTAAGCAGCAGAATGTTGGGTCCTGTTTGTGTAGCCAGTTTGTTAGTCTATGTCTTTTTATTGGGGAATTGAGTCCATTGATATTAAGAGATATTAAGGAAAAGCAATTGCTGCTTCCTATTATTTTTGTTGTTAGAGTTGGCATTCTGTACTTGTGGCTGTCTTCTTTTAGGTTTGTTGAAAGATTACTTTCTTGCTTTTTCTAGGATGTGGTTTCCGTCCTTGTATTGGTTTTTTTCTGTTATTATCCTTTGAAGGGCTGGATTCATGGAAAGATAAAATGTGAATTTGGTTTTGTCGTGGAATACTTAGGTTTCTCCATCTATGGTAATTGAAATTTTGGCTGGGTATAGTAGCCTACCCTGGAATTTGTGTTGTCTTAGTGTCTGTATAACATCTGTCCAAGATCTTCTGGCTTTCATAGTCTTTGGTGAAAAATCTGGTGTAATTCTGATTGGCTTGCCTTTATATGTTGCTTGACCTTTTCCCCTTACTGTTTTTAGTATTCTATCTTTATTTACTGCATTTGTTGTTCTGATTATTATGTGTCAGGAGGAATTTCTTTTCTGGTCCAGTCTATTTGGAGTTCTGTAGGCTTCTTGTATGTTCATGGGCATCTCTTTCTTTAGGTTTGGGAAGTTTTCTTCTATAATATTGTTGAAGATATTTGCTGGCCCTTTAAGTTGAAAATCTTCATTCTCATCTATTCCTATTATATGTAGGTTTGGTCTTTTCATTGTGTCCTGGATTTCCTGGATGTTTTTAGTTAAGACCTTTTTGCATTTTGCATTTTTTGATTGTTGTGCCGATATTCTCTATGGAATCTTCTGCACCTGAGATTCTCTCTCCCATCTCTTGTATTCTGTTGCTGATGCTCCCATCTATGGTTCCAGATTTCTTTCCTAGTGTTTATATCTCCAGCGTTGCCTCACTTTGGGTTTTCTTTATTATGTCTACTTCCCTTTTTAGGTCTTGTATGGCTTTGTTCATTTCCATTTCCTGTTTGGATGCGTTTTCCTGTTTGTTTGTTTGTTTGTTTGTTTGTTTTAGGAGTTCTACCTGTTTGGGTGTGTTTTCCTGTTTTTCTTTAAGGACTTGTAACTCTTTAGCGGTGTTCTCCTGTATTTCTTTAAGTGAGTTATTAAAGTCCTTCTTGATGTCCTCTACCATCATCATGAGATATGCTTTTAAATCCGGGTATAGCTTTTCGGGTGTGTTGGGGTGCCCAGGACTGGCTGAGGTGGGAGTGCTGGGTTCTGATGATTGTGAGTTGACTTGGTTTATGTTAGTACGATTCTTACATTTGCCTTTCTCCATCTGTTAGTCTCTGGAGTTAGTTGTTATAGTTATCTCTGGTTAGAGCTTGTTCCTCTCATGATTCTGTTAGCCTCTATCAGCCGACCTGGGAAACTAGCTCTATCCTGAGTTTCAGTGGTTAGAGTACTCTCTGCAGGCAAGCTCTCCTCTTGCAGAGAAGGTTCCTAGATATCTGGCATTCGGATCTGCCTCCCCGCAGAAGATGAAGGCCTGAAACAGGGCCTGTCCCAGAAGTTGTTAGCTTCTATAGTCCACACTGTCACCTCCGCAGACTAGTCTCGGTGGGATCCAGGACCCAAGGTGGCTCCCCCAGGTGCTACAGCAAAGCTCTCCTGTGTGGGAAGCCACATACGCCATTGCAGGATGGCACTGGATACCGCTGGCCACCACCCATAAGTTTGGGTAAACAACCAATGTGCACATGTGCAGTAGAGTTTTTTGCCCAGTCACTGCCTGGTCCGAGGTATGTAAATGAGGTACTGAATGCATGACCAATCGTGTGTAGATATGTAAATGAGGCATGTAAATGAGGTACTGAATGCATAAACCAATCGGGTGTGGACATGTAAATGAGGTACTGAAAGCATAACCAATCTGGTGTGAGACATGCCTCTCCTAGGCCTATATAAGCAGCACCAGTTCTGGGGCTCGGATCTTTTTCACCTCTGCAATCAAGCTCTCCCAATAAACGTGTGCAGAAGGTCCTGTTGTGGCATCTTTCTTGCTGGCGAGTAGGGCACTCAAAAGTGGTGCTGAAACCCGGGACGAGACATCTTCAGGCATGAGCAAAGACCCCCTGTTACAGGGAGGATTCAGAACTGCATCATGGGGTAGGAGAGGTCAATGAAATGTTCCCGCAATACAGACTGTTGAGAAGGATTCAACAGTCTAATTCTCGTGGATTTAGAACTCTTCAGCTTGGGAACGGTGGTACCTGTAAGTAAAAAGAAATTAATATAAGTCTCTGAGAGGTATGCTTTCTTTCAGAATAGATCTGTTAATTGTCACTGGGGTTGTGTTGCTTGCTTTCTTTCTTGTCTTGATATTATGCTATTGCCTTAATTTTCATCACCCTGGACATGAGTGTATCTGCTGGGAATAATTTCACGTAGATAACTCTTTAGTCCAGGACGATCATGGGTACTGGCCAGTCTACGCTGTTAGTAGGGCCGGTGCAAGCTTTGCTCAAAGAACGAGGTTTAAAGATTTCTGAAAGTACAGTGAGAGGGTTCTTAAAAGAGATAGACAGACTCGCTCCTTGATTTGCCCCCACTGGGTCACTGATGCTACCTAGTTGGAAAACGTTAGAGAGAGATATAGCAAGAGAGGAAGCAGAAGGGAAAGTGAAAGCAGGAACAAGGCCGTTATGGAAATTGATTAAGGCTTGTATTCAGGACAAGAAATGTGAACCAGCTGTTAAGGAGGGGCAGCAACTTTTGCAGGAGCATCAGGAAAGTATGTCAGAAACAGAGAGAAATGAAAAAGAAGGTGCGTGCAGAAAAATAAGTAAAAGAAGAGATATAAAAAGAGAAAAGGAAAGAAACCAAAATATAGAGATTCAAAAGATAAAATAAAGAATGAAGATCAAGAAATTAAGTCAATTTACCCTCCTCTCGAGGACTTTGACTAAAGAGGCAGCCTTCATTAAAGGCTTAAAGATAGCTCTCAGGGAAAGAGGGGTAACTATCAGAAGCAGCCACTGTGCCTCCTCTCCCTTCTCTGGCAGAATTCCCAGAAGAAGGAGATAAAGAATTAGAGTCTGAACATGAGAGAGAGAAAATAAGTTTCAGAAAAGCAGTTATCCCCTGTTTGGGATCTTTTAGCAAAAAAGAGAAAAAATGAAAATAAGCTATTTCAGAGCTCTCCTCGGAACAGAAGGAAAATGGGAGACGTCCTGCTTCCTCTCTGGCTCCTATGGAGATATTCTTAGCTCTGGTTAGGATATCTGGGTCCCTTTGAGACGTCAAGTTCTATTCCCTGTCTGTCTATTGTCTGGTTTTGGTGCACCAAATTGTCCATATGTCTGTCAGTTCATGTTTGTTTTTGTTTTGTTGTTTGAATGATTGTTGTTCTGTGTTTCATGTTGAAAAATATAATTAGTTAAAACTTTATCTGCTGGCTGTCCATCCTTTAACTTGTTTAAAAAGCAGGCTCAGTCTGCACAGCAGAAACTGGTAAGTTAGCTGCACCGTGGCTGGGAGTCAAGTACAGCTGGAAAAGCCCTGCTGAGGGAGGGCCGATTGCAAATGGAGCTCTTAAAGGGGCAGGCAGCCTTTTGCTTGTACCTGGCTCCTATTCAAGGGAGAAATTCCTAAGCTGAAGTTAGCCACTGGCAAGAAAGACTAAACAGATAAGTCCTAGCTGTTTATTTTGTAAATCTAAATAGTATATATGACTGATGCTTCCTAAAAGCTCTATGGTTTAGGGCTGGAAAGCCACCCTGGAAACAAATGTCTGTTCCTGTTAGGCAGAAACATCCATGACCTACACCTGGCATCAAGGCAACTGACTCCCACAGGCTATGTCCTGGGGAGGACACGGAATGTATATGAAGGCCTCTATCTCAAACCGGTCCTTAGGTAACTAGGAGAATTAAAACTTCTTTAAAAAACAAAAACAAATTCAACATTCCTATAGAAACAGCACTTTGGAGTGGCCAGTGTTAGGTGCTAGCATCAATTAACCACAGAACAGTACTTTCCTTCCCACTTAGTCTACCAAACAAGAGATGTGCTAGGTGGCTACGTGGGCAGGAGAAGAAATAGAAACAAATTCCCGGATGATGTTTTTAGCATCTCAATGTTGTTGTGGGCAATGACCAAAGCTTTCTGAATGTCCTGGTAGAAATAGCCCTGACTCATGAGGTGTTCAATCTCACTTGAGGGCTGCAGTGAGGGTGCTGTGGCCACAGGGTTAGCAGTGACACCTCTGCCTTGTTGATAGCTACTGGCTTTTCATTCTGAGTTGATTACCTGGACCTATGGTTAAGGGAAATGCAATTGCTGATTCAGCCACCAGAGATATGGTTTTGCCATCACAAAGTTCTATAGAAGGTGCTAAGGATTTTCATCAACTTTATCATGTCCCTGCTTCTACATTGCGACAAAAGTTTAAGCTCACACAAACAGAATATTTCGAGATATTGTCCTACAGTGTGGTAAATGTGTAGAATTTATTAATGCACCCTCTGTGGGCATTAATCCTCGTGGATTGTGACCCCTAGATTTTTGGCAGATGGACGTCACGCATATCCCAGCTTTTGGGAAATTACAATATGTACATGTGTCCATCGATACCAGTTCTGGTGTCCCACATGCTTCTCCCTTAATGGGGGAAAAGGCAGTTCATGTCATATCCCACTGCTTAGAGGCTTGGGCTGCATGGGGCAAGCCCCTGCTGCTAAAGACAGACAATGGTCCTGCATATACCTGTTCTAAATTTAGTCAATTTTGCAAACAAATGCAAGTGAAACATATTACTGGGTTGCCCTATAGCCCACAAGGCCAAGGCATCATTGAGAGAGCCCATCGTACTTTGAAACAATATTTGCAAAAATAAAAAGGGGGAATAGAGGCTATGACACCAAAGATGGCTCTATCCCTTACAATATTTACTCTTAATTTTTAAAAATTGGATAATGCTGGAAGATCACCAGCCGAAAGGCACAAACAATGGCCTCAACCGCCCAATGAAATGGTCAAATGGAAAAATGTCCTTGATAATAAATGGTATGGCCTGGATCCTATATTAATCTGATTCCGGGGAGCTATTTGTGTTTTTCCACAGGGTGAAGATAATCCACTTTGGGTTCCGACGAGACTGACAAGGACCGTGAAAGATCAAGATGAATCCCAAGATGATCCTGTTATTCTTACTCCTGATGATTGAGACCGGGATAAGTATACCTTTGTGGGCCATAGTAAGATCATGGCCAGTACCTTTACTGGTACATTCCAATTCCTCTACCTTGCCTTTGTTTTTTGCAACTGAATGTTTTTTGGATGCGCCTTGTGCAGGACAAACTCCTCAAGAGCCACAGGTGTATAATAGTACGAGTTTTCATTTAAATTATACATTATGCTTTGTGCATAATGTAGATAAACCTTTTACACCCTGTATGTTTTTAAAGGAAAAGATTATCTCTAATTGGGCAGATCCCAATAGCCAAAGTAAAGTGAGCTCTGGAGTGTTATTTAATGCTTTAATGCAAGTTGTTCAAGGAGCACAATCAGGCTCAGGTGATGTTGGAAATAATGTAACTTCACCTATAAACATCACCACTATTATGATAAAGGGAAATGTGACTATTCCCAAAAGATCACGATGGCCTGTTGGCAATGCTACTGCTATACGCAGCGTGCCTTGGTGCCATCCGGACCTTGCATTTCCTATAGTTTTTTTACTTTGCCAATCAAAAATTTTTCCTCTGAAAGAAATAGCAAAGCGTTTTATTTTGTCACCTCCATTAGATTTTGCTGTAATGAATGATAAAGGAGATGCTACAAGGAAAGAAAATATTTGGCCATATTACCAATGGATTTTAAGTAATGAGGCAGGTGCTAGTACCAGTTTGTCAGCCTTTGCATTGCTGACTGGAACCTTTCATGAGATATTGAATATTTCTGCCACACTTTCCAACACCTCTGCTCATTTAGATAATATGACATCTAATAGAGTTATCAGAAATATGACTACTCCTCCAGTAGAAGTTTGTGTTAATCCTCCATTTTTATTTATATTGGCTGAATCTCAAAACACTACAGAATGGTTAGATTGTACAAATGTCACTTGTTTTTTGACACAATGCTGGAATGGAACCAAATTCTTAGCCTTAGTGGTACATCTACCAACCTTTGTCCCTGCGCCTGTTGAGGCAGATCCAGAGAAGTCCCAATAATGAGTCTTGTTCGGCAAAAGAGAGGTTTTGGAATCACAGCTGCCATTGTTGCAGCCATCGTGGTGTCCGCGGCATCAGCGGTTACCGCAGGAATTGATATGGCCAATCAAGTTAATACTGCTGACACCATAAGTCAGATAGCAGAAAAAACATCTGAGGCATTGCTTACCCTGCAGAGGATGGATTCACATATCGCCTCAGGATTAATGTTAGTGAATCAAAGAGTGGATATTTTACAACATAACATGGAACAGATGATGGATGTCATACAAATGAGTTGTGTGGCATCAACCCCACATGTGTGCATTACTCCCATTAGGTATATTAATAATTCTTTCATTAAAAGTACAGATTTATCGAATTATCTGAAGGGGAACTGGTCACAGTAGCTGGAAAGGTTGCAGATGAAGCTGCAGACACAGATCCTGAACCTTAATGGAACCAGAGTGGAACCAGTGACCCTTGGAGACTTTACCTCTTGGCTTACCTCTGCATTTTCTTACTTTAAGGAATGGGTGGGAGTGATTTTGTTTGGTGCTGCCATATGCTGTGGACTGGTATTCATGCTTTGGTTGGTTTGCAAATTCAGAACCCAACAAAAACATGACAAGGTGATTATAACTCAAGCACTTTTAGCCATTGAAAATGGCGCCTCCCCTGAGGTTTGGTTATCTATGCTCAAGAATTAGTCGGCATCTGGGTTCTCTGCTCTTGCACCCCACGGATTTATGGATCCATTGCACTGGGACGAGAGAGACTCAACGATCATTGATCAGCCCTTGCACATTGCTGAGGTTTCCTCATTGCACGCTATAGGGTGATCATGATTTCCCCGCTAATTCATTCCCTTAAAACTTGGCTGGCCTCTTTTGTAGAGTTCACCCTAGGTTATTTAGCAGTTGCTGTCACACAGCGCCATGGTATCCAAAGACGGGCAACTTTCCTCATGCACAGACCAACCTAAGACACTGGGCCTGGTGGCGATAGGGTTACCCTATGACGGTTAAGGCTGTGACACTAGAGGAACGACCTAAAACAGGAACCGTGGCAGATGGACGTAATTGCACAAGCCTAGTCCAGCATCACTTTATTAAAATTAAAAGGGGGAGATGTGGGAAGCGACATATGCCATTGCAGGATGTCGCTGGCTACCGCTGGCCACCACCCATAAGTTTGGGTAAACAACCAATGTGCGCATGTGCAGTAGAGTTTTTTTGCCCAGTCACTGCCTGGCCCAAGGTATGTAAATGAGGTACTGAATGCATGACCAATCGGGTGTAGATATGTAAATGAGGCATGAAAATGACATACTGAATGCATAAACCAATTGGGTGTGGACATGTAAATGAGGTACTGAAAGCATAACCAATCAGGTGTGAGACACGCCTCTCCTAGGCCTATATAAGCAGCACCAGTTCTGGGGCTCAGGGTCTTTTTCGCCTCTGCAATCAAGCTCTCCCAATAAACGTGTGCAGAAGGATCCTGTTGTGGCATCTTTCTTGCTGGCGAGTTGGGCGCTCACACTCCTGGGCAGGGCGGACACCTCTCCTCTGGCAGGGAAGGTGCCCAGATGTCTGGAGCCTGGAATGGGGTCTGCATCAGTAGCTCTGTGGCTTCCACCTGTCCCAGAAGGTGTTAGCTTCTGTAGTCCACACTCTCACCTGCGCAGACTAATCTCGGCGGGATCTGGGAACCAAGATGGCTCCCCCAGGTATTCCAGCAAAGCCCTCCTGGGCAGGGCGGACACATCTCCTCTGGCAGGGAAGGTGCCCTGATGTCTGGAGCCCAAAACGGGGTCGGCCTCAGAAGCTCTGTGGCTTCAGCCTGTCCCAGAAGCTGTTAGCTTCTGTAGTCCACACTCTCACGTGCGCAGTCTCTGACAGTACAATTTCTAAGGCAGGTGTTTCTTGGTGTATAAGGAGCTAGATGAACATGAGCTGGTGTGAGAAAGTGGTGTTCCCCCCATGGTTTCTGTCTCCAGTCTCTGCCTTGAGCTTCCACCCTGGTTCTCAATGATGGGCTGAGACCTCTAAGATGAAACAAACACTTTCCTTTTCTAGGTTGCTTTGGGTCAGAGTGAGATGAAACTACAAATAGACATCTACTTTCTGTGTTAAGACAACTCCCTTCTTTAGAAGTTTCAGGGCAAAGACCAAGCCTCGGTCTCCTGCACTTCCAGCCTCTTGTGTCTGTATGATCAGAACCTACCAGGACAGGATGGCTTGGGAAGTGCACCAGTAAGGTCTAGAATTGAGGCTCAAGGGGCCTTTCTCTCACCCTGCATCCCATGCCTACCCTAGATGCAGTGTCCACCAAGTCAGCCTGGCCCATCCATAATCAACGTCACTCCCATTTAACAACCACAGGAAATCGAAGCTTTCCATGTCTACCAGTTCTAACTGTGGAGACAGAGCAGCAAACCATGAGGAAGGCTTTCTATTTGGTGTCCATGGGAAATGCAAATGTTCATAAATTTCCTACAAGGAGGGTTGATTATTCATTAGGAGATCTGATAACAAACTGATTTATTGACTTTATGCAATCCTACATTTGTGTTCTGTGTGGATTCCTCAGAAAGAGAACGTAGTATTTTGGATCTAATTCAAATATTAGTAGATACATTAGATAAATGTTTGAAAATGTCTATGAACTGGATTGAGTGTAGACAAGGTTCACAGTATTCTTGCAGAAATAGCGATGGGAGAGTGGCACTGAAGACCGACATAAATGAGATGGTCATACAAGCTAATGGACAAAATAAGCTGGAGCAATCTCAGGCTAGCTTAGCAGGGACTCCAGGCCATGCTGTATTGCTGTGAAGAATACGAATCTTCCTGAAATGCCGAGAAATACTAACACTGATAACACCATATGAAAGTGCAGAACCTGCCCTCTTTAAATAAAATACCTACAAGGCCAGTTCCAGGTAAAATCCTGGATGAGAGTCATCTGAGTTTACCATGCAGCTATTTACCAAAAATAAAGGAGAGTCTTAACTTTGCTCTTGGATTTAAGTCAAGATTTATACTTAGATTTTATACTTCATAGAAGCTGTATAGAATCAATATAGAAGTTCAATGTTGTTTTTCTTGCTCAGTGATTTTTAAAGAAAATCAGTGTTTTGTTTTTCTAAATTGCATCCCTGGAGCCACATACAGGCATGCCTCTATGTATGGCTAGTATAGTATTTTGAAAAGTGAGGTATTTCTTTAAATATGTACAACCCAAGATATTGACATTTTGTATGGACCACAAGTACAACATTTAAATGTTTTTCTAATCTTTTTATGTGTATGAATTATTTTGCCTGCACATATATATGTATGTGCAACATGTGCCTGTCTGCTACCCTCAGAGGCCAGAAGAGGTTGTCAGAACTTCTAGAACTGAAGTCATAGATTAATGTGGTTGTGAAACCATATGGAACCAGACCCCCAAGTGTAGTTTTCTTTAATTCTTTCTGTTGTTTGTCACAATTGTTATTAGAAGAACCAAGAATAGAATGAAAACATTATGACCCTTTTCTTAGTTTAAGTAAACTCCAAGGTAATGGGAAAAACAAACAAAATACTTAGTAGATGAGGCTGGAGGGATAGCTCAGTGGTGGAGCACTTACACAGCATATGCAAAGCTCTGGGTGCTATTCTCAATACTACAAAACAAAACTGTAGCCCCTCAACAGATTTAACCTGCAACCTTCAATGAATTCAAGTAGCTGGCCTATATGCAAAGAGGATACAACAGTACTTGTCCCAAATATTTACCAAGAAGCCTCACAGAACTGAAGTCCCCCACCTAGCTTAGATAAGCTCTGTAGTACTGCCCTCTGTTGGCTCCTTTGTGGCATGCTTATATAAATTCAAAACCTTGGAGCTGGACCCAGGCTTTTCAAACTGTCATTCACAAACAGATCACTTGCTGATCTTGCTTAAAATGCAGACTCTGAGGGTGTCTCTGCAAACACCAGGGCTGGCAGAGTATCAATCTATGCCAGGTAAGAGCACAGACCACTACTCCATAGATGGTGCTGGTTTAAAGTCCTAGAGCCTGACACTGGGTGGTTTATTTTAGGCAAATTTATGCACAGTACAACTTGGAAAAAAGTTTCCCAGTGAAACACAATCCCATGTGCACAGGAAGGCATAATTACATCAAAACTCTTTACAAAGTACATGTCAGTACTTCCATGGAGATGGGTTCTCTAGATAGACTACATGTGTTGCCTTACGGGTCTGGGGGAACATTTGTTGTGTTCTCAGTTCTGCAGATAGGACAGAGGTCACCTAGGCTATTAACCCTCTCCAGTCCTGTTAGTAAGAATCCAAGGGAGCCCCTGGCCATGCAGATAGGACAGAGGTCACCTAGGCTACTAACCACCTCTAGTCCCCTTAGCAAGCATCTAGGAGAACCATTGAACAGTTTTCCTAAAGAGTGCAAATGGTTAAATAGGACATGAACCCACAGAAAGGGTTACACTGGCATATAGAAAGAGCTAGTCTTCTCTGTATTGTTCCAATTTTAGTATATGTGCTGCCAAAGTGAGCATGGTCCACCAAGAATATTGTTGGGTGCTAAAGCACACCATTAGCATGAGATTTTCACCAATACAGGCTCATGAACCAACGTCGTGAAACAGTGTCCTTATGTCTCTCCAGAGACAGAGAACAGAGATCTCTTGGAGAGAGAGGGTCATCACTCAGGCTCTATCAGAGAGAGAGAGAGAGAGAGAGAGAGAGAGAGAGAGAGAGAGAGAGAGAGAGAGAGAGAGCCCAGTGGGACTGAGGAAGAACCTAGGACCTGTCAGTTGTGTTTTCAGATGATGTCTTAGTTATGGTTTTACTGTTGTAAACAGATTAAGGCAACTCTTATAGAGACAACATTTAATTGGGGCTGGCTTACAGGTTTAGAGGTTCAGTCCAATTTTTTTATTGTCATTTATTTAATCATACCAACAGAAAAATAATTACTGTAAGGGTGAATTAATTTTAGCCCAGGTTTCACACCAGTCACCTTAATCTGGCATTTTTAATGGTATAGGTTAACTTTTGTCTTGTTTCTAAAGATTGCTTTTCTTTTTTTAAAAAAAAATTAGATATTTTCTTTACTTACAATTCAAATGCTATCCCCTTTCCTAGTTTCCTCTCCGAAAGTCCTCTATACCCTCCCCCCGCCCTGCTCCCCAACCCACCCACCCCTGCTTCCTGGCCCTGGCATTCCCCTGTACTGGGGCATATAATCTTCGCAAGACCAAGGGCCTCTCCTCCCATTGATGGCCGACTAAGCCATCTTCTGCTACATATGCAGCTAGAGATACAGTTCTGTGGGTTACTGGTTAGTTCATATTGTTTATCCTCCTATAGGGTTGCAGACACCTTTAGCTCCTTGGGTACTTTCTCTAGCTCCTTCATTGGGGGCCCTGTGTTCCATCCAAAAGATGACTGTGAGCATCCACTTCTGTATTTGCCAGACATTGGCATAGACTCACAAGAGAGAACTATATCAGGGTCCTGTCAGCAAAATCTTGCTGGCATATGCAATAGTATCTGGGTTTGGTGGTTGTTTATGGGTTAGATCCCTGGGTGTGGCAGTCTCTGGATGATCCTTCCTTCTGTCTCAGCTCCGAACTTTGTCTCTGTAAATCCTTCCATGGGTATTTTGTTCCCCATTCTAAGAAGGAATGTAGTATCCACACTTTGGTCTTCCTTCTTCTTGAGTTTCATGTGTTTTGCAAGAAATATGGAATGCTTCACGAATTTGCATGTCATCCTTGCACAGGGGCCATGCTAATCTTCTCTGTATTGTTCCAATTTTAGTATATGTGCTGCCGAAGTGAGCATGGTTCAGTCCATTTTTACCAAGACAGGGAGCTTAACAGCGAACAGGCAGGCATGGTGCCAGAGAAGCTGAAAGTTCTACAAATTCATCTGAAGGCCACTAGGAGAAGACTGACTCCCAAGTGGTTAGCAGAAGAGTCTCATTGCCCACCCCCCCCCACACACACACACACTGACATACCTCTTCCAACAAGGCCACACCTACTCCAACAAGGCCACACCTCCTAGGCCACTTCCTGGGGCAAGGATATTCAAACCACCACAGAGGGTTAAGAATGGATATGGGATTCAGGCAGTGCAGCCACCAAAAGTCAAAGGAAAGCTTGCCAAGCACAGGGAAATGAATGGAATGTGCTTACCGAAATGTAGGGGGTTTTAAGGGAAAACTCACCAATTAACCGCTGTGGGTTGGGGAAGGCAGGTGCCTGAAGGTCTGAATATTTGAGAAGTGGACTAAAGGTGCATGCGTCCTATAGGCTGATATCAAAGTAGTGAAATCAATGTAAGGAATGTTATCAGTTTAGGACCCCCCCCAAGTTCTCAGCACAAAGGAGATTCATTTGCTCCAGAGGGACAGAAGGCAGAAATAAAAGAAAAAGATAGGAAATAGAGGATGAGGGGGGGAAGCAGAAGGGAACAAGGGAGAAAGAAGAGGGGTATTTGTCTCTGGGGTCAAAGGGCTGCCTCTGGAGAGAGAGGAGATAGAATTGGCCCATAGGTAAATGGTGGTTTATAAAGGAAGAGGAAACCCTTTGTTAGGATGTGATGTCTAATTTTAATAGAGCATGTTAATTAGCCAAAGGGAGCTTTCGATTGCTGGGCTTCAATATTTTGATAGCTGAACCTTGATGATCAGTCTTAGGAGGAAGAAGTGGCCAAATAAGGGAATAGATTTTTGGTGCCTAGCTTTAAGGATGTAATTTAATGCTTTTTAGCAAGGCAGAGGGAATAGGGGAGAAGGGTAAGGCTAACAAGAGCCATGCCCACCATACTGGCGATGGCCAGAGTCCCTTCACATCATTCAGTCAAGGCTAAGACAACTAATTATTCACCCCGCAAGATGCCTGTAGCTACACTTGGGGATATCTTACTTTCAGCAACTCTTCTTTAAGAAGTCCACATACATACTCCTGGGTGTGCTTTTAATCTTTCCTTGAGTGCTTCTCTATTAAAATATCTTTAAGAAAAATCTCCAGTTCTGCCTGATACTAGCTAGTTCTGAAATTCCTTTATGCGTTGAAGCCGCAAATCCCAGTTTGGCTTGAACTGAGGTCCGTGAACTATTAAGGGGACCTATAGCAGGTTCGAGCTGGATTCCTGGGCTTTAACCATGGGCATCATGCTCATCTATAATCATGAACACCGTACTCATTTCTGAATGAGCAAATGATAGAGTCTGCCACAGGGATCAGCTGCAATGGAACAGCACTCTGTGGAGAGATTGGGAAAACCACCCACAGCCAGGTAACTAAAAAAACCGGTCTGGTCCTCACCTTTTGCCCTACATCATTTGAGAAGCTTCAAGTAGTTGAGGTAAAGCGGGGTAGGGGAGAGGGAGACCGGACCACACCCTCTTTCCTATTACAGATTTTAGAGCATGAGGCAAGCTTAA
The DNA here is from genome assembly GCF_000001635.26 of Mus musculus. Lineage (NCBI taxonomy): Eukaryota > Metazoa > Chordata > Mammalia > Rodentia > Muridae > Mus > Mus musculus. Next base: position 171,735,015 of record NC_000067.6, read on the forward strand.
ATAGAAGTGACAGGAAGAGGCACCGGGGAGTTTTACACTGAACTGATAAATTACTGAAAGTGATAGAAGTGAAACCAAGGGATTTGCCCCAGTCATCCTTAAGCAATGTGACGGGTCCTCACGTGCCTAGAGAACACAAAGCTCCCGGATGCTAACTCCCACCCAACCAAATTCAACAATTCAGTTGTTCAAAAATGTACTCCATTACTGAGAAAGAAATTAGGGAAACAGCACCCTTCACAATAGTCACAAATAATATAAAATACCTTGGTGTGACTCTAACTAAGGAAGTGAAAGATCTGTATGATAAAAACTTCATCTGAAGTCTCTGAAGAAAGAAATTGAAGAAGATCTCAGAAGATGGAAAGATCTCCCATGCTCATGGATTGGCAGGATTAATATAGTCAAAATGGCTATCCTGCCGAAAACAATCTACAGATTCAATGCAATCTCCATCAAAATTCCAACTCAATTCTTCACTGAGTTAGAAAGGGCAATTTGCAAATTCATCTGGAATAATAAAAAGCCTAGGATAGCAAACCTATTCTCAACAATAAAAGAACCTCTGGTGGAATCACCATGCCTGACCTAAAGCTGTACTACAGAGCAATTGTGATAAAACAAAACAAAACAAAACAAAACAAAACAAAAAAAAAACTGCATGGTACTGGTACAGTGACAGACAGGTAGATCAATGGAATAGAATTGAAGATCCAGAAATGAACCCATACACCTATGGTTACTTGATCTTTGACAAGGGAGCTAAAACCATCCAGTGGAAAAAAGACAGCATTTTCAACAAATGGTGCTGGCACAACTGGCAGTTATCATGTAGAAGAATGTGAATTGATTCATTCTTATCTCCTTGCACAAAGCTCAAGTCTAAGTGGATCAAAGATCTCCACATAAAACCAGAGACACTGAAATTAATAGAGGAGAAAGTAGGGAAAAGTCTCGAAAATATGGGCACAGGGGAACAATTCCTAAACAGAACAGCAATGGCTTGTGCTGTAAGATCAAGAATTGACAAATGGGACCTCATAAAATTGCAAAGCTTCTGTAAGGCAAAAGACACTGTCAATAAGACAAAAAGGCCACCAACAGATTGGGAAAGGATTTTTACCAGTCCTAAATCTGATAGGTGACTAATATCCAATATATACAAAGAGCTCAAGAAGCTGAACTCCAGAAATTCAAATAACCCCATTAAAAAATGGGGTACAGAGCTAACAGAGAATTCTCAACTGAGGAATACCAAAGAGCTGAGAAGCACCTGAAAAAAATTTTCAACATCCTTAATCATCAGGGAAATGCAAATCAAAACAACCCTGAGATTCCACCTCACACCAGTCAGAATGACTAAGATAAAAAATTCAGGTGACAGCAGATGCTGGCGAGGATATGGAGAAAGAGGAACACTCCTCCATTGCTGGTGGCATTGCAAGCTTGTTCAACCACTCTGGAATTTAGTCTGAAGGTTCCTCAGAAAATTGGACTTAATTCTACCGGAAGATCCAGCAATACCTCTCCTGGGCATAAACTCAGAAATAGTTCCAACTGGCAATAAGAACACATGCTCCATTATATTCATAGTAGCCTTATTTATTATAGCCAGATGCTGGAAAGAACCCAGATAGATGTCCCTCAACAGAAGAATGGATACAGAAAATGTGGTACATTTACACAATGGAGTACTACTCAGCTATTAAAAACAATGAATTTATGAAATTCTTAGACAGATGAATGTATCTGGAGTATATCATCCTTAGTGAGGTAACCCAATCACAAAAGAAGTCATTAGATATGCATTCATGGATAAGTAGATATTAGCCCAGAAACATAGAACACCCAAGATGCAATTTGCAAAACACAAGAAAATCAAGAAGAAGGAAGACCAATCAGTGGATACTTCATTCCTCCTTAGAATAGGGAACAAAATACCCATGAAAGGAGTTACAGAGACAAAGTTTGAAGCTCAGACAAAAGGATGGACTATCCAGAGACTACTCCACCTGGGGGTCCATCCCATAATCAGCCACCTAACCCAGACACTATTGCATAAGCCAGCAAGATTTTGCTGAAGGGACCCTGGTATAGAAGTGGGAGTGGGTGGATAGGGGAGCAGGGCAGGGGGAGAGTATTGGGAACTTTCAGGATAGCATTTGAAATTTGAAATGTATATAAAGAAAATATCTAATCAAAATTACTTTAAAAAAGAATAAATTATGTAAAACTGTAAAAACAACAACAACAAAAACAAAAACAAACCAAGAATAAAAACAGTAACAACTCAAAAAAAAAAAATATATGGACCGTTGTATTTCCTGAGCATCTGCAGTCGAGTTTCCTTCTGCATTTAACGCGCAGAAAGATAGCTCTTGTCTTCACACAGGGTTTCATTCTTGCTGAGGAATGTCACAAATTTAACTTCCTGTACAACAAGAGCTGCATGTACTGCTGGACAGAAAAGCTACCGAGCACCAAGGACAGGGAGACAAGGCTAGAATCTGGCTGCAAAGTCAGAGAGCCTCTCCTTGAAATCAGAGACTGAGAACTGGAAGTTGATAGGCAGGTCAGGGCATTGTGAAGACGAATCTTCGAGGAAAAGGAAGAACGATAGAACGATGCAATGGGTGTGAAGGAACATCAGGCCACTTTTTTTTTTTTGGTTTGGTTTTTTGGGTAGTTTTTTTTGGGGGGGGTAGTTTTTTTTTTTTGTTGTTTTTTTTTGTTTTGTTTTGTTTTGTTTTTTTGGTTTTTTTTTTTTGTTTTTTTGTTTTTTCGAGACAGGGTTTCTCTGTGTAGCCCTGGCTGTCCTGGAACTCACTTTGTAGACCAGGCTGGCCTCGAACTCAGAAATCTCCCTGTCTCTGCCTCCCCAGTGCTGGGACTAAAGGCGTGCGCCACCACACCTGGCTAAGCCACTCCTTCACAAGTCTGGCAGGCCTTGCCCTTCTCCCCAGTCCCTTTGCTTTGCTAAAAAACCATTAGATTACATTCCTAAAGCTGTCTACCAAGGTCTAGTCCCTTATTTGGCTACTTCCTTCTCCCGAGACTTACTATCAAGGTCCAGCTATCAAAGTATTGAAGTCTAGCAATCAAAAGACCCCTTTGGCTCATGCAATGAACATACCCAATTAAAATCACACACCTCATCCTAACATGAGGTTTCCCATTTTCCTTTATAAACCACTCTTTTCGTAAGGGCCACGCTTGTCCCCTCTCTATCAGAAGCAGTTCTTTGTCCTTTGAGACAAATACCCCTTTCTCCTCTCCCTTGTCCTCTTTCCCTTCTCCCTCACCTTCTATCTCCTGTCTTTGTCTTTTATTCCCTGTCCTCTGTCCCTCTGGGACAAATGAATCTCCTTTGAGCTGAGAACTTGGTCTGGGGGTCCTGAGCCGATTACCAATCTCATAAACGGTGACCTCCCTACTAGGTACTCATCCCATTGTTGTGACAAAGTACCCAACAACAGCAACTTAAGGGGGCGAGGTGCATTTTGGCTCTCAGGTTCATGGTGAGAAAGTGAGGGTGGCAGGAACACCTCTAGCTGTAATGGTAAGAGGGAGAGACAGCTAGTCACACAGTGCTCCTAGCATGAAGGAGAAAGTGGGTGGGAACGTAGCTCTGTTGGTAGAGTACTATTGTGCGACAAGACTGTTGGTGTGATCTTTTTGTGAACTGTGTAAAGGTTGTCTTTGTATTATTCAAAACTGCATAAGCAGAGAGCTGAGTACTGGCTGAACTTTGATATTGCTATTCATCACCTGCCTCAGAATTTTTGTAAGCATATATATACCTCCCTCATCTTCTGATTGTTTTAATAAAGATCTGATGGCCAATAGCTGAGGCAGGAAAGGAAAGGCAGGACTTCTGGGAAGAGATAGGAACTGTGGGAAGAATCAGGCATGGGAAGATTTGCCAGCGTGACACAGAAGTAGCAGGAACATGTCCTGGGACTGAGTGAGAGGTTACGGGCCATGAGGCTGGATGTGAACTAGAACTAGTTAGGCTAGAATTAGATGGGAGGTGTCCAGCTATAATGCCTAAGTTTTCATAAATAATAATGAGTTTTGGAGTCATTATTTGGGAGATGGCATGTCCAAGAAAGTCTGGCAATATAAGACTTTCCCCGGAGAAAAGCAATACATATGTTTACTAACTTCAGAATGGAATCCCACAACAGACCAAAGTACAGATACCACCAAAGTCCAACTTGGTGTTACAGGAATATGGGCGAGAGGTTACTTATAGGACTAGAAATGACTCAAAGACAACTGCATTACCAGACCACCCTGACATGGGTGACATCTTACAAACACTGGGAATCTAGGACACAGTAACCAACATGCAGGTAGTTCAACAGGCTGGAGAATGTCCTTCCCAAGACACTCAGTTGGTCTAAATCTCTTCCAGGCAGCTCAGCAAGGTTGTGTCTTCCAGGTGTGGATACAATGTGCATGGAATAAAAAAACAAACAAACAAACAAACAAACAAAAACACTATTTGCTTTGCATATCTTAACCCTATACACCTCTAATTCAACAGGTTTCTCCCTAACATTTATACAAAGCTCAGATCCATAGGATATTAAGCCCTTGAATGCAGGCATTTCTAATTGCAGTTGTCTATGTATATATTATAAAATGTAATAACCCCAAGCCTGTTCTACAAAGTGAGTTCCAGGACAGCCAGGGCTACACAGAGAAATCCTGTCTCGAAAAACTAAAAAAAAAAAAAAAAAAGAGTTGGGCCATGAAAAACATTAGCCAGGTGGTGGTGGCACACACCTTTAATCCCAGCACTTGGGAGGCAGAGGCAGGTGATTTCTGAGTTCGAGGCCAGCTTGGTCTACAGAGTGAGTTCCAGGACAGCCAGAGCTACACAGAGAAACCCTGTCTCAAACATACAAACAAACAAACAAACAAACAAACAAACAAAAACCCCAAATAATTGGTCTTAGGTTTTTCTATTGCTGTGAAGAGACACCATGACCACAGCAACTCTTGTTTTTGTTTGTTTGTTTGTTTGTTTTTTTCACAGCAACTCTTGTAAAGAAAAAATATTTAATCAGAACTGGCTTACAGTTCAAAGATTTTGGTCCATTATTGTCATTATGGGAAACACAGCAGCATGTAGGCAGACATGGTGCTGGAGACGGAGCTGAGAGTTCTACATCGTGATCTGCAGGTAGCAAGAGACTGTCTCACTGGGCATGGCTTAAGCATATATGAAACCTTAAAATCCACCTCCACAGTGACACTTCCTCCAACAAGACCACACCTCCTAATCGCGCCACGCCCTATTTTTTAAGTGTTCAAACACATTTGTCTATGGGGGCTACTCCTATTCAAACCATCACAATAAGTGATAATGTAAAAGAAAAAGTTAAAACATAACACTTTTGTTTTAAATTGTATTCTTGAGACAAGGTTTCGCTATTTATCCCACACTGGCTTTGAACTCATTGTGAAGCCCCTATGATCAATATTGAATGAACTCAGAAGGCCATATTTATATATTCATGTTGTGTATAGAGATATATATGTTATACACATACATATGTAACAACAATGGTTAAAGAAAAAGAGATTTATGAATTTCTGAGAAAGATTGAAGGTAACTAAGTGTTAGGGTTTAAACCTGGCACAAATGCTGTGATGCCTACTTGGCATACCAGAGCAGACCTGGCCATCAGGTTCTCCCTTCATCCCTCAGTCCCTACCTGTTACAGAGCCTCCTGACTGGCATACCCTGCCCACTACCCTGAACTTTCCAGTCCGGAGGGCTGGGCTGCTTTTGCAAGTATAGTCCAACCGCTCTTTTTGTACCTTTGTACCTCCTGGCTGGTTCCTCTCTCTTCCCTTTCCCTTCTCCTCGCCCCTCACCCCCTCTCCTCACATGGCCCAGCTCAGTCTGGTCATGTCCACCCCGGACTCTCCCAGATGCCCCTGTCTCTGGCTGTGCTCTCCCACATATCTATAATAAACCCTTCTCCACCACAGCTAAGAGTGTCATGTTTTTTCCTTTCCTTTTTTTCCTTTTTCCTTCTTTTTCCTTTTTCCTTCTTCCTTCTTCTTTTTTTCCCTTCCCTTCCCTTCCCTTCCCTTCCCTTCCCTTCCCTTCCCTTCCCTTCCCTTCCCTTCCCTTTCCTTTCCTTTCCTTTCCTTTCTTCTTTTTTTCATTCACCAGGGAGGAGTTGGGAAGGTTGATGGGGATTGGTACCCATATACAAAAACTTAAAAAAAAAAAAAAACATTAAAGTAAGAAAAAATGCCCTATTTTAGTATGTGAATTCTTTTCTCACCCTGCAAAGTATTTCCTTTCCTATTTAGAATTATTTTTAAAGAATTTGTTTTCTCACATGCAACTTTTAAATATCATCCTTCTACTTAAAGCTCCTCTCTACCTTTTTTTCTATAAATTAAAACTTGAAAGAACTTTATAAAATTCCCGAGTTTAGATAAAATTACCCATATTCTTAATAAAATGGAACAATACTTAGCAACCATATATATATAGCCAATCATATATATATATATATATATATATATATATATATATATATATAGCCTATAGACGTATAGCCCTACAGCTCAGAGAGCTGCATTTAAAACATAAACAGTGATAGGCCTTATATCTTATATATTTCACAGATATAAATACAAACACAGGTAAATTATATGTTAGTAGTCCTGGAGACATTTCTGCTTTGGCTGACCCACAAATTAAATGAACTTATCTGTCACATCTTTACCTAAGTCATATAAACTAAAAGGCCTTTTGGATGATTTAACAGTTCTAATTTGCATGAATATTTATCTATAAGCCAATCTTGTAGCATGTGATCAATATATAAACATGAACCCATGTAGACATAATTTATAACATACACATATACACAGTCAGATAAACCCCAAAATAGACAAAACCCGGAGATTTTATAGCTTTCATTTAGGTTCATCATTTGTCTTTTTTTTTTTAGGTTAGACTATTGATCTGATCACTAAGCATCTTTGATCCAAAATGACACTTCTGATGGTATGACACTGGAACAATTTATATCCCGAAGACCAAAACGCTGAGAATGACTTAAGAAACAGCTCTGTGAAAAGCTAAGAAGCTGACAGTGGCCCTGCAGCCTTTAAGTTAATGTCTCTTCCTATTTTGAGGTAATCAGTAGAGAGGGAGCTGCTCTTCAAATGAGCATTTCTTTTACAAGTTTTTAAATGTTAACTTAGGGCCAACGGGTAAAAAGGTGCTTGACATCAAATCTAATGACCTGCATTTGATCCCCAGGACACAGGAACACATGTCACAAGGCAAGAACAGACTCCCAGAAGTTGTTTTCTGACTACCCTGTACACTATCCATCCATCCATCCATCCATCCATCCATCCATCCATCCATCCCATCTATCCATCCCAACCATCTCATCCATTCATCCATCCACCCATCCATCCCATTCATCGCATCCACCCATCTATCTCATCTATCCATCCACCCATCCCATCCCATCCCATCCCATCCCATCCCATCCCATCCCATTCATCCATCCCATCCATCTCATCCATCCATGCATCCATCAGTAAGTTTTTTAAAACAACCAACTGAAATGTCAGAGAGTCACAGTTTGGAGCCTTATTTGGATAAAGTCTACCAATCTAAAATTTCTAATCAGAAATATCCCTTTCACAAGAAAACAAAGGTCAGTTTGTATGAATAAAGTCCCTTTTGGTCTTTCAGAAGCTTTCCTGTTTTAGCCTGTAAAGTTCAGTGTGGCCTGATACATCAATGAGACCACCAGAGATATGACACACACACAGGAATTCTTTAGTCTGAGTATCTATTAAGGACTTTTAACTTCAGATACCTACTTACAGAAACTCTTCATCTTCACAGCTCAAATCAGAAAGGAGTCGAGACAAAGATCCCTGGCACTGAGAACCTTCTGTCAAGAGTACAAGGGAGGAAATGATAAGACAGTTTATCTTGGATAAAAGAAAGCATAAAGGAAGACAGGATATGTAGATAATTATGCTAATGGGACCTGTACATTACCATGGCCAGATTCTGATGCCAGAAAAATTCCACAAAGGTCCTCACAGAGCCACTGGCTTTCAGGGCACTATCGGGAACCCTGGGTTTACAGCAGTGATGTCTCTTATCTTCCAGAAGGAATCTATGCTGGTTGTGGAGAGGGTCCCTTACAATAGAAGCATCTCTCAGCTTCTCAGATGCAAGTTCCCTTTGGGGTCTTTACAGGGAAGTACCCTTCCTTACATACAATGAATACCAGAAACCAAAATGCCAGTTGGAGCACTCTCAAGTGATAACTGAAACATTTTTATTCCCAAGAGGTGGTACTCCAATGCTCAAGGCATTCCCCATCCTTGGTACCAAACCTGTAACCAGTCTTACATCGAAACTGCAATCTTTTTCCTTATTAGAGTTATGAGGCCAATACCAAGAGTGAGCCTTAATTGAGCAGAAGAAGTTTCTTCTTAGCCCAAACCAGGAGATATCAGAATTAAACTTGTAAGTCAACTTTGCCATTACTGTCATTCTTTACTGAAATACTATATATTGTGACAGCTAAGGAAAACTCCATTTTGTGCCAGGCGCCATTCTAAGTTCCTAAAGTGCAGGCTCCCAGTGCCTGTGTCTCCTTGCCCCGCTCACCAGGATTGTAAAACTGAAATGAAATGATTAACCACTTGCTCTGGCTTCTGAAAACTCTGCTTACTGCCGCATGCAGCGGGAGTGAGGACGTAGCAACAAATCCCGCAGGGATGAAATAAATGCAAGCTGCCTCTAAGAGCCCTCATCCTCTCAGAACTGGGCCTCTGTTCCAAATCCAACCACAAGAACAGCTGAAGGATAGCTGAAGCCTAAAAATGCAAGTTCAGCTACTTACAATTTAAACAGAAGTCTATGATCTTTTAGTGTTTTCAAAATTTATAGCATTTTGAGCTGAAAAGTACATTGACCATACTTCTGTAATTAACTCACAGATTAACATTGATTGATAACTTTTAGTCAATATGAGGGAGCCATGTTGTGGCCCTTTTCTGAAGAAGAGAGGCGAGCTCCTTGACTGCTGAGCACACTTGCTTGAACCTACTCAAATTCTTTCCTCCATGCATGTGTCACAAGTGAAGCTGCAGAATGGGACAGAGAACGAGCCCAGAAGGGCTTTGTCTTAGTCAGGGTTTCAATTCCTGGACAAAACATCATGACCAAGAAGCAAGTTGGGGAGGAAAGGGTTTATTCAGCTTACATTTCCACATTGCTGTTCATCACTGAAAGAAGTCAGGACTGGAACTCAAGCAGGTCAGGGAGCAGGAGCTGATGCAGAGGCCATGGAGGGATGTTCTTTACTGGCTTGCCTCCCCTGGCTTGCTCAGCATGCTCTCTTATAGAACCAAGACTACCAGCCCAGAGATGGTCCCACCCACAAGGGGCCTTTCCCCCTTGATCACTAATTGAGAAAATGCCTTACAGTTGGATCTCATGGAGGCATTTCCTCAACTGAAGCTCTTTTCTCTGTGATAACTCCAGCTGTGTCAAGTTGACCCAAAACTAGCCAGTACAGGCTTATGCAAACAAAATCTCATGAGGTTGGTTTCTGGAGAGCGTGGGATGGTGATGGTGGTGTGCAATTGGCTAAGAGGAAAGCAAGGTGGACTAAATGTGCTGAAGCCACTGGGGCAGGTGTAGATGAATCCAGAGTGTCTGGAAGTGACCTGCAGTTTATTACGATACTAAAATTCCCACCCTTACCAACTTGAAACAGCCTGTTTTTGCTCCTGTCAACTGAGAGACTGTCCTAGCTATGCACACCAAAGTTAGGGATAAAGGATCGTAATATACATAATCTTCGATAGTTTAGGAAAATGATACTTTTTTTTTCTCTTTTTTTCTTTTTTCTTTTTGAGACAGGGTTTCTCTGTATATCCCTGGCTGTCCTGGAACTCACTCTGTAGACCAGGCTGGCCTTGAACTCAGAAATCTGCCTGCCTCTGCCTCCCAAGTGCTGGGATTAAAGGCGTGCGCCACCACCACCTGGCGATACATGTTTTATGATGATCAATCTTGACTATCAACTTGATGGTATTTAGAATCACCTAGGAGACAAAACCTCTGGCTGTGTCTGTGAGGGGCTTACTAGGAAGGCTTAACTGGAGAAAAAAGACCCCTCCTGAAGGTGGGCATCGCCATCCTACAGACTGAGATCCTGGTCTAAAGCAGCAGGAGAAAGTAAGTGCAGCTTCAGTATCCATCTCTCTCTCTGCTTCCGGACGGTGGATACACTATAACCAGCGCCTTCATCTACAGCTTCCACAGCTGAGCCACTGCCACCGTGCCTTCCCCAGCGTGATGGACTGGACATCTAGGCTGCAAGCCCAAATAAGTCCTTCTTCCTTTAAGTGATTTTGTCAAGTATCTCATCATTGTAAAGGGAAAGGTAACAAACATATATGTGATATATATTTGTATATACATATATGCCTATACATATGCCTATATATGTATAAGTATATATTCACATACATGCATACTATATAACACATACACATATAGATGGGGAGAGGGAGAGAAAAGAAGAAAAGGGCGAGAGAGAGAGAGAGAGAGAGAGAGAGAGAGAGAGAGAGAGAGAGAGAGAGAATTAAAATGGAGCAAAGCATTAAAGAATAGCTATTCAGTCATAGCCAACTAACTAAGTAGACAGGCTATAAAGGTGGATTTTTGTTGTTGTTGTGTTTTATTGTTGTTCAGAATTGGGTATTGAAATAGGGTATCATGTATCTCCAGCTAGCTTTGAATTTACTGTAGCTGAGGCAGGACTTGAATTTCTGATCCTTTTGTCTCTACTTCCTAAGCTCTGGGATGACACATGTGTGTGCTACCGTGTCTTTGTTTTCTCTGTATACATCTCTTAATATTCTTAAACTTTCTAAGTTTTTAAATCAAAACTTAGAAAGATAAATCCATGAATAGTTAGCCTTTATTATTTCTCACTGATGAGCCTTTAAAATCCTGAGATCTTGTTAAACACTGGTGTCCCCCTCTTTACCCACATAGGACCTTCCTTTTATAGATTCTTGCTTAGGCTCTCAAAACAAATAATCATTTTCAACCAAACACTCATCACATTATCAATGAGAAGAGGACAGATGAGTTTTTCGTTGATTTAGTCAAGAAAAGTCCAGGCATGATGGCATGAGTCTGTGAACTCAGCTGTTCAAGAGGTGCAGACAAAAGAATTCCAGGTGCCACCTGGATAACATGGGAAGATTCTTCCTCTGTAGGGAGAGGAACTTGGGGACTGGAACGAGGAGAGGAAAGAGGAGAGGGAAAGGAAACAGAGCGTTCCAGAATAGTATGCTAGCAGGGTTGTCTGGAATGTACACATAGAATGCTTAAAGTGGAGCAATGGCTTTCTGCATGCTGGAGCGGCTGAGAACCCATGAGGCTGTCCCAGCCTCTTATTGATGTCCTGGATTGTCCTAGTTGTCTGTCTGTATTGGAAGACTGAAGAAGCTGGAGTCAGGTGTTAGTGGAGGACAGTGAAAGCAACTAGGAGAATAGACACAAGCAGGAAGCCGTGCTAGGCCAATCAGCATGCACCAGGATATTTTATTGAATCACCCACTAAACGGTCCCATCCACTCCAGGCAAGTGTCTTTTTGTGAGTGTTACAGCTCTGAGGGGAAAGGTTTCCCCAATGCAAGTCTTATAGCTCTGAAGGGAAAGTTGTCCTGGAAGGTGGGAGTCAAGGAACACCACCAAGTCACATTGCACAACAAACCTCATGCAAGAAACTTACTGGGAAAGACAATGGCTGCCTCTGCTCCTTTGAGAAGCAGGAGGGAACTGAGCTGGAGGCAGGCTTTATACAGGGTTTCTTGGCAGCAGTTTTCCAGGATAAGGATTTCCAGGATTGGTGGGGTTTCAAGTCCTGAGCTTGGGGTGAGCCCAGGAATTGGTGGGATTTCAAGATCAGGGATTGGTGGGATTTTGAACTCGGGATTTGGTGGGTTTTCAAACCTGGACATAAGCTCAGACGTTTTTTTTTTTTTACCCTACACTTTTTCTTTCAGTTTTTAATTCCTGAAAACGCCCCAGATATTGGCCCCAAGGGTTGGTTGATTCTGGAATCCCATCAAGATGACAGTCAAGATTAACCACTACAATTAGCAAATAGACCAGGGCTATAAACTGGTGGTGTTGTAGTTCTGTCCATCTCTTTACCTTCTAAAGAGCAGGAGCACCTCTCTTAGCCTTGCTATCTCTGACGAAGAACAGGGACATGGAGCAGAAGGACCTTTCTAAAGCAGAAGTTTACTGACCACACCGTCATGCTCCTTAGAGCGCCCAAGCTTCCGACAACACCTTGCATGACTTGGTTTCTGTGGATTTCTCCTTTCTCATTTCTAGCTTAACCCTCCCGCCCCCCTTCCCCAGCTCTTCACCAAATGCTGCAACTTTTCTGCATTTGCAACTCCTCAGAAATACCCTGCGCCTTTGTTCAAACTTTTGCACTTCTTGGAACCCGCCTCCTCCTCATTGATCCAATAAACTCTTACTCATTTGTTAAGACTCAAAGCAATTGTTCTCCAAAGCCAAGATACATTTCTGAGAAGAGACTCACTTTCCCTCACACATTGACCCTTTAGACCTATGATGTGACAGAGAGGAGTGTTGTAGAGAAGCTTGGGAAATCAACAGGGAAGCCCACAAAATTTACATTTCTCTATGCTTTCTTCCATCTTGGAAAACCATCACAGAGAAGTGGCTTTCCCGAGGCCTCTTGATTAGTTAGCGGCAGAGTTGACACTGTAGGTCCAGGATAACGCCTGCCTTTACTGATGCAACATTGGGCATCCCCTGCCAATCAGAAGAATCTCCTGAATTCTCTTAGATCCTAGAACTTTCCAGGCCTTGAGAGGATGACAAGACAGGCAGGTTCACTGGCTTCTAGAGAAAGCACCAGCAACGGTTCTTTGATCTCCAGGTTTATACCTAATGCTTGGAATGGTACCAGAAACCTCTAGAGGTTGCATACCATAGACTCTATGCCATAGAAGATGAGGCATGGGCTCTGGAGTCAGACAATTTGGGGTTTATGTTCCAAAATTACCATTTACTAATTGTAGAACTCTAGGAAGAATGAACATTCCTTGTGTGAAAAATATGTAGATGATCTTTCTATGGGTATCAAGGGAGAAAATTGCACTCAATCATGCCACACAAGGTCAAGCATACAGTGAGGGCTTAACTAGTGTGTTATCTTCTTCTGTTCCAGACTGCTACTTTCCTTCTTCCTCATTTAGGACTTTAAAGTGTCTAACTCAAGATAAGAGCTCTTAGTTCAAGTTCCTTCAAGTGTAAAATAAGATAATTGATTACATGATTTCAATACCCAAATATTTTAATGTTTGCTTTCATTCGTCTTCTCAATTGAATCAGAGGATTTAGCACAAAATCTTCCCATGGTTGTGACCTGAGCAACAGGTTTTGCTTAGAGGAAGTGGAGGGGGGTAAAATGCAAATGTTGGTGGCTAAATTGGATTTCCCTGGGTCTGATGACTTCCAAGATGCCTCTAAAATATAATTTCAGTGATGATGTTTATAGAAGGGATCAACCTTACCCCCAAATAATAAGTAGAATTAGTATGTTCAACAAACACATTTAGCAACATTGTATCTCATTCACTGTTACATCGGGAAGCATAAAGATAAATAGAAAAAAGGAGAGAGAAAGAAAAAAAAAAAGGAACTTAACCAGGAGTTGGGTGCACTGACTTCAACCCAAGAGATCTGGTTTCTGGTCACATCTTTGTAAAAACTCACTTCATGGTAAGTCCCTTAAAGGTGTTAGCCTTTAAGTCGAGCTTTTCTCAGAGTGAGGTGAGAGAGCTAAAATAGGTGACTTCTAAGATTGTTTTAATTTTGAGTTTTGTTTCTAGATTATTCTCTTACAGTCGGTATATGTACTCAAATATTTCCTGGAATCTTCCATTTAGATGAACTGTAAATATTTCAACCAAACATTTCTCAAACTGACAACTCACCTTATGTTCCTTGCTCCCAATTATGCCCCAAAGTTTTTTCTACTTCTAGGTTTGCAGGAGACTAAACCTCACAGCTAAATGTCATAGTGTCCCTCATGTCCAGCATTCAAATAGACATCAAATTCTGCTGTCAGGTCCAAAAGAATCTTCAATTCCACAAACTCCTAGAGGCAGTCCAACTATCTGGACATGAACTGAACCCGTACTAGGAGGATTTCTGATAGTTAAATAAAAGCCACCATTCCTCAGGATCTTTCAAAGCTTGTTCCCATCAGCCAAAAGAAAGAGTCATTTCCCTTACCTCTGGCAAAAGGGACACGTGGTTCTTTAATTAACATATACTGTTAGCGTCTATCAGAATATGAAGGTCCATGCTGGCTTCCAGGATCCCCCAGTCCTTACTCACAAGCATTTGTTATACATTTCAAAGCCCCCACACTAGTGTTCTGACCTTCCCCTCCTCCAGCTACTCATTCTGCTTACAACCTTGCTATTTTCACTGTTTTCTGTATGTTCTGCTCCTGCTTCTCTCACGATGCTCTCTATTCTCTATGCTCTCTCTATTCTCTATGCTCCCTCTATCCTCTATGCTCTCTCTACTCTATCCCCTACTCTTCCTCCCTCTCTTGTAGATAGCCCTGGCAATGTCCAGTCTGCTGGCCATGTTCATGCTATTTCTTTCTCTTTCTGCTCTGCTCTCTTCTATCTGCATCTGGATATTTTCTCCCTTTTATATACAATAAAAGCTTTTGCCTTAACCATACCATGGAGAGGTTGTGTCTGCCGTTTCTCTACTGTGCTTCCCTGTGTACACCTGCCAAGTCTACATACTAAGTGGCTCTGGTGGACAGCTTCTCCCCTCCAATGGGCACTTTTTGAGTTAGGTCTTTAATTCTTCCAGTATAGATAATAGGAAACCATTATTTCTCCCAGATTTTAATTTTAAGTAAATCTGATCACTGTGCCAAAATAATTTTTCTAAAGCAACATCAGGTCCAAAGAAAACTCCACTACCCCAAGTTCTGGTGGTTAAACAAAAGTCAACATTCCTCAGAAACTTGTGAAGCCTGGGCCCCTCTAACGAAGGATCCCACTCCCTTACCATTGGTAGAGGGGATGAATGGCTATCAGTGGTGCCTCTTAGTGTAACAAAGCACATGCTGGCTTCCAGGCTCCTGTAGCATCACAAATACTTACTTCTTCTCACCTCATCCCCATGCTATAAACTTCTCCAGCTCAGAAGCACTGAGCCTCCCACCCCTACCCCAGCTATTCACTTTTCCTTATGACCTTGCTATTTTAATTGTCCTCTTTTGTTCCTCTCTTGAGAGTTTTGATATGGTGTGGAAAAAAAAAAGAAAAAAAAAAGAAAACACTCTGCTTGCCATGAATCCACCAAAAACAAAGTCAAGGAAACTAGCAATCAAATGATATATTACATACGCTGTTGGTTTAATACCCCTACCCTCAAATTATGTGAGATATCTTCGGACAGGCTTTTAAACACTAGACTCTGAAATGGAGATTTGTTCCTAAATGAAATGAGAACTGTTCTAAGGTATGCTTAAGGAGAAGATGTGATTGAAGAAAACAGCCAGAGGCCTCTGAAAGAGTCCAGCGCATGGAGAGAAAATGTCACAGTGAACATGGCTAGCAGACTGGACCAGGCCAAGAGAAGAGAGAGGGAGGAGTGGGAAAATGGGGGAGGGGAGCAACAGACCAAGAGAGCAAAGGAGACCAAGAGCTAAGAACACTCACAGCTGAAATGTCTTGGTTACATAGGAATGAGAAGCTGGGGAAAGGGAAGCGTCCGGGCTGGAGAGGTTTGGGGTATGGGGCAGGGTGAGGAGAACTGAGAGGAGATGTCATCATCTTAGACTCTGAATCAGGTACTTCCTTCCTATACCAAGAGAGCCTGAGGCCAGCGAGATGTACGTTAATAGGCATCACAGTTAACCATTTGTCCAGGGGTTTCTTTTGGACATGTCAGTTTGCAGAGAGTTTATTGGGGGATTGCTGGAAAACAGGAAAATTGCCTGTGAGGTAAGATGGAAGTCCTGAGCAGAAGTGGAATTTTGGATTCAGTTGCAGCAAAGGTTTTTGTTCACTTCCAGAAGTCTGACTTTTCATGTCTGCTCCAACTCAAGGGGACTGGACTTCTACATTGATTTATCTGCCAACTGACCGGTTTCTAGACATGGGTTGATTGCAGTAAAGAACTACTTGGAGGCATCTGGAGAAGAACTCAGCTGAAACACTAATACTCACAGCATTTGGGAACAATTACTTTGGTCCTGAGTGGGGTTCAGAGCACCTTCTACATGACATAGCATGTGCAGCATTGCACTGTTTTATAGATAAAAAAGCAATCTCCACAGCACTATGACTTACCCTGGCTCACACAAGGCCCTGTGCTTCTAATTTATAGTTGTCTGCATGGTTTGTTGGCTCCCTTTATCCCTAAAATTGAGACTTTAATAGTGTAAAATTTTCATTACAATGAGCACAAACTTGGACCTTCTCTTACTTTGAGTGACAGGGTACATTTTCACATACATTAATCATCTGAGGAAGAATTAAAGCTATATCAAAGACCCCAAGCAAGGATTCTAGAAAACAGACAATAAATGTAGCAGGATCTGTGGGGACCCAGGGCAAAGAGAACAGGACTATGTGTATGGCCCAAGATGTCTTTGTAAAACACAATCAACTAGGCATCAACTCCACTCTTTGGCCAGTGGCAAAATAATGCCTGGGAGGTTTTTCAAAGAATTAGGTTAGGCAAAGAAGAAGGAAGAGGTGAGAGACAGCTTAAAGTGAATATCAAGTACTTCCTAAAAAGCTAGGATAGATTAAAAGAAGTCAAAAGATCTCCACTGATAAGTAGATTAGGACGTAAGGCCCAGAGTCCAGAAAGGGCTGTCTTAGAACAAGTCCATGGAGTCACAGCTCTTTTCTTACTCTGGACTCCTTATCTGGCCTTCTCATCCCTAGATATCAAAGGCCCTGATAATGCTTTTACTAAGCATTATGTAGCCTAGGCCAGTTTGGTAGGAGGTGAAGGAGTTTGTATCAAAATGCTGACTCTGTTGTTTATTTATTGTATGATGTCAGGTAAGTTATCTAACTATGTAAGCCTCAGTTTGCTCAATCATGAGTTGGAGGGAATAAGAGTTAGACCCAGAGCAAGGCTAGGAGGAAGCCGAGCTGCATGACGGCAGAGGTCTCATAGTCTTGAAACCCTGTGTCCTAGTACATGTGAGCAAAGATCTAGCATTTTACAATATTCTTATATTTTCAGGACTCCATTAAATAATATAGGAAGCAGTGCGTCTTAGTGTTTCTATTACTGTGAAGAGACAACATAACCACAGCAACTCTTATAAAGGAAAACACTTAATTTGAGGCTGGCTTACAGTTTCAGTTTAGTTCATTATCATCATGGTGGAAAACATGGCAGTGTGAAGGCAGACATAGTG
The DNA here is from genome assembly GCF_000001635.26 of Mus musculus. Lineage (NCBI taxonomy): Eukaryota > Metazoa > Chordata > Mammalia > Rodentia > Muridae > Mus > Mus musculus. Next base: position 171,752,573 of record NC_000067.6, read on the forward strand.
CTGAAGAAGGATCTGAGAGTTCTACATCTTGAACTGCAGGCAACAGAAGACTATGAACCACACTGGGCATGGCTTGAGTATATGTGAGACCTCAAAGCCCTCCTCCACAGTGACATACTTCCTGCAACAAGGTCACGCCTACTCCAACAAGGCCACATCTCCTAATAGTGCCACTCCCTATGGGCCAAGCAGTCAAACACATGAGTCTGTTGGGACCATTCCTATTCAAACCACCGCACAATATGACTGCTTGTTTCTTATCCAGCCTCCTGTCCCAGCATATGGCTTTCCTAGTGTTTGACTGTACTTTCCAGGAGAAATCAGTGGTCTGGGATGTAGAAGGAATGTCTGTGCAAAAGTCTTCACTGGAGAAAAAGCTGAAAAAGATAGCTGGCTCTGCGGGTGCCACCTGAGCACGTGGTGTTTAATACCCCAGACAACAGGACCTAGGTAAAGGGCTCAGCATTCTTGTAGCCTTATCTATGTTCTGTCATCAGACTTGGGAGCAATGAGTCATCCTTTTTAACAAAAATAAAACAGACAGAAGAGGTGTTTTGTTTTTTGGTTTTTTGTTTGTTTGTTTTGGTTTTGGTTTTGGTTTTCCCAACCTGGAAAGGAGGCAATGTTTGAAACAGGTCTCATTATATAGCTCTGTCTGGGAACTTTCTATGTAGATCAGACTGGTCTAGAACTTGCAGTGATTCTCCTGCCTCTGCCCTCAAGTTCTGAAATGACAGGCATTTGTCACCATTTGAGGCTTGAGGCTTCTTAATCATTCACTCCCAGAAATATTTCTTGAGATAGGATTTATTTCTGATTACTTTGCTCTTATCATTTTTCTCAATATAACATGGCTGAGGAGAGCATTTGAATATGATCTTTGATTTTTTTTTGGCATAAAGAATGTCATCTAAAACTTGATACGTATACAATCTCATGATCTTCTTTTTCTTTTTGAGACAGGGCCTCATAAACTTAAAATGGCCTTTATGTATCTAATTGCACTTCTGATTTTCCAGCCTCCACCTTCAGAGTGCTGGGATTACAGATGTGACTATACTATACTACCTCAAGCTTATATGTTGCTGAGGGTTGAACCCAGGACTTTGTGAATGCTGGGTAAGCATTCGCCAACTAGCTATGACTCTAATTCTGTACATAATACTATTTGAGATTTTCTTCCATAAAATTAAGCAATGGTATGCAATAAATGCGAGTTCTGCTAAAGAAAACAAACATAAAAGGGTATGGGCACAGGTTACAAATTGTCTAAGCTGTCACCATGAGCATTCCATGTATGGTTAAGGGAAAGGTTTTATTGTAGATTATGACAGAGAGAGAACAGCCAGAGGCATATAGAAGAGTCTAGAGAAGTGTGGGGCTGTCAGGGTGTAGGGGAAAGGGGGAGGGAGAAAGCCCGCATCCGTCTAGAGTTCCTGTGCTCTGGGCAGGTGGACGTGGGAGGACTGCTGGACGCTTTCCACTTGGCCCTGGGTGGGCATCTGACTGTGTCAAGCCACTGGACCCCACTCGACTGGGGGTGAACAAGGGGGTAGCCCCCTGATACCAGGGGCCCTGGGGCGACACCCTCGGTCCCAGGGATACGGGAGAGAGGGCAGAGGGAGAGAGGTTCCCACGCAGGCGAGAGTCCTTAGTCTGGTCCGTGGCTGGAGCACAGCTTCCATTGGGAGATTAGAAATGGCTCATTAGAAGAAAGCCTCTCCTATCGTCCAAGCACAGCGGGCCTTGATGAACAGAGACAAACTATAGTTTTAAAGCTTTATTATTGAAAGTCAGGGAGAATGGAGAGAAGGTGGGAAGAGAGAGAGAGAGGGAGAGAGAGAGAGAGAGAGAGAGAGAGAGAGAGAGAGAGAGAGAGAGAGAGAGAGAGAGAGAGAGAGAGAGAGAGAGACCAGCCATGGCCAAGAGGAAGGAAGGGGGAAAGAGAAAGAAAGAGGAAAGGCTAGAAAGTAAGAAAGAGAGAGTAAGATGGAGAGTAAGGTAAGTAAAAGTTTAAGAGAGTAAGAGGAAGAGAGAGAAAGTGAATGAGAGGAGAGAGAGGGGAGAGAATGAGAGGAGAGAGTGAGGTGGGGCAAGTAGCCCCTCTTATAGTATGCTGTTATGTTGGTGTTGCTAGGTAACTGGGAGGAGTCTAGCCTGAAGGTCAGAAGCTTGGGACATTGTCTAAGTGACTAAAAGCCACCTTCTCCTGTGGGGGCGGTAACTTCGACAGGAGTCAGGGGTCCAGGAGACATGAGGGAACGCCTTCCACCCCATGTAGGTGAATTATCACGACCGGGTCCCGGGGTTCCACACCTCAGCTCAACTGGAGACCAGACTGTCTGTGCATAGCCCATTGCCCCACAGAGAAGAGGTAGAAAGTAGAAGACTGGACATGGCCAGGGCTATCTGCAACCTAGGGGAGACCAGCAGGGGAGAGAGGATAAATACACTAAGAGAAGCAGGGGCAGAGCCAAGAGAGAACAGAGTGAGAACAGCAGGGTTATAAGGAGGATGAGAGGCAGGGAGGAAAGAAGCCTGTGAGCTGGAGGGAAGGTAGGGTAGGGAAAGTTGGACTGCTTTTTCAAGTTTGGAGAATTGAAATTTCCTTAGAACCTAACACAAATTTGTTTCTGGGATGAATAGTGCATTGAGGCACTCCCTCTTCCTGTAAGTAAGGGGTAATTCCTCTTAGTAAGGGGTAATTCTTGCAGGGCCTTTACCCTAACACATCTTTACTATAAACATTATTTAAGGATAGAATAACTATCAGACATTTACTTATGATGATACATGTCACATTAAAAAATTGCTCCACCCCTGCTCAAAAAGGGGAGGCCCACCTGCTTGCCCCAAAGTTAAGTCTAGGCCCAGTTCAACCTGGACTATAGGAAGACTTCTGGTGGTTAGAGAAAGGCAGGCATCCTCAGAAACTTGTGAAACCAGTTCCCATCTGCCGAATGGAGTCATCTCGCTTACCTCTAGCAAAAGGGACATATGGCTCTGCTGATGTATACCTGTGGCTGCACACCGAAGCTCATGTGGACTGTCAGGTTCCCTCAGTCCCTACCCACAAGTACTTGTTACTTCCCCTCCTCTCCCCTCCCCCTCTCATTCCTCTATTCTCTTTCCTTATTCCCCTTTCTTCCAAAGATAGACCTGGCCATGTCCATTCTGCTTTAAAAACAAAAACAAAACAAAAGCAAAAACAAACAAACAAACAAAAACCTTTGCTCTGGATATTTTCTCTTTTGTGTGCAATAAAAACCTTCCCTTTAACCATACCATGGAGCAGCCATTTCTGTTTCCTTAGTTTGCCTGTCATATATAATACCCAGAGTCATTTACTAACTTGAAAATTTCATAGTATGCCAACAGGATAAATTGAACTGAACAAATTCACACCACAGAGGAGAATCTTATGGGTGTGTAGTGGGTTTGGCCTAATGCTGCATATATTATGTTAATTTGGGTCCCCAAAATCGTTTGCTCAAGAATCTGCACATCTTCACTGAGGGACTCTGCCTCAAGTTGGTTCTGATTGGTAAATAAAGTTACCAGTAGCCAATGGCTGGGCTGTTCAGACAGAGGCAGCACTTTTAGGATTCCCCAGGTAGGGACAGAGAGGAAGGAGGAAGGAAAATATCTTCCTGGGAGAAGAGTAGAAATGCCACACCTGAGAAAGTGTAGGACAGAGACATAGCTGCCATGTTGGAGCCAGAGAGAGCAACCCCAAAAGGGCTGCCCAACTGTGTCCAGGGCAGCAAAGATGGAATGTAGAATTTAGTGAGTAATGACTTGGGAATATTGGAGAGAAATAGATTAGCTATGTGGAGGTTAGGAAGTGGCCCAGCCATTGAGCTGTTTTAGGCATATCAAAATATAAAGTGTGAATAGTCACAAAAAATATAAAATACCTTGGTCTGACTCTAACTAAGGAAGTGAAAAATCTGTATGACAAGAACTTCAAGACTCTGAAGAACGAAATTGAAGAAGATCTCAGAAGATGGAAAGATCTCCCATGCTCATGGATTGGCAGGATTAATATAGTCAAAATGGCTATCCTGCCGAAAACAATCTACAGATTCAATGCAATCTCCATCAAAATTCCAACTCAATTCTTCACTGTTAATTAGAGTTAGAAAGGGCAATTTGCAAATTCATCTGGAATAATAAAAAACCTAGGATAGCAAAACCTATTTTCAACAATAAAGGAACCTCTGGTGGAATCACCATGCCTGACCTCAAGCTGTACTCCAGAGCAATTGTGATAAAAACTGCATGGTACTGGTACAGTGACAGACAAGTAGATCAATGGAATAGAATTGAAGACCCAGAAATGAACCCACACACCTACGGTTACTTGATCTTTGGCAAGGGAGCTAAAACCATCCAGTGGAAAAAAAGACAGCATTTTCAACAAATGGTGCTGGTACAACTGGCAGTTATCATGTAGAAGAATACGAATTGATCCATTATTATCTCCTTGTATAAAGCTCAAGTCTAAGTGGATCAAAGAACTCCACATAAAACCAGAGACATTGAAATTTATAGAGGAGAAAGTGGGGAAAAGCCTCGAAGATATGGGCACAGGGGAAACATTCCTAAACAGAACAGCAATGGCTTGTGCTGTAAGATCAACAATCGACAAATGGGACCTCATAAAATTGCAAAGCTTCTGTAGAGCAAAAGATACTGTCATTAAGATAAAAAGGCCACCAACAGATTGGGAAAGAATTTTTACCAACCCTAAACCTGATAGGGGACTAATATTCAATATATACAAAGAGCTCAAGAAGCTGAACTCCAGAAATTCAAATAACCCCATTAAAAAATGGGGCTCAGAGCTAAACAAAGAATTCTCACCTGAGGAATACCGAATGGCTGAGAAGCACTTGAAAAAAAATGTTCAACATCCTTTATCATCAGGGAAATGCAAATCAAAACAACCCTGAGATTCCACCTCACACCAGTCAGAATGGCTAAGATCAAAAATTCAGGTGACAGCAGATGCTGGTGAGGATATGGAAAAAGAGGAACACTCCTCTATTGCTGTTGGGATTGCAAGCTTGTACAGCCACTCTGGAATTCAGTCTGGAGGTTCCTCAGAAAATTGGACATAGTACTACTACCAGAAGATCCAGCAATACCTCTCCTGGGCATATATCCAAAAGATGTTCCAACTTGTAATAAGGACACATGCTCCACTATGTTCATAGCAGCCCTATTTATAATAGCCAGAAGCTGGAAAGAACCCAGATGTCCCTCAACAGAGGAATGGATACAGAAAATGTGATACATTTACACAATGGAGTACTACTCAGCTATTAAAAACAATGAATTTATAAAATTCTTAGGCAAATGGATTTATCTGGAGGATATCATCCTGAGTGAAGTAACCCAATCACAAAAGAAGTCACTTGATATGCACTCACTGATAAGTGGATATTATCCCAGAAACCTAGAATACCCAAGATACAATTTCCAAAACACAAGAAAATCAAGAAGGAAGACCAACGCGTGGATACTTCATTCCTCCCTAGAATAGGGAATAAAATACCCATGGAAGGAGTGGCAGAGACAAAGTTTAGAGCTCAGATGAAAAGATGGAGCATCCAGAGACTGACTGCCCCACCTAGGGATCTATCCCATAATTAGCCACCTATCCCAGACACTATTGCATATGCCAGCAAGATTTTGCTGAAAGAACCCTGATATAGCTGTTTCCTGTGAGGCTATGCCAGTGCCTGGCAAATACAGAAGTGGATGCTCACAATCATCTATAGGATGGATCACAGGGCCCCCAATGGAGGAACTAGAGAAAGTACCCAAGGAGCTGAAGGGGTCTGCAACCATATAGGCAGAACAACAATATGAACTAATCAGTACCCCCAGAGCTCGTGTCTCTAGCTGCATATGTAGCAGAAGATGCACCTAGTCGGTCATCATTGGGAAGAGAGGCCCCTTGGTCTAGCAAACTTTATATGCCCCAGTACAGGGGAACGCCAGGCGCCAAGAAGTGGGAGTGAGTGGATAGGGGAGCAGGGAGGAGGGAGGGCGGAGGGGACTTTTGGGATAGCATTTGAAATGTAAATTAAAAAAAATATCTAATTTAAAAAAAGAAATTACAGTTAGAAGAAGTAAGGAAAGTTTTGTCTGTCTGTTTTTTAAATGTATAAATGGATGTGGCCACTGCGTGTTTATTTCTGACTGATCTTAAATGTATAAGTTGACTATGTTCTACCTGTCTTGGTAAAAGAACATCAGATTGAAAGCCCCTCAGCACCCCAAAGACCCATTAAAGATAAGACTCAAAAAAAAAAAAAACAAGATATAAAGTGTGTGTGTGTGTGTGTGTGTGTGTGTGTGTGTGTGTGTGTGTGTGTGTGTGTGTGTGTGTATGTGTGTTTCACTCAGGAGCGCAGAACATTGGTTTGGGTAGCAAGGATAGCTATTACCCTTGGGATCAATTTGAGTATATAATTGGGTACTGTTGCACGGGTGTTTTATAGTTAAATTATCCTTGTAATATTTACCCTTGTGGTTCTGGTGTTGACTCCAAGTCCCTCCCCATGTGGATTTTGCGAAGTTAAGCCTAGTATGGCCAAACATTAAGTTCATATTTACACTCTGCTTTCAATTTTCAGTTATGATTTATATTTTCTGATCCTGTTCTGTACTGATATTTTTCTTTAAGAAATATAATAGTCTTTTAGAAAAGTTTGAATTCTTTATAGCAGGAATTTTAAACACTTAATTCATAAAATCTATCTCTCTATATGTGACTGTGTGGGTCTCCCGACCCTCATGGATGGTCAGCCAGTTTGGTCCACAAGAGCACTAGAAGCAGAGACATCAAGTGGGGGTGGGGGCGGGGCGGTTTCAGAAGCCCTGTGAGTCTATACAGTGAATGACCACATCAGGACCAGATCAGGAGGCAGATCAACTTTACTTAGGGTGATTCGAGGCTTATTAAAGTTATGACATTTTGGGGAGACTGAGGGCAACAACATCCAGAATGGGCAAAGCGTCCTTGACTGGGGACTTACAGAGCCTGAAATGCCTCATTAGCACAGGAAAGCATTTCAGGAATCTCAGGTGCTTGCTGAGCAGGTTTTATCAGGAGAAAGGAAATTGATCCTGTAATCTAACTGAGGCTAGGGACACTCCTCAGATAGAGATGGGGGAGGGTTGGGGTTAGAATTCCCCGGACGAGGTGAGAGAAGGAGAAGCCCCACTCATGAAGGGAGTCTCCCATATTGCAAGAAGGCCAGAGGCTGTCTGGTCATGGTGACTTCGACCTTAATTAGCAGAGTTTTCCCACAAACTGTTAAAAGTTCTTGACAGTCCTTAGTGTGCTTTTGTTTCAGATTCATGCTGCAAGTTTGTTGGGCCTTCTTGTGGAGAAGCCCAGGAATGGCATTTACCTGAGAGGTACCTGAAGCACTTTCCCAGGTCTCTGAGGTCATCCTCTATCCTAACCTCAGAGAAGCACTTCCTGCACATCACTAGCTGCTGCTACTTGGAATTCCCATTTAATTCCTCATGCCCTCTTCTAGAAACAATAATCCTAATGGGCTTCAAATGTAAAATGGCTCTCACACGCCAAATCTGACATCTGGCATCTTGCACAAGGGTCCTGTGTTTTCCTGACAGCTCCGTGATCTGGTCCTGCAGTTTAACTCTGCTGCTCGAGAGGAAATCATGGCGTGGAATTATTAAACAGTTTGTGGAAGGTGGCATCATTTCTGAATGTAAGAATATTTGAGCCCAGGCCTTTCTAGCTATGGAGCCAGATGCTGGCTCAATCCACTCACTGTCTTATAAACAAAGACTTAGAGGATGTTTGCAAATGTGGAAACACGCTGTGTCAAAGCTAGAAGACTATGAAAATGATATTTTCTTTAAAAAAAATTTTCTTCTAAATTAGATTGTATTTTCAGTTTGAAAAGAAGTAGTCTCCATCGGGACTCTCCAGTCATACAACATGCTGTAGATATAGATATAGATATAGATATAGATATAGATATAGATATAGATATAGATATAGATATAGATATAGATATAGATATAGATATAGATATAGATATAGATATAGATATAGATATAGATATAGATATAGATATAGATATAGATATAGATATAGATATAGATATAGATATAGATATATGAATGAATGAATGACAGATTCACTGGCTTTTGTTATTTTGGAAGCTGAGAATTCCTGTGATCTCAGGCTACAAGGTGGTGACCTGTTAGCAGTGGGTGTGGGGGAAAGAGGGAGTGGGAGAAAACCTGCGAACGCCAGAGTTCTGGTGCTCTGGGTGGGCGGACGCAGAAGACTATCGCGTGCTTTCCACGTGGCCCCAGGTGGGCATCTGGCTGTGTGAAGCCACTGGACTCCAGCTCAGAAGAGCTGAGAACAGAATGGGGGCTCGGGGAGGCTCAGTCAGCCCTGGGACCAAAGGGAGGAGAGGGCAGAGGGAGAGGGGACGCTGGGTGGTTCTTACTCGGGTGAGAGTCTTTGGTCTGGTCAGTGGCTGGAGTGCAGGAAGGCCTTCCGGCCAGAGGATTAGATGAGGCTCGTAAGGGGAAAGCCTATCCCATCGTTCAAGCACAGGGGGCCTTGATGAGCAGAGACAGTCTATGGTTTTAGAGCTTTATTGCAGAAAGGCAGGGAGAAAGAGAGAAGGTAGGAAGAGGGAGAGAGGCCGATCATGGCCACGTGGGGGGAGGGGTGGAGGGAGGGAGAGAGGGAGGGCTAGAGAAGAGAGTAAGAAATGTGAGAGTTTAAAAAGAGAGAGGAGGGGCCAAGCAGCTTCTTTTATAGTGGGCTGGGCTATCAGGTAATTGTGAGGAGGAGCATACCTGGCTATAGTCTGGTAACTGTGGGTATGGACTCTAGCCAGAATGCCAGGAGCTTGGGACATTGTCTGCGTGACTGATAATCACACACCTCTCCTGTGGGGGCTGTGGAGGCAGTAACTTTGACAGGAGCCAGGGGTCCAGGAGACATGATCGAACACCTCCTGTCACATGTAAGTGGAAATCACCAGCCATCGGTTTCCCGGGGTTTCAGACCTTTGCTCAACTGGAGACGAGGCTGTCTGTGCACAGCCCACTGCCCCACAAGGACCCAGCAAAGCCAGTGGTGTAGTTCAGTTTTGACCTGAGAGTCTAATGGTAGAAATCCAGTCTGAGAGCTGGAAAGGAAAACAGATGTCCCTCATCAAGCAGCCAATCAGGAAGCTACAGGACTCAACCCCTGTTTGCTCCACCTTTTGTCCCCCAGCGTACTCTGCAATGATTGTCATATCCACCACTTGGCTACAGGAGGCAGTCTGCTTGGAAATGGCCTGCAGCTGATGAGTCAGGGTGTGTCCCTGGTTCCTGACTGCCACTCTTTCCTAGAAGGAGTACCATGACACAGGCATTTCCCCTTCTTTAAGGACTCTTGCCAGTAACAAGGAGGCCAGGAAACTCTGTGGTAAGGAGCAGTAGGAAACACCGTAGCCCTCATAAGAACGACTCTAAAAGTGCCATGGGAGGAGTCAGTGAGGTAGTGGCTCTCAGCCAAGTGTTCTTTGATGAACAGAGAGGCCAGTCAGTCCAGGCTGTCCCTCCTCTGTCCCCCCAGAGGGGAGGATTTCCACACCACATTGGCTCTGGGGTCTGCTGGCTGAAGCATCAGTGAAAATGAAAGATTTCTAGAGAGGAAGTCCACAGTGTCTCTCCATCCCCATACGTCAGTGTTCTGACCTGAGTTTGAGGCACACTGATGTGAGAAACTGTGGTGAGGAGCATGTAGTGAGCTATCCCCCCAGATGACATAAGGGCTGTGGGATGCTTGGGCCTGGATCTAAGCCACGGCTCCTCTCATCCAGGGTCTTTATCAGCTCTCTCTTTATCACAATCCTCTCCTGCGCCACCCCTCTACCCCATACACACACAGCCCAACAAGGAGGGTTTCTGACTGACTGATCCTGTATCAGATACCTGGCCCCCTCTACCCATTGACAGCTTCCTCATCTTACCCAGCAGGGCAGACACAGGGGTATTTTTTCCCAGTGTTTTCCCCAGGCCAGTTTTAGACTCTGCAATTAGGTCTCCTAGGAGATGTTCAGAATTTGGGGAAATTTTGTACTTTCATTTTGCCTTTGTGGGTTTTTTTTTCTCATCCAGATAAATGTGTTCATTGTGAGCCCCACGTGGCTAGGTGATCTGGCCCGTCCTTCAGTGACTTTTTATTTGCCAGAATAGTTTGTGTAATAGAGGACTTTTACTTAGAAGTCATGTTGAAGATGGTCATTGGTTGGGAAACCAACATGGTCAGAGGCATCAGCCCCTGAAACTGGCAGGCAGGCAACTTTGCCACTTGTAGTTATGCATCAAGAGAAGGAAAGGATAGCAAATCTTAGAAGACAGCATAACGTGGATTTCAAGAGCCGGAGATTGAGAAGATGGCTCAGACCGTAAAGTGTCCGCCCCTCGAGCTTGGGAACCTGAGCCTGAGTCCCTGATGTCCACATAAAAGCCACATACACACACAACACATTCATATACACACATAATACAGACATTACTAATTAAAAATAAAGAATTGGATATGGGTTCACTGCAAAGCCCATTTGAGTTTGGGAGAGGCTGCTCTTTGTATAGTCCTCCTCACTCTCAGAGTGAGGCACTGTGTACCCAAAGGGAGGAAGTGGTACTGTGCCACAGGTGATGGGGGCTAGGAACGAGAAACCACACATATCTAGGATTCTTTCACTGCTCGTACTAGAAGACATGTTCTATAGATAGTAAGCTATTGGCCATCATGAGACCAAAGACTGGCAACCCCCCCCCCGTGTGTGTGTGTCACAACTCTTACACATCCATCAGTAAAATAGGGAAATCATACCAGCATCTTATTGTTTCAAAGATTTATGGAATAATGTATATGAAAAGCCTGACCTGCAGGGTCTACCGTTAGTGACACTCCTTTCTTTCCAATTTCTGGATTCTTCTAGGAATAATAAGTGTCTTCCTGGAAAAGGGAAAATACCCTTTATTTAGAGGCTGGATTCCCAGGTTTGGCCTAGGGTCAGTTTTATACTCCCATGAGCCCTGTCTGCTCCTGGGTTGCTGTGAGGATAAAACAACATAGTAAATGTGTTGGCTTCAGAAAAAATGGCTTTGTCAATACAAGATGTGCTCAACTGTGTCGTTCCACATTGGTCTGATCTGTCAGCATCCGCTCTCTACATTGAAGGAACAGCTCTGCCCAGAGCTGTATAAATTCTGAAAACTGAATTAGCCACATGGCCTGTCTTAGGGTTTCTATTGCTCTGAAGAGACACCATGACCGTGGCAACCCTTATAAAGGAAAACATTTAACTGGGAGTGGTTCAGAGGTTTAGTCCATTATTGTTATGGTGAGAATCTTGGCAGTGTGCAGGCAGACATAGCGCAGAAGGAGCTGAGAGTTCTTCGTTCAGCTCAGTAGGCAGCTAAAAGAGATTGTGAGCCACTGGGCCTGGCTTGAGCTTCTAAAACCTCAAAATCCAAAGAACTCCACTCTCTATGAACCCATGGGACCCATTCCCATTTAAACCACTACACTCTCAGACTCCCATAGGCTTGTAGCCATATCATAATGCAAAATGCATTTAGTCCAACTTCTAAAGTCCTCATAGTCGATCACAGTTTCAACACTGTTTAAAAAGCCACAGTTCAAAGTCTGTGAGGCTTGTGGACAATCTCTTAACTAGAACCCACTGTAAAATCAAAATGAAGAAGCAGATCACATATTTCCAACATACAACGACACAGGATATATATTATCACTCCAAAAGGAAAGAATGGGAGCATAGTGAAGAAAGACACATCAAGACAGAAAACTAGCTGGGCAAACTCCTATTCTGTATCTCTATGTCTAATGTCAAAGTGTTCCTCAGATCTCCAACTCCTTTCAGCTTTGTGAACTGCAACACACTTCTTCCTCTCTTGGGCTGGTCCCAGTCCCTGTTAGCAGCTTTTCTAATGGCTCTGGCACCTCCAACCTCTTGTGGTTCCAAGGCAATCCAGGCTTCACCTTCACAGCTTCACACAATAGCCTCTGTAGGCCTCCATGCAGAGACACCCACAGCTTTCCTTTGTCATGGAGGGAGATTCTGCAACCCCTTTCTTTTATCTTTTACTATAAAGCCAGAGCCATGTAGCTAAAATTACCAAGTTCTGCTACTTGCTGGGGCTAGAACACACAAACACACACACACACACACACACACACACACACACACAATCATTCGGTTATATCTGCATCAACTTTATGGTTTTGATGGTTTTCTTCACTGCCCTAAGCTTGGCTGTCCTGGAACTCCATCTGTAGATGAGACTGGCCTTGAACTCAGAGATCCACCTGTCTCTGCCTCTGGAGTGCTGGGATTAAAGCTTTTCTTTAATTCCTTTTCACAGTTCATTAATTGCTTTTCACAAATCAGAAGCTTAGCTGGCTCTGGTCTTGTCCTGAGGTCACCGCTCCCTCTATTCCACTTAGCATTAGACTTTTCTTTAAACCTTTTATCTTCTTGAGCACTGGACTTGACTCTATTGAAATTTTTGGTGCTATTTTCTACTCCCCCCAACTGTACATTTAGTATTTTTCCTTTGCTCAGCTTGCTCTTTTTCATTATAGATCCTCATTCGCATGGAACATCTATACTGGGTCCCCTTTTCACAAGAGTGGGGGTGGAGAGAATGTAAGAGACAGAGGTGGTGGGCGACTACAAGGAACCAGTGTCTTCCAGACACAGCGGGACACATATGTATTCAAGAACATAGTCCTTGGTAAGTCATCCAGGCTCTGGTGGAAGATCACACATCCAGGAATATTTGGGCAGCACAAAATTGTTTTGATGGGCTAAGAAGGAAAAGACACAAAGCTGGGTGGATGTCCTTGGAAGAATAGGGGACATGAATATGATAGAATTCTCAAAGAACTAATAAAACTATTATTTTTTAAAAGTAAAGAGTTCATCCTAGAAGAATAAAGTGAACATGAGTCTAAGTCTTTGAAGAGAGGGAGGGGCCTGACCTAAGCACACAGGATGGAGCATGCATTCCAGGAGTTGTGTGACTCAAGGGCATGCATTATTCTTGAAAACTCTGATTCAATAGCCAGGTGTGGTGGTGCACACTTTTAATCTCAGCACTTGGGAAGCAGAACCAGGTGAATTGGAGACCAGTCGGGTCTACATGGTGAGTTCCAGGCCAGCAAGAACTACATAGTGAGACCCTATCTCAAAAAAAGAAAATACAATAAAACCATCAGACAAACAAACAAAGGAAAAGGGAAAAGGAAGGAAGGAAGGAAGGAAGGAAGGAAGGAAGGAAGGAAGGGAGGGAGGGAGGGAGGGAGGGAGGGAGGGAGGGAGGGAGGGAGGGAGGGAGGGAGGAAGGAAGGAAACTCCAATTTATATCATTTTTCAATTTCTATGATATTAACCCCTTATGTGGAGTTAATTCCTAGCTACCACAGTGAGGACACATCTGGGAACACACCATGCCCAATACATCATTATGAAGTTGGATACAGGAGGCAGGAGAAGAGAAAACAAAGAGAACTACAGACCAGTTTTCCTCTAACTCCAGCTCTTTCTACCCCATGACCTTTGGGGTCAAGAGTAGATTATCTGTGAATATGACAATGGATTCTAAAAGCATTAGCCTGGGGACTAGTAAGATAGCTTGGTGGATAAGGATACTTGCTGCATAGGCCTGGCAACGTGAGTTTAATTACTTGATCCCACATGATGGAAGAAAAAAGCTGATTCCTAGGGGTTGTTCTTTGACTTTCACACACACACACACACAGCCTCACCTTTCAAAGTCTCCTTTTGAGCTCCTATTCTAGTGTTCTGTTCATGGAAGTTCTTTCTTCCATCCTTTCTCCATAGCAAACCTTACAAACAACTTCTAAATTGAAGGCAACAGAGAGCTAACTTGATTCTGCCCCACTGTGCCTGTCAGGAAAATGGGCTGTTGGTCAGAGATGTCTACGCCTGTCTACTCTATCAGTTTGTGACTATAGCTCAAAGTATCACTTGCACAGGTATTCAATGAGATTATGTAACGAATCATAAGTAACAGTCCTGTCATCTCATGCCAAGTAAGTTACAAATAGAAGTTGAGCTCTGGATTCCCTAATTTGTAGGTGGTCTACTCAATGTCCGTTTTTTTCTTAGGATCCAAGAAGAGTTTACCAGACAGATCTGCTCAAAGAACTTGTGACACCCATTTCCTGGAAACAGCTTAGAAAAAAAGAGGGGTGGGGGGGGAATCACACTTCTTCCCCAAGCCAGGGTTTGACTGATGTGACATTACAGCCCCTTTCCCAACTCCCATGGGTCTGAACACCTGACTTTGGCTTCTCAAGAACAATGAAGTGATAAAGTGATTTAAGCCTGATCATAAATGAGCAATCCTGGAGGCTCAAGTAGAAAAAAAAAAAAAAACCCGGTTGAGACAGGAAGCTGGTTCAGGAACTTGTCAGCAGAGGCAGCACTTCGACGATCAGAGCTTCTTCCTTGGGGGTAACAGTAAGCAGCTGTCCTGCCGAGCTGAGCTGAGCTGAGCTCACAGCTGGGGACCCTGTCTGCGATTGCTGGCTAATGGATCCCAAAGGATCCCTTTCCTGGAGAATACTTCTGTTTCTCTCCCTGGCTTTTGAGTTGAGCTACGGAACAGGTGAGTGTCCATTTGTTTAAAGGGTTTGAGTCTTGTGTTTAGCAGTTTGGAATCAGCAGAGCCCCATGGATGGAGAAGCCAAGGGCTGGGGAGTGCTGTTCAGTTGCCTCTTCTTTAAGGAGAGTGCCTCTGGGTTTCCACTGTGTCTTTCAAAGAGGAAGAAACCTGTTGAGTTCCCTGAGCCTTGGGCTACAAGGATTTGTCCCATCTACACTAGTTTCTATGGAAACCAGAAGCTAAAGGCACCTGCTATGTCCATAGTCAGCTTCCTGGACTCAGGCTAAAATTCTGAGTAGCTGGTTTATGTGGCTACCCTTCTGGCAAAGACCCAGGCTAGGGACCAAAGCTCTGGGACACTTGACCTATACTTCTGCTGAGGAAAACGACTCTCACATGTACATCATTGGCAGACAAAGAACACCGGTCCAGTGAAAAGCAAGGGTGATAGGAGCAACAGGTAGAAGTGGGAAACCTCAGACCTTAGGCTCACACCAGACAGTGGCTGCGGTGTGGTCATGCTTTCTTATAAGAGATGACTCCAAAGCACCAAGAAGAGGAAACGTTGGGATTTTGGAGCCCAGGGTTGCTTACAGAATGGGGAAAGTGCAATCAGGAAACTTCAAGGCTCTGCAGTGGGCTCAAGTGATGGCAAAGGGTTAAAGGAGCAGGACTTCTCTCCCATCCCTCTGGTTCTTCTCTTTTCCAAGGCAAGCTGTTGTTTTCTACTTAGTGGGTGGGAACTGTAAGGAAAGGTATTGGAGAGCAACCGTGCTAAGCAGTGCATACTGGGCTAACCATGGAATGAATGGTCAACTCCATTGTAGAGTTTAATTAGATTGTGGGAGACAGCCTGGCAGAGATGGCTTTAGGAAGCGGATCGGGGAAATCCTGAGAGCCAGAGCATTTTGGTCGTGGGGGATTCATGACTGTAAATCCATTATGGACTTTTCTAAGAAAAACCCTGAAATGTGCCAGGGATTGGGGGTGGGGGGCTGTACCTAGAATCTTTTATTCAAGTCTCAGATGAGGAGACCCTTGTCTAGCTCCACTTTGAGATAATCAAACTGAGCATCTTTGGAGGTAGAGCTAAGCCCTTCTTGTTGCATACCATTTGAACCCACCATTGCTGGCTTACTTGGTGACTGTAGTAACTATGGAATGAACGTTTGGTTTTCTCCTTGTCTAACCTTGTCTGTAGCAGCTCAGATGTAGCTAGCAAATGTTCTGCTTAAGGGTAGGAGGTCACTGGCTAGTGAGCGACAGCCCAGCCCCAGGATACATACATGTCTCTCCACTTGGCAACTATTCTTTCCTTGCATTCCACGTTCTAAAATAAGCTCAATTTTTGTCAGTGTTTCTATTTATAAATGTGTACTCTTTTGTGAAACCCCATTAAAACCCAAATAGAAATACTTTGCAAATGAGACTTATCAGTCGTGTCAGGGCAACCCAGAGGAGCTTGATTCTTGTAAAAAAGTGTGCACCTTCCCATTTCTGCTCAATTTTCAGTTCCTACTCAGAACTATAAGATGCAAAAAGTGCAAACGTCCCTTCCCAAGAAAAGCAAAGGCTCCTAAAGGATAGTTGATGTCTTTATTTACAGTGAACTTCACATGTAAGTGAGTGATGTTCAAGAAGCTAGGCAGCTTCTATATGGCATCTTGACTTTAATCCAAGAGGCAGAATAAAGAGTTGCTATCTTTGGGTAAATAACTGCAAGACAAACTTTATAGAAAGCATTGTTTTAAGTGTTTTATCCTTCAAATTCTCATACCAGCCCTATGAGATTGGTGCCACCATTGCTAGAACTTTGTCACTGAAGAAAGATAAGCAGACTAGATTAACCGTTTCTCTGTACTCATGAGGCTGGATGCTAGACGTTTCAGTGAATGAAACTTGATATGCTCTGTTTGAGGACTGGGAAGAATGATCCAATGTGTTTCAAGGTCCCAAGAGGAAAACTAGGCTACGATGTCTGTGATTAAGGTGTATATGTTGAATTAAATTGAAACTAATTGAGTATGGGGTTTTCCAAAAGGAGAGAGGCATTGCTGAAAGGAAGGAAAATGAAGAGGCACGTAGGAAGCATTTGATGGGGAGCTGGGAAGTAGAAACTTTTTTGTCATAGTGGTTTTTGCTTAACCTTTTTTGTTTATTAGAGGAAAGTTGCATGTGCATTTCTGAAACTTCAACAAAACAAAACAGATTAGAATGAAGACTTGCCTTCTTTCTATAACCCTTGCTATAGATGACACTCTGTCCATGTTTCGAGTATCCTTCACAAAGTAGGTTGGAGTCTACTAGAGTTGGGAAGGAGAACTTTAGATGGAGATACATCCCAGGCTTCAGTGATGTGAGTGTTTGGGTGGAATGGCAAGGGGTCTGTTGCAATAAAGAAACCCATGGTTTGTGGCTAAGGAACTTGTAAATCCTCACCAGAAAAGTGGGGAGGAATAGTCTCTCATCCCACATTGGGGATGTTATAGAAAGAAAATGGAATTCATCTTGATTGTGGAAAGGGGGGCATTTAGACTCATGGTGTCGTTCATTCATTCAACCCATTTAATTTCATTTATTGACTTTGATAAGAAGGATTTCTTGGGCTCCCATTGAGTCCCAGGTACCAGTTAGAACAGTAGTTCTCAACCTGTGGGTCACATCTTCTCGGAGGGTCACATATCAGATACCCTGCATATCAGATATTTATGTTACAGCTCATAACAGTAGCAAAATTACAGTTAGGAAGTAGCAGTGAAATAGTTTTATGGTGGCTACAACCTGAGGAATGAAGTGTCGCCAGGTTAAGAAGGCTGAGAATCACTGTTAGAATACCACAGTGAATAAAAGATACAATCCCTCTTCTTGAATGCTTCTAACTCTGTGAGCACAACAAGTGCTAACGTAGATAAAAATTGTGCTGAGAAGCACAAAGGAGGGATGGAGAGATGGAAGAGGGAAGGAGGCGGCAGGAAGCCTACCCTAAACCTGAAGTCTGGAAAGTCTTCCCTCATCAGAAGACCTGGAGGGTGGAAGGAACTGGACAGGCAAAAGGTGGGCCAGGCTTTCAGGCTGGGGGATGAGGAGTGCAAGCAGTGTGAGCAACGAAGACCCAGCCCTCTCAACCTTGGACTAGGCATCTTAGTAGGTTATCTAGGTTTAAAAACAATCCTTAGACCAGTTGTTTTTTTCCTTCCTGAGTCTACATTTACCTCTAGAACTGTGAGGCCCATGAGACCTGTCTCTTTTTTTTCTTTCCTTCTCTTTTCTTTTCTTTTTAAAGATTTGTTTATTTATTATGTGTAAGTACACTGTAGCTGTCTTCAGACACTCCAGAAGAAGGTGTCAGATCTTGTTACAAATGGTTGTGAACCACCATTTGGTTGCTGGGATTTGAACTCAGAACCTTCAGAAGAGCAGTCAGTGTTCTTAACTGTTGAGCCATCTCTCCAGCCCCCTGTCTCTTTTCTAAAAATAAAAAATAAGTAAAAATAAAAAGAAAGAGAGAAAGAAAAGACAAAAGAAAGAAGTAAGAAAGAAAAGAAAGAAGAAAGAAAAGAAAAAAGAGAAAAGAAGAATGTAGCGAGGTAATAAAAGAATATGTAAAATACCATAATGGAGCCAAACATAAGGTCCTGAGGTAGAAACCCCACTTTGTCAAAGGCTTAGCTAAATCCTGAACGTATCAGGCCACTGTTCACCTGCCCATATGAGTCACTCCACCATCAAAGCAGAAATACTCGTGAAGGAAAGTGAGTTGGTGTGAGGTATAGAAATGTTCCTGCCCAGTCTCTTCTAGTAAACAGGGCTACACTGAATCACAGGCTCGCTGGAAAACCCTCATCAGGCAGGAGGATGTTTCAGGAAAAGAGACTCCACTTGAAGGCTTTTACAGCCCCGCATGTGTTTCCATTTGAGCACCCTCCAGACTCAGAGGTCATGGGAGCAATTACGTCATCTTTCTTCTCATGTGTTTGGGTGTTGGGGTCTCCTTCTGGTGGAACTTTGACTCCAGTCCTTATGTGTGGACTGTCTTCATCTACCCCATCGGTTTCCTTTCATCCTTTCTCCTCTCGACTTCTATCATTTGTCTGTTTGTTTGTTTGGCTACTTCCTACCCTACCTTTCTCTTCCTTGTACCAGTTCTGTACTCTGAAAGTACAAAAACAAACAACAGCAGCAACAACAACAACAACAAGCCTGCAGTGTCTGGTGACAGGAAAAGGTGTGGGAGACGTGTAGGAGAGTGAAAAAGAGTTAACAGTCTTAGAAAGGGTTAATGTCCCCATTTCCCCCTTCTTCTTCATATCAAAATTAGTTTAAAATGTCAACAGTGTGAGAGTGATTCTGTTTTTAAATGTTCAGCTCTCTTTGAGAAATGGTGTTTATGGAAGTGATCCCCGAGTTGTATGTTCAGGGGTCCATGGGTGGCTCTCAGTCTTCCCTGTTTCTTTTACATAGAGAAACTTGGGTTCAGGACCCAAGAGACCAAACTGTATCTTGGGCACATTGTTACAATTCGGGTGTAAAGCCATCAGAGGAGGTGTGTCGTCTGGAACTGTCAGGCATTTCTGAGTGTGGCTGGAAAAGAAAGGCCCAGTGTTCTTCCCAGGGTACCACTGGGAAAATTGCAACAGACAACCACAGGAAAACCAAGCGTTGCCACCTTAACCGAGAACCGGCTGAGCACTGTGTTTTCAGGGAAAATATTAGCAACGCCCCAAAGACCTAGTTCTTTAACACCTACCATGCTTTCCTGTAACAGCCAAGCACCAATGAGTACAGTCAAGTACTCATCTTGACTGTAGCCGGTGTAGAAAGCATTTTTCCCCAAATCACTAGTATTTCATTAATCTGGGCTGGGTCATTTAGTAGACAGTATAGGGATTTCAGAGCACATTGATGTCAAGAATATTTTGGACATTTTACCCAATTTCCAACAGCTCATTTCTACCACAGTTGAAATGGGGTCTTTTCTAGCAGACCTGTTGCAGAAACAGGTGGTTTTCTACCCTTTCGAATCTCTTATCAGCGAGAGCAATCTATGCTCATAGAGTCATGTGTTCCTAACATGAACATTAACTTAGGGTTAAATTCGGTTGTATACGTGTCAGGCTAAGGTAAACAGGAGCTTGCCGAGGGTAATATGGCTTTCAGTGCCTGCTAATTGAACAGATATTTATTTCAGAGCCTGTCTGTGCCAAACACTGTATCAGGACATCAGACACAAACACTGGTATGACGTCTGTTCGTTTGTTCTCTAGAGAAGGACTGTATTCAAGTGGGACAGACAGCAATACAAATGGATAACTGTGCATTTAACACCAGACGGTGACAGCAAGGGCAGGAAGTATGTCCTAGGAAATCTGTCAGAGGAGGCACCTAAAGTAAAGTAAGGCACTGAGAAGTTCAGGTTCATAAGGGAAGAACTCTCCAGGGTCGGGAAAGTTCTTGATGAGGTTCTGGAGCAGGGAAGTTCTGTGGCCATAGTGCAGTGAAAGCCAGAGAGTGGGCACGGAATGGGTTTGGAGCAACGCTAAGTTCGAAGTGAGCAGATTCAAAGACTGTGAAGTTTGTAAGGGCTAGAACGCCCAGGAAGATTAAAAACAATAGAAAGAAAAACCTAAATCAGACATGGTTTAAAGGATCACTGTGTCCGAGGTATAAAGGCTGGGAGATTAGCTGGCAGAGTGGTAGCAGCTAGGCCTGTGGTGACGGTGTCAGGAAGGAATAGGTGGCAAGGACTTCTGTGTTGGATCAACTTGAGAATTAGAGCCAGCAGGATTTTCTGTCAAGACTAAATGTGGAGTAGGAGAAAGGACAGGTTCAAGGGTCCTCCAGTGTTCTTGGCCTGAGAAACTGGATGATCTGTCATGCCTGAGCAGAGTTCTTTGCTAACGTTGGACGCTATTTAAACTTCCAAGTGCCCATCTATGTAGGTGGTGGAGTCTACAGTGAAAGGATTAGCGATGGTCTACAACTGTAAATATTGCAGTTATGTCACACTGTGGAGCTAAATGAGAAATGAGGTGTAGATAAGGAAAAGAAGGAAACCTGAGCCCGACCATGCTCTGATACTTAGAGATCTCAAAGAACACAAGTTTCCCCTAAGGAAACTAAGAACGATAAAAGAAGAAAAACAAAAAAGCAAGTCATGGAAGTGTAGTATCTTGGGGACCAAATGCAGACCATGTTTAACAGAGGGGTGATGAACTACACCATGGGTTCCTGAGAAACACGCAAGGCAACGATGGAGAATTAACAGACTTGGCTCAGTGTGACAGACTGACAAGCGTGATCCTATGAGAATTTGGAAGAAGAGTTGTCTGGAGTGGATACAGGGAAAATTGGGTCAGGAAGTAAACGCAGAAAACATAAATAGATGTGCAAGAACCTTCCAAAAAGAAAATGAAAATAACCAAGTGACTAAGGATAGACCTGGGGTGGGAGGAGAATTTCTCTCTCTCTCTCTCTCTCTCTCTCTCTCTCTCTCTCTCTCTCTCTCTCTCTCTCTCTCTCTCTCAGATAAGGGCAATTAACTGTTTGTATGTATGTGTGTGTTGGTGGAAGAATTCCAGGAGGCATCGGTAGTGCAGGGCTTGGCTCCGGAGGCAAAGCCTGAAAGCCTGAGAGTACTTCTCTAGGGAAGATACTAGTCTTGGATGGGAGCACGGGTCAGTCCTCCAGGTAGATTGGCTGGTTGGGATCTCCATAGATTGAAATCTGCTTTTGGTTTCTTCTCTATTTTTTTCTTTTCAGTGAATCAGAAAGGGAGGCAACCCCTGGGAGAGGAGGCAGGAGGGTTCAGGGTTAGGCTGCGGCTTTGAAAGAAGCAGAGGTATTAAATGCTCAGCACTAGAATCCCTGAGAGTGGTTTGAAAGAGCTTTGAGTTTTCGTTGGGGTTTTCCCCCCCTGTTCTTGTTGGTTCAGCATTTTTAAACAAGGGAAACAAAATAATCTCTTGTCCTTACCATTATTAACAATCGGGGATTGTTGGAGAAGCAAGATTCCAGTTTGGGCACAAAGAGCATCTCCGTCCTAGTTCTCACAGGCCTCAGACCCTTCTCTGCTTCTTCTCACCTGACTTGATGCTTCCAGGCTCCTCCTCACTGTCACTGCTCTTCACCCTGCATATTGAACCTTGGCAGAGAATTTACAGCCTAAGGTTCCAGTCTCTGACTCTGGCGCTCACTACTGTCACTTTAAGGAAGTCACTCACTTTACCTCTGTTGTCTGTGCCTTCGCTGTTCAGTCCGAGTTGAGAGAACCCTGGTATTCATGATTTGAGGATTTCCACTGGATGCTCTGAGATACTGAAGTTTACAGTTAGGATCCTAGTGGGAATCCTGGTAGACCACCACCTGACAATATGATATCGTTCAGGAAGTAAGCAGAGTCTCAGTCTGTCTTTCTCTATCCTCAACATAACAAATGTCTCCAGATCTTCCATCATAAGTAATTGTCTTCCCGTCCTTCCCTCAGGTGGAGGTGTGATGGATTGCCCAGTGATTCTCCAGAAGCTGGGACAGGACACGTGGCTGCCCCTGACGAATGAACATCAGATAAATAAGAGCGTGAACAAAAGTGTCCGCATCCTCGTCACCATGGCGACGTCCCCAGGAAGCAAATCCAACAAGAAAATTGTGTCTTTTGATCTCTCTAAAGGGAGCTATCCAGATCACCTGGAGGATGGCTACCACTTTCAATCAAAAAACCTGAGCCTGAAGATCCTCGGGAACAGGCGGGAGAGTGAAGGATGGTACTTGGTGAGCGTGGAGGAGAACGTTTCTGTTCAGCAATTCTGCAAGCAGCTGAAGCTTTATGGTAAAAATGGGAATTTTTGTACTTAGCACAGGAGGGCCTAGAAGGTTCTCAGTCCCAGAGTTCAGGCCGTTCCCAGAAGTAGGATGTCTGGAATTGGAAGCAACTTGAAAGATCTGGTCTAACAGGTATTTAAGTTTAAGGGAAGCACTTTGACAAACAGACCTTTATGGCTTTTTCTTCCCATTGGTGGAAGCTGATTTGATTCCTGTTTTGAAAGAGAGGGAGCCTGCTGTGTGGAGGCCAAAGGACTAGCTTAGTTTGCATATTATTTTTTTAAATAAAAATACACACAGACACACACACACACACACATATTTATTTATCAAGCTTGACTTTTACAAAGTTTGACTACAACTGAACAGACCCACCTCCTCTTTCATTTGCCAGGGAGCCAGACTCCAGTGGCAAGCGATTTCACATGTGCTTGCTCACACATATGTGGGATGTTTGCTACAGCAGAGGTTCTGAGGGTAAAGAGAGCTGATAGTACACCCACAGGCACTTCACCAAGTCCCAGAGCCTTGGGGGGGGTAGGGGTTCCACCTACACTGCGAAAGAAACACCTCTCTTCTCACTTGAACCAGGATCTGCTTACATAGTTATTTAGTTGTGGACCGGTAGAACCTACATTTTGGCTGAATACAGGACTTGTCTGAGCCCCTTTAACCTCCACTCCTGTCCTTGAAGACACCTACAGTTCCTACCCCTTAGGCCCTGAGGCCTGTCTGCTTTCCAAGGCTTCCTGACAGCTGTGTGGAGACTTCTTTCAAAAGGATGTTTTACATCTCCAAGGATGGGATGGGAGTTCACAGCCAGCATATTATTGGAAGCTGTAGCTTTCTAGGAGAGAAAGAAGAACATCTTGGCTCTCTCCTGCCCCAGCACGTTCCTCCAGCAAACAGAGAATGCAGAGCTCCCATAGCCATCTGCTGAGTGTGCGTGGAGGCTGCACATCATGTGTTTTTTAAATAACGTAAATATTATATAATCTGTCCTTTTGTTCTTATGAGTTTACTGAGTTCGTCACACCTTATATAATCAGCTGGGTGTGTTGGGAAGTGCTGTCTCTACAACCAGGATTTTCTTTGAGGAAAGAGAGAGAGACAGAGAGAGACAAAAAGAGAGAGACAGAGGCTGATTTCTGAATCAGACTAAGGTATTTATCTCAGCCTGGCCACTTAGAAGTTACATAGTCATTCAAGTCATGCTGTTTCTCTGAAGACTCAGTTTTCTCACCTACAAAATGGGAATAATTATTTTTAGTTGTAATAGTTGAGAGAAGTAATACCAGTGATGTGCTGATTCTGTAGTAGTTGAGTTAAACATATAAACGGCTCCTCCCTTTTTACCTTGCCTGTCTCATGGCATTGGAATTGTATGATTGATAGGACTTGTAGCTAAGATTAAAAACCCTACCACTGCTTTAGACCCAGAAAGCCCGTGCCTCCCCCCACCCCATGCACATGCAGGCAGGCATGCACATGCACGCGCGCACGTGTGCACACACACACAAGCACACACTCGAGTACACACACATACACACAGGCACGCGTGCATACACGCACACACATGCCTGATGAAAGGCGACCATTGGAAGCTCGTGCTTCTAGCTCACTGTCTAGGATGTTGTACTTACTCATAAGCCAGTCAAAACCTATCTTATTCCTGATAGAATGAGGCAGAGCAATCTAGACGGTGAACACCAGGAGAGGCATGCAGTATCCTGACAGTATTAGCAGAAGGGAACTATCAGCCAGATGAGTCTCTGTTCTATCAAAAGAGGCTTCTAGAACGAGCAGCACGGGCTGAGGGATGATCTGTGCAGCGACAACTCACACTTAATGTTTCTAGGGAGGGGAAAGTGACATTTGGCTAGACTTTCTTTGCACAAATAAGTCAGCCAACAGTTCCGGGACCTTTGTTTCAGTGATGGTTCCCTTGTTCCTCCTCCCGACAGAACAGGTCTCCCCTCCAGAGATTAAAGTGCTAAACAAAACCCAGGAGAACGAGAATGGGACCTGCAGCTTGCTGTTGGCCTGCACAGTGAAGAAAGGGGACCATGTGACTTACAGCTGGAGTGATGAGGCAGGCACCCACCTGCTGAGCCGAGCCAACCGCTCCCACCTCCTGCACATCACTCTTAGCAACCAGCATCAAGACAGCATCTACAACTGCACCGCAAGCAACCCTGTCAGCAGTATCTCTAGGACCTTCAACCTATCATCGCAAGCATGCAAGCAGGAATCCTCCTCAGGTGATCACTGGGTTACCTCATCAATGGCAAATCCACTGCTAACTAGTCCTATAGCTCTGCTTCAACAGCTAAGCCTTGCCCATGATATTTCATGTTGACTTTATATTGTCAAAGCCTCCAGGTACATTCAACAAGGGTGCTTCCATGTTGGCCCTAGGTGGCATTTTATTACATTTGATTCACAGATAAGGAACAAACAGGGAAGGAGGGGGGACCCAGAATCTGAGCCAGACTCAGGTCTCCAAGGGCAAGACGAGAGTGCCTTGGGTCCAGTGTTCAAGGATATGTAGGAAAGGGACTGCAGGTTGCAGGTCCTAAGTCCTACATCCATGCTCGGTTATGATGAGCTAGTCCTTTGCCATCAGTACATACTTCCCTATTGGTGTTCTGGACTGTCAATAAGTACTTATGCTGCAAGAGAGGGGAGTCTGATCTCTGCACCTCAGCAATGCATTGTAAATATAAGATATGAGACCTTCACTCAATAATGATGTACAGGCTATAAGGGAGGGGCTCATGCTATGAATGGACTGTGAATCTTAGAGCCAGTTAGAGGACCGGAGAAATCAGAGTGATACTGGCAAGGCCTCGTTGGTTCACAATAAATTTGCCAGGCAGGCGCTTATACCAGCTTCATTTTACAGATGAGGAACTTGAAGTTCACAGAACTTAAGTATCTCTTCAAGCTTCTTCAATTTCAACTAATGGAATGAATACCTAAACTTAAATAGGTTTTAAGTAGGTTTTCTCCTTTCCGGGGTAGAAAGCATTGTTGCTCTGTTAGAGGAAAATGCTGATTACATAAGCCAGTCTAACCACAAAGATACAGAATAGACCACTGCTCTCTTGTGCCAGGCTGTGTGATTCTGTACAAGAAGGTTCAGGGAGAGCCCCAAAAGGCATTTCTTACACCCTGACCTTGTCCTTTCTGGGGAATGGAGCAAGAATCACCCCAAGGAGACTCCAACCGGAATAGCTAATTCCATGGGGATGGGTGGGGAGAGAGGAGCGGGGACTGTAGCTACAGTATGTGTTCATCATAGCACTTCCTGTGACAGAGATTTCCCACCGCCTCCCTCCCCCAGAAGACTCTCAGATAGGAAATACCCCTCCTGTACCCCAGAATATTCCTTTGAATTCTGTCATGAACCTAATGTGGCCATGTCATGGAAATAGTCAATCATCTCTCTACTTTCTAAATGTGGCCCACAGACCTTGTGTAGGCTCTTCTATCCAGGCCCCCGCTGCCCACAGTCATTCAGAGCATCCTGGCAAAACCAAGCAAACAGTGCTGTAGAGTGGGAAGCTTCCAGAATATGATCCTAGGGGTCTCTTTCTAATTACAGTCATGAAAAAGCTCAGCTTTCTTGGAGACATTTATTCTTCATCGATAACAGACAGCAGACAGGCTTTGATTGTTCCCTACATACTACCTGCATGTCCAGTACATCACCAACCCTCACAGAAATCAAATACTATAGTTAGTATGAACATCTTCATACTATGAATGAAGTAAAGAAAACCAATGAAAGGCTTGAGTGAGATCGTACACAGAGCCAGTGGGAGAACCTAGCTCTCTGGTACTGAAATCCTCATAGGTAGCCCTAGAAGAGTTGTTGGGAACTAAAAAGGGGGGGCCCTGAGGGGGAGGGGAGAGGAAAAGACCCACACCCCACCAGAGTTTTACCTATTCTCTGGTCTGTCGGGTGAGGGAGGGCTGCCATACACTTTCCACTCAGCCCTGAGTGGGCATTCAAGCCTCTGACCCACTCTTCAGAGGATGGCCAAGGGGCAGCCCTACCTGGGAACCCCGGAGCTACTTTGCTAAAGCCACCGGGGGTTATAGGAAAGAGGAATGAGGGAAGAGAGGTTCCCAACACCTGCAAGAGTGAGCGCAGCGGATCTTGACTGGAGCACAGGAAGGCCTTCTAAGGGGAGATTAGAAAAAGCTCATTAGGAGAAAGCCTGTCCCATCCTCCAAGCACAGTGGGCCTTCATGAACAGAAACATTCTATGGCTTTAGAGCTTTATTATAGAAAGGCAGGAAGAAAGAGAGAAGGAGGGAGGGAGGGAGGGAGGGAGGGAGGGAGAGAGAGAGAGAGAGAGAGAGAGAGAGAGAGAGAGAGAGAGAGAGAGAGAGAGAGAGAGAGAGAGCGCCTCTGCGCTTGGAGAATGAGGCAGGCTTTCTCCTAATGAGCCTTTCCTAATCTCCCCTTAGAAGGCCTTCCTCTGCTCCAGTCAAGATCCGCTGCGCTCACTCTCGAAGGTGTTGGGAACCTCTCTTCCCTCATCCCTCTCTCCTATAACACTGGTGGCTTTAGCAAAGTAGTTCCAGGGTTCCCAGGTAGGGTTGCCCCTTGGCCATCCCCTGAAGAGTGGGTCAGAGGCTTGAATGACCACCCAGGGCTGAGTGGAAAATGTATGGCAGCTCTGCCACACCTGACAGACCAGAGAATAGGCAAAACTCTGGTGGGGCGTGGGTCTTTCCTCCCTCTTCTTCCCCAGGCCCCCCTTTTTAGTTCCCAACAAAGAGTTTCTACATTTAAAATACCTTAGAAATTATGGTGAAAAAAAAAAAAAACCTAGTTGTTTTCCTTGGAGACAAAGGAAAAAAAAATACCCATTGTGCCAGCTAGCTCCCTTTTATTGTAAAAGCCTGTTTAGGGACAGGGGAGCAAAAATTTTACATTAACCTATCTAAAAATGGAGATGAATACTCCTTCCATGCTTCCAGATAGCTTAACAAGAATATAACTAATTCATAATAAAATCTCGACAAGCCATAAAGATTATGCTTGAGGGCATTTGGCTCAGGACATCCTAAGCTAACACCGGAGATGACTTTACTCATTTAAGCCATATGGAGGATGACTCATATACTAGTGTGTGTACATACATACGTATATATGTATGTACATATGTGTGTATGTGTTATGCATTATGTGTTATGTATATATTATGAAGCAGGCTGCTGTACTGTATGGAGGGACACTAAGGGGAGAAACATGGTGCTCTGAGTAGAAGTCTATGGAGACCTCGTCCAGTCAGGAAAGCTACTAGACAGGACTTTCCTCTCTTGGGCCTCTGTTTTGCCACCTCGAAGAGGAAAAGGGTAAATGGCTAATGTTCCTTCTGGAGGAGGTGACATTTATGATTCAGTTCCTGAGAATGTCAACAAGAATGGTTAATAAGGGATGCTAGGGTGTTTAGTTTGCTGAGAGTCTCGATGTCATATGCTGGATGCCTTAAACTATTGGAAATCGTTGTCTCAATGTTCTGGAGTCTAGAAGTTCAAGATCAAGGTGTTGTCAGGTTGAACTTCTCCTAAGACCTCTCTTTGACCAGCAGATGACTTTTCTCCTCTGTGCATCCCTGTGTCTCCTTTCCCTCTTTGATACAGATACCCATCAGGTTAGATAAGGGCCACGCTCCTGACCTCATTTGAATTTAATTATCTTCATAGCAACCTGTTCCCAAATACCATTCTGGAAAGGCTCAGAACTTCAACATATGGGTTGGTAGGTGTAGTAATTAAGCCACAGTACTACAATGACATCCCAGTTTTAATTTGATTATTTTTGTAAAGCTCCCATCTTTAATTGAAGCCACATCCTAAAGACTTCCAAATATGGGTTTTAAGAGAATGCCAGTTAACTTGCAGTTCAAGTAAAGATGGAGGAGGCTCTTACCACATTCAAGTCAGACCCATGGACGCTTTGCAGTATGACCTTTCCTCCACACAGGGCTGTAAAGGAAATCACCTAAATTACTGAAAATCCACTTCTATGTATCTATCACAGTGGCTCTCAACCTTCCTAATATTAAGACCCTTTGATACAATTCCTCATGTTGTGGTGACCCCCAATCATAAAGTTATTTTTGTTGAAACTTCCTATCTGTAATTTTGCTGTTATGAGCTGTAATGTAAATATCTGTGTTTTCCAAAGGTCTTAGGAAAGACCACGTGAAGGGGTCAAGACTTACAGGCTGAGAATCACTGGTTTCTCACTTTGTAGTTGCAAATGGAAGTTGCGAATTTTTAAGGCATTGCTTTTACATTGACGAAACAGCTATTGAGGTTTTACCGTGTAGAGAATAGACTGGGGTCAGCAAGAGACAAAAGAAAAAGAAATTAGTTATAGGAGAACATTATGACAACAATCCATCCATACGTGCTGGGGCCTGGGTCAAAGCAGCAACTGTTAGTGTAACAAAGACTTCTTATGCAGTGTGCTCCAAGGGAGACCTCCGTCCTGGAATGAAACTTCAGGGTAGGCTGACGGTTCATCAGACATTGCAATCAGTAAGTCGGGAGAGTTGGTTTTGAGGACATTTTCACTTTAATGGAAGAAAACCTCAAAGTCACTCATGATACTCTAAGAACAAATATAGTGTGATATTGGCACACCCTTTTGATGTGAGGCTGAGCTGTGCATGGGTGTGTTTGTTCCTTGGGAAGAAGTTTCAATGACATTTGTCTAGGCCCACAGTCATATAATCATCCCTGATCCAGTGGCCACTTAGAAATTGTGTACATCGTCAATGTCCATTATAATACAGTCTCTTATGCCAAGGCCTACATTCCTGGGCTTTACCTTTATATGAAGCATGCAAACATGGGTTGACAGGTGTGGGACTGTGTGGGGCTTGCTGCTGTCCTTAATCAGTATGTTTTGAAAGTATTATGTCTGTGTAAGGATGATTGATTCAAAATCTTAAATATTCAGCGAGAAGGGAATGCCCCTGGAGGCCCACACTAAAAAGAAGAACTTTTTTCAAGAAATTATCAAAACACTGGCTCAGTGGAAGAAAAGGCTGACACTGGGGCTCCACAGTGTCCCCTACCCCAGTCTAGCAAAGTCTCATTTCCATAGTCGCCTAGACATTCCGTGCCCATGGTTATGTCCTCTGCAATATCAGCCCCATCAAGCAAACCTGACAATAGTGGTGAAAGGTAGAGGTGGAACACTTCGAGTCAGTTACAGCCTCATTATGTGGCCATACCTCTTACCAGGAAAGCTAAGCAGTACAGTTGTTAGCTGGGCAACTGTGTGTCCAGAGCTGACTCATTCTGCCAGGAAAGGATAGGAGAAATGATTGGTTGGTATCCTTTGCAACATTATCTAGGTGGAACAGGCTGCTGTGGAGGGTGTTTCCAGAAGGTTTGGGTTCCATATAATAACTTTCTTAGATGTTCCCAGACTTGAAATTGGTATCCTCCTCCCATCCCCCAATTCTCACTGGAAACTACCACTAAGAAGGCATCTCTTGAAGAGTGTCAACTTCTTCAAGGAGCTGTGCTCCATGCCAGAAACCTTGCTGAGAAAAACCACATGAAAGGCCGGAAAGAGATCCGGTACTCTCAGACCGTTATGTGAGCATCTCAGAGGCTCCTGGGATGAACTACATTCGTTTCTTGGGTTCTGTTTTGTTTTCTTTTTCTGTTCCTTAAATAATATGATTTAAGGACTTGAAGGGAGAGAAGCTTTTGTGTTGCTGTGACAACCAATTTTCAAAGACTAAAAGGAAAAGAAGATTGCTAGCATTTTCCTTGGAGGGAGGTGTGGCTCTGTGCAGGTTTTCTTGTTCAACTCACATCTAATACCGCAGAAGGACTACAGGGTAGAGATTCATGTAAAGTACTTGCTCCTCTAAATAGCACAGGTGTTTTCAGTCAGCCCACTTAGCTGACTCTGAGGGGTTTCTGCAGGGAGAAAGGCATCATACTTTTGGTTTAAAAAAAAAGGAAAGGAAAAAGGAAAGAAAGAAAGAAAAAGAAAGAGAGAGAGAAAGTTAGTTGAGATACTGTTTCTTTGTGAATGAAGGGCCTGTAGAGCCAAGGACTTTTATCAGATTTCTGAGAACCACCATCCTGAGAGGCCTCACTACATGAATGAGCAACAGGAGAGGGAGAGAGAGAGAGAGAGAGAGAGAGAGAGAGAGAGAGAGAGAGAGAGAGAGAGAGAGAGAGAGAGAGAGAGAGAGAGATCTTCTGGTTTGGAAATGGGAGCATAGGTCATGTGTTGTGGGTGCCTCCAAAAAGCACATTTTTCCAGATTCATGTTGTTATTACAAAGCTATGTCAGATAGGTCATTGGTACTTTCTTTGTCTCAGGGCATTCAGAAAGTAACCCAGCATGCCTTCTGAGACCTTCATGTATTTAGCACTCTGATAATTTTTAACAAAAGAATACGTGTCAGTTCTCTATGATCCATTTGTATTCAGTCATTTAAGTTCATCAAATGTATATAGAGTGTCTTCATATTCTATATCTGGTGAAATAAGAGAGTGTATTTTTTAAAAAAAGGAATAGACCCAGAGACTACCTTTAAAGATTTTTTTTTTTTTATCTAAGTGGGAGTTTGGTGACAAAGTGCATTTTACTAGATGAAAAACCATTATTTTAAAGAGACTACTACTAAAATTTCTAACTGGAAGGTTCATAGTACTTAAGACATAGGAATATAGATGTGGCCTGGATGATCTGAGAAATGGGAAGATACTGTTCATACAGAAGATGAGCAGCAGCTAAGGGAACAGGCACCTGCCTCTTATACTGGGGAGGCTGAGATAGGATGCTTGCAAGGCTACTCAGCACCTTCTAGGCCAGCCTAGCCTCAAAGAAAGAGCCCCTCTCAGCAACAATGACAAAAAGAAAGAGGAAGGAGGGAAAGAAGGAAGGAAGGGAGGGAGGGAGGGGGAGGAGAGAGGGAGGGAAGGAGGAAGGGAGGATGAAAGAGAAAGAAAGAAAGAAAGAAAGAAAGAAAGAAAGAAAGAAAGAAAGAAAGAAAGAAAGAAAGAAAGAAAGAGAGAGAGAGAGGGGGGGGGAGGGAGGGAGGGAGGGAGGGAGGGAGGGAGGGAGAGGGAGGGAGGGAGGGAGAGGGAGGGAGGAAGGAAGGAAGGAAGGAAGGACGAAAGAAAGGAAGGAAGGAAGGAAGGAAGGAAGGAAGGAAGGAAGGAAGGAAGGAAGGAAGGAAGGAAGGGAAAGGAAGAGAGAAAGGTCTGAGTCTATCAGGTGATGGATGGGAGCTTTTTCCCAGTTCACAGTAGAATCTGCTCCTTGAGACGTTTCGGATCTTCTGCAGATGGCTGAAACACACAGAATCTTGGTGTAGCGTTCTTCCATTTTGCCTTTGTTTAGTGTAGAAATAGATGGAAGGATCAATCCTTGCACAAGAACAGCACAGAGAAAGGCAAGCAGTGCAATAGGAACAAGCCTCAGGAAAGCATTTCCAGATTTGGCAACTGTGAGCAATCTGACCCAAACAACCTACAGAAGCAGCACGGTGTCCTTATGTGTCTGAGCTCCTCAGGGCTTAGCTCATGGTCAATGAATAGCACCACATGGGTGAACATTAAGTATAGGCACCTGGGGGCCTGCTACACAGATGGGAAGACTTTCTGGTAGTGACAGAGATGATCTCCAGTCTCCTAGCAGTTTGCTGGAGAACCAAGTCTGGCAAAAGCAGGTACATTCATTGATGGTGTGATGGATTCTGAACACTTTATATACATTATTGTGGTTCATCAGAACAAGCCCGTGAACTAAATAATTTTATCTTCAGTATATTGGTGATGAAACAGGCCTCAGGGGGTATGAAGGACTCTCTGAGGTACACAGTTATTAATTAGTACACATGGTGCCGAATCCCTCTGTCTGGCTTGTAATACCATCATTTAAAATGGTTTGCATTGCAAAGATAATGGTGGGAAAACACGGGTTATAAGCTCAGTGGGGTGGCATCGACCACACGAGATGCTGAAGTCTTGAGGAGAGGGCAGAATGAGAATGGGATGTTCAGGAAAGGTGACACTGAGGAAGGAAGAGTGGCCTGAGCATTGGGGCCTGAGCAGGTGTGGTGGACTGCCGAAGCATCATCAGGAAGGGGAGTAGAATGTGGAAGGGAGATGGTGAAGAGATGGGTTGGCCACCCAAAGGGCCTTGGCTCTCCCGGGCATCGGAGACTATGGCTGCTTTCCTAGTGGGACTCCCATCTCCAGAGTCTATCAGAAACCTTGAACTCTACAGTTCTTGCCTTCCCAGCTGGGCCACTGATGTCTTCTAGAATGTTATATATACTTGTTTCCTCAACGTGAAACCAGTGGGTCGTGTAAACTTAACACTATATATAGTTCCTTTAGCCAATGATTCTATTAAAAAATATCCACCAATATATCCATACCTACCTTAAACAGCAAAGGGAAAAATTAGACTTGATTACACATCTTCCAAGTTAATGGCTGGATCGCCTCTCATATCTGGCTGAAGCCAGTCCCTTATGTCATAGGAGACAGGGAACAGAGTGATTTCATCCTCCTGAGATGCAGGAAAGAAAGGCATGAGCCTTAAGTTCCCACACTGGAGCCTCAGCCTGTGCTGTTGTCTATGAATAGGTGATTAGTATGGCTGCCAGCAGGAGACCTGAGGAGGCAAGAAAGGTGGATTTGGCAGGCAAGTCTCCATGAAAGCCAGTTGTCTGTTATTTTCCAGTTTTAGAGGCATCACCTTGGTTTTTGGTCTTTTTTTTTTCTGTAAATCTCATATGAAATTCAGAAGAAATATTATTGTTGGGAATGATATAAGTGTTTGAGGTGTTTGTTCTTAAATTAGTGTTTGTTATAGACTTCCTCAAGATACATATATTAGAAGAAAGAGGAACTCAAAATAGGAAGTGATTTGCTGGACCAACACCTACGCTTTGTGCATGAAGCTCAGGCTGTGGTCTCTGCTTCTTACCTTGTACTGGGAAGCTTTCTCTGAGCATCCCTGGTACTGACAGCAATGAATCTGACCCAATTAGACTCATGGTCAGACTTTCATGCATGTACATACACAAAGAGTTCTTAGCCACCATACACTCTTCAGAGTGTCATGCAGATCACACACTGCCTTCCTCATTTTATGTGTTATATGAAGCCAACTCTCTGCTTATCCTTGGTTGTTCATTCATTCATTTATTTGTTTTCAAGGCGGGGGTGGGATGGGTCTTGCGCCACAGCCCTTGAACTTTCAGCCCTCCTATTCGAGCCTTCTGAGTGGCGGGACTGGAGGCATAAGCTGCCAGACCTAGCTTTTCTCCTTTTCTTGAGCAAGACTGTTGCCGTTGGTGTTTGGAAGGGTTAAAACATGGTTTACTTGAGGAAGAGAACTGTCACTGCATTGAGATGCCTTGTGACTAGCTATATGCAGAGCCTAGGAAGAAAAGAACTCTTTCAAGCCCAGAAGAACGCTTCTAGTAGCTTTTGGGCTGGAGCTTTTACCAGATTTCTGTCTATATTTTCATCAGTTCTCCAAATATCCAAATCATGCTTGTAATACACTTAGTTCTTCCTTTCAATTTCTGAATGGGTCCCTCAAAGATTCAACAACCAGGAAGTTTATATTTATATATATTTAGACTTCTGTGAAGGGCGTTTTTAAACCCCCATTTCCTTCACAATCAATTCTATACAGTGCCCCTACATATTAGTGTTAATGCCTGACACGGCATTTGTCTCGCTAGTACCACTGGAGATTAGTGCCATTACTTAGAAAGCTGGTACTTTGAGTGGGCTCACTGCCTGTTCTGAATCTAGGAGTCTCTCTAACTCCCAGGAAGCCTGTCTTGAATATTTGGTCATGTTTCCTCTCCTATTGCCAGCTCTAGCTCTTGACTTTCTTCATGATGTTTCCTTGCTTATAAAATGGAAATAATTCAAGTATTCACCCCTTACAATTGTTCTGATTAAATACATTACAAGATTTGCTATCAAAATCATGTGACTGTAAGTACTTACAGGTGCCCAATTTTATGTTAGTGAGCCATATATCTTGTTGAGACAAAGGCTGGTTTTACAAAGTGGTATACTTGGTTCAAAAGGATTAAGCACAGTGGCTGAAGTAGAGAGAAAGCTACAAAATTTGGCTATGTGATTTCAAACCTCAGTTAGCTTTGCTAATTTAGAATAGGGTAACAATTGCCAGGAAACATTACATGTGTTTCTTTTGGTTTGGGTCTGGTAGGTTCAACATAGTTATTTGCATTGAGAGGCAATAATAGCACTATTGTATTGATTTTTTTTTAAGAAGAAAAGCATATTTCCTCCCCCTCCCTCCGCCCCAGTTGTCTCATGGGAGTAGTTTGGGGCATAGGGACAAGTGCACGGGACCATCATATCCCTTTTACCAAAAATGGGCACATAATACATTAGAGATTTTAAAATGGAGGAGCAGGACAAGAGAT
This sequence comes from Mus musculus, assembly GCF_000001635.26. NCBI lineage: Eukaryota > Metazoa > Chordata > Mammalia > Rodentia > Muridae > Mus > Mus musculus. Next base: position 171,787,603 of record NC_000067.6, read on the forward strand.
TGGCTTAGGAGAGACACCAATATGCTATTTTTAGACAAGGAAAAAGAAAGCATTTTATTTAAAAACATCTTTGTGAAATTAGAAATGGGAGAGACAGGGCTAATAAGTAAAATGATGGTAAGGAGGTAGACATGGAAATCTTAATGCTTTAAAGCCATCTCTAAAGCCATGCAAACAAGCATCTCCCCAGGGAGACAGATACTGAAACAGAGGCTCCCCTCTTTTCCGGGTGGGGTGAGGCTCACTCCCTTCACTTCTGGGTGGAGTATTTTTAAACCCACAGTGCATTTGCTATTGACCTTTAACTGGTTTTTTTGTTTGTTTCTTTGTTTTTCAGAATCGAGTCCATGGATGCAATATACTCTTGTACCACTGGGGGTCGTTATAATCTTCATCCTGGTTTTCACGGCAATAATAATGATGAAAAGACAAGGTAGGCTGTCTTGTAAGAAGGGTCTTCTTACTGGGCTCAACAGTGGTAGGTGGAATAGATTTTATGCAAGCACAGACTCTTGTATACAGACAATAAGATCTTGTATGCTGTCACTCTATTCACAGGCTCAATCTTACTACTTTAGCTTTCTGGCTGGGAGCCCTGTGAAAAAGAATAAGATCCTCTTGAGATCTTGTCCAGTTCAGTGCAATTCTAGTCTCTTGAGATCCTGTACCAGCTTAAAGGAGTCGGTAGAGGAAAGAGCCACAAGTGTCTAATGTAGAAGACATTGTGCAGATAATTTAAACTCAGCACTGAAGTTTGACTTGTGCAGAAGGCTAAAGGAATCAAAACAGGAGGTACAGCACACTGAGATTTACCAGGGAACAGGATTCAGAGGACTCTTAGATCCAGCCATGAAACGTGTCCCCGGGTAGGCTAAAAGCAGCAAGACTGTGATTCTAAGTTTAAGCACTTTGTATTTCTTCCCAGTTATCCTGTGATTCACTATCTCAAGGCCATATGCCCCCTCAGCCTTACTGACTACCACCCATCTTGATCAGAGCATCCTGACTCAGAGGCCCTGGTTGGCCTTCCTTCAATAGAAGGCAGAACATGATGCTCTTCCCTTCTCGTTGCCGAGCAGATGGCTCATGTCATTCTGAAGCCCGTAAATGTCATCCACATACAGTCTTCTTAGAAAAGCCCTTACCTCAGCACCTTGATGTTGGTTTTGCTTATATAAGATGTCGATTGCAGCATAGCCACTTACCTCTATCTCATTTCCTCCAGCGAAAAGTTCGCTGAGGCGGTGGGGGCGGGGTGTGTTATTCAGATAAAAATTCTGTTGAGAGGTAAGGGTTTGGGAGTGGGTCTACTTAGCCTTAGTAGAAAACAGTGAGATAATGTTAAGGCTAAGAAAGCAGATGGAGTTTCCCCTCTAGGCCAGCTAGCGAAGCTATACTGTTTTCCAACACATTCCACACGGTGTTCTGCTCAGCACATGGCTGAACTCTAAGGGAGCAGTACTTCCCTTCCCCCCACACTCTAAAGCCCACTTCCACCCACCATCAAAACACATATCCACCTTTTTCAGGCATCATTATGCCTTGCAAACCTGTGCCAAAATCTACATTCAGTTGCTACGCCCTCCACAAAATATTGCTCAAGGGATTCTGTTGGCAATGTCTAGTGGTATCTGCTCCAAAATGCCTCCTGACTCTGAAGAGTTTTAGGTTGGTTCCCATCTCCAGGGGAATTTATGAGTTAAGAGTGTGGGCATTGGGTAGAGTGCAGTGAGACAAATCCATAGTAACAACTGCTTGCAAGTCTGAGGCAGGATGATCACTCCAACCCATGGGTTCTAGATCAGCCCTGAGCTACATAGTGAGACCCCATCCCCAAATAAGCCAATGAAAACGTGGGGCTTTGGCCTGAGACAGCATTCAAATGCACTTTGCCACCAATGAGCAGGGTAACCAAGCAAACTTCTCACCATCTGCAAAGCAAGGATATTATCCTCTTTGTGGTATTGCTGTGGTGACTGGCACAAACCAATACACAGCAGCACCATAGTGGTTTTCCTGCATGATGCATATGTATACGCATACATCTATAAACAGGCACATCTCTTGATGTGAGCAGGTAAATGTTTAAGTCTTAAGGCTAGCAGAGAACTATGCTGGAAGATTCTAGAAACAGTACTAACAGCGGGTCTAAAGTACTTGAAGCTACAGTCACATAAGACAACTTCTTAGACACACTTTTAATCCCATCACTCAGAAGGCAGAGGTAGGCAGATCTCTTGAGTTTGAAGCCAGCCTGATCTACAGAGTGCGTTCCAGAACAGGTGAGGCTACACAGAGAAACCCTGTCTCAAAAAATAAAAATTAAAAAGAAATATAAAGTCTCTCGTTTTACAACTACAGTATAACAATGCTAGTGCTACCTTTAAGGCTAAGGACTAGGGCTCAGGTCTTTTCCGTAACATCCTAAGACTTAGCTGACTTGGAGCCAAGTTGAGCTGGCTCCTGGAATTCTGTTTCAGAACTGAAAACGAGGAGGATGGAAGAAAGGGTGGGATGGAAGAGACAGAAAGAAAATCTAAATTATCTCGATTCAGTGGTCTTTTTGATCATTTGGGATTGTCCTACCAATTCTATATTTCGAGGAGAGAGCCTGCAAGGTTGAAAGTCACTAAAAACTTGAGTACAGTTTCAATTTGTACCCCTGACTGTACCTAAAGGGGACTGGACAAGTAGGTCTAACTTTGTAAACTCTAGTGGATTTAAAATGAAAGTATATCTTATAGAAATACTTTTTACCCTCCTCCTAGCCCCAACCCTTCTGAGAACCTATGATCCCTATCCTCCCATTCTTACTGTTCCATTCACTGTGTGTCTGCTAACTCTGACTCTCTCTCTCTCTCTCTCTCTCTCTCTCTCTCTCTCTCTCTCTCTCTTTCTCTGTGTCTGTCTCTATGTGGCTCTGTCTTTCTATCCTATCTGTCCCTGTCTGTCTCTTTCTGTATCTTTCTGTATGTGTCTGTCTGTCTGTCTTTCTGTTTCTTTCTATATCTCTCTGTATCTCTCTCTCTCTGTATCTCTCTCTCTCTCATACACACACACACACACACACACACACACACACACACACTATTCACTCATTCACTCATTGAGATTAGAACCATTGAGCATGCTATATCCACAGAGGAAAATCACCCACTGACTTCGCTAGAATTCCTTGAACTTCCCCAGTGACTGCCCATTGTTTCCTCACCAAGAACCACACCCGAGATCAGTTCTTCCACCACACTCACAGCACAAGACTAGGCATTTCTCTTCCAGCCTTCTTGGAGTGTACTTCTTGGAGCTATTCTCTCAGCGATAGGCTCCCAGCTTTTGAAGAGGATAAATTAATCGACTTTAGTAACTTTACTCTAAAAACGATGGCTTCTTCTGGGCTGAGCTTCCATATTCGGCCTAGATTTTGCAACAGTTCCCTGCTAGTCCTCCACAGGTCAGGCCTTCCCACATGCTCGCTAGTGCATGCTGCATGCAAGAGGAGCAGTTCACTGTTAGAAAAACTATACACAGCATGAAAAGCCAAAAAAGAGAAAAACCTATAAAATATAACCAATACTAAAACTGTACCACCCAGTATTTAAACAAATTACTATTAAGTAATAGTATCTCAGTTTCACTGTTCACACAGTTCAAGTACTCGCCTGCCACTTGTGACTATTAGCCTACGCAGAGGGACTATCGGTGTTGTCACAGAAAACACTATATTGCCCAAAGATGGACATACAGGAAGCCTTTTAATTGATTACTTCTGGGAATGAAATGGGGTTGGTTAATGAGGGAGAAGGAGTTATAAGTTATAAACTTATATGTTTCTATCCTACTTGAATCTTTATGGTGAGGAGTTTCTTTGTAACTTAAAATGAAAAATTGAAGTGTTGGCTAAGAACTAAAATGTTTAACAACTCATTAACGTACAGAGACCTCAGGCCTTGAGCTAGTTTTCTATGAGTGTAAGAGTGGCAATGCTGAGTTGTTTTCTGGACACTTCCAAGTGGATCATCTCCCTATGTCACCATCCCACACACACACAGCAAGCTCTCCAGAAATAGATAGAGCTGTGAGTGAAGACAGCTGGAGAATAAAAGCCATGCTATAAATACTAAGCTGTGACCTCAGGAAACCTAGAACCCTCTTAGGAGAACAAATAACACACAGAACTAAAGATTAAAGCAAGGGAATATCACAACAAAGAAATGGCGCCCAAAGCTGGAAGTCACAGTATCTGCTCCAATCCTGGCACTTGCGAGGCTGAGGCAAGGAGGATTTTGAGTTTGAAGACAGCTTGGGCTGTAGAATGAGGGTAAGGAGTGAGGTAGGGGAGAAGTAGAAGAAGGAAGAAGAGGATGGAGGAGGAAGAGAGAGGGGCAGAGGTGTTGAGAAGAAAATGCTCAGCACATATTGGTCACTTGCTATCTGCTGGAGTAACTGATGTAGGTGCTTTGCAAGTGTTGTCTTATTTGGTTTCTATAGTAATCCTATGAAACAGGCATTTCAAATTCCATTTGCTAGATAGGGATAGAGGTCTAGTTACAGAGGCTGGGAACTTGTGCCTCATTCCTATGGCAGTGGTGGGGGAGGTGACTATACTACAGAGAGGAAAGACCAGACAAAACTGAGCTAAGGGCTCATACTGAGGACTAGAGGGAGGTAACCACTGTGTTTCTTTTTCTTCAGGTAAATCAAATCACTGCCAGCCACCAGTGGAAGAAAAAAGCCTTACTATTTATGCCCAAGTACAGAAATCAGGGGTACGTTCTATGCTCACCTTGGGGAGTGTCTGTCATATTTCGCACAGGATTTCTGATAGCTGCCTTGCACACAACCATGGTCCTGCAGGGATCTAGAGTAGATGAACTTAAGAAAGCAGAAAAGTCAAGAACAAGAGCTCCCCCAGTGTCACTGGACCCTTATATTGTTTGAACTTGTAGAAAACACTGGACAATCCAGTTGCCTGCTTTTTTGTAGTAATGAGATGAAGTTGTAAGAACATGACCTTGGATACTTTCCAGCAGTGGTATTCTAGATTGAGAACTCCTAGAAATTCTCAAACTTCCTTCTTGGAGTGTGTAGGCTTGGGGAAGGAGGGTGAAGCATGACAAAGCTATTGTGTACTATACTGGCCTGATCCAAATAAAGGCATCTGCAGAGTACAGTCAGGAACAGAAAAGGAATATCTTGCTAATTCTAGTCAGAGAGAGTTCAAATGAAAGATGACAGCATGTTGAATGAGGAATAGGGAAAAATGCGAAGTAACATGACCACTGAACTAAGCAGGGCGGGGATGGGGAAACATGAGACATGATGGATGGAGTCAGGGAACAGATGTGTCAGCAGCGAGATGGGGAGTTTACCCTGTTAACCTTGTTAGGCTTTGTTGTCTTCTAGAGGGTGGGAGGTTTAGTCCACAATCTGTCCATTTATAATGTGGGGTGAGCATATTCTTGAGTAAAAGTTATGAAAGTAAAAATAATTGTATAAGAATACAATAAATAAATTACTGAAGACCAGGAGACAGTCCTGGGTAAATTTCTTTCCACTGCCTGCTCATCCATAGACACCTATTGAGAACAAACCTCCATTTAAAACCATGAGAGGGGCTGGTGAGATGGCTCAGTGGGTAAGAGCACCCGACTGCTCTTCCGAAGGTCCAAAGTTCAAATCCCAGCAACCACATGGTGGCTCACAACCATCCGTAAGGAGATCTGACGCCCTCTTCTGGAGTGTCTGAAGACAGCTACAGTGTACTTACATATAATAAATAAATAAATCTTTAAAAAAAAAAAAAAAAACATGAGAGTTCCAACAGTACTCTCTTACCCAATGTGCACCTAGCTGAGTATGTCTTTTAGAATAAGTTTCTCAAGTATTATAAAACAAAAAAAGTAGCTTGCTTCACACCTATTGACCTACTTGAGAAAAAATTATCTTTCAGTTTGAGTCTTCTACCCATAAAACACCACCCACATGACCATTCCCTCCAGAACACCTCTGCACCACAGCCGCCCATCTCCTCTCCAGAGATAACCGCAATCCTTCCTTCTAGAAATATGAATTATATTTTTCTTTTCTTTTTCATTATAAAACAGAATTCATTAGTATTTTTTTCTTGCATCTGGTTATAAAATTCATGCATGTTTTTGAACTCTCCTTGGTTTATCAACTATCAATGTATGAACGTGCTATTTTAGGATATGTTTATCAAGTTAACTATTAATGGGCATCTGAGTTATTTCCAGTTTGAGGTCATTATGAAAATTACAGTTATGAAATGTATATGAACATGTCTACATGTTTGATGGGTACATGCTTCGAAGTAAATTTGCTGAATGATGAGAATATTTGGATTCCCCAGTTGACTGGTTAAGACCAAATTGTTTTTCAGAGTGGGGGTCAAATTCCTTTTCCAATAAATAAGTTTTAATAGTTTACATGCTAGCCAAAAATCGCTACTATCAGCCTTTTATTCATTCTAGTAGGGAGGTCTTACTATGGCTTTTTTTCCTGGTAAGTAACAACTTCTTATATGTTTATTGCCATACTAAAATCACCCGACTTTCAAATCTCTTACCCGTTTACCCTTGTATAAGCCAAAAGCCCATTTTAAAAGTGAGCCCTTTGGAGGTTAGATCCATATCATGTGTGGCTCAGAAGATGTACTGATAAAGAACACTTCTTAATGTCAGGGTAGAACAATCTATAACCTCATCCTTTACAGTTAACAGTTCTTATAACATGTTGGAGAAACTTTTCTCAGTCTTGGGTAATAAAAACACTCTTCCAGCATCTCATTCACATTTATTTGTTATATACCTAAGGAATATTTTTGAGTTTTGCATAGGAAGGGCTAAGTTTTCTTTTTCTTTTCCACATGGGTATATTCTATTTGTTATACCAACTGCCATGCCATGATCATTATAATTTGAGGTCCCGTGTATGTGTAGTTCTATTTGATGTTCTCTATTCTGCCCCATTGTGCACTGGCTGAACTGCCTTAATTGGAGATATAAATTGTGATATCTGATAAAAATGAGTCTTCCCATTTTGTCTTTTTCTTCAAGTGTTCTTGACCAATTTTGGTACTTCGCATTTGATAGATAGTCCAAAATCAATTTGTTAAACCCATCTCACCAAGTCTTACTAGGATGTTAACTAGCGCCAAACAGACCAATAAGGAGAGGAAACATCTTCATTGTTTTGAATCTTTCCAATCCTTTAACTCTTATTTAGTTTCTCTATGTGACGTTTTATAGTTTTCCAAATAATATCTTTCTAATTTGTTGATTGGCATTTTATATTTTAAAACATTATCAATATTACCTTTTTCAAAAATTTTAGTTCCTAGTTATTTGCTATCAATATATCAAAAACTAACTTTTGTATATCAACTTTGTATTTGCAACACTGCTGAACTGATGTGTAAGTTCTCGTATTTGTTTGTTGGTGACTTGGGTTTTCTCCAACACCAGTGCATCATCTCCAAAGAATTAGCTTTTTTTTCCCCAAACCACAGAGCTCCACCTGCTTTCCTTTGCCCTGTTTCACTGGCTGAGATTTCCCACATAGTGGTGACCAGACCCAGTAACAGAAACTCTCATAAGGTTCCAGACTTGGACGGAAAGCTTTTGCTATATCATCATTAAGTATACATTTTGCTTAAGTGTTTCTAGTATCCTCTTTTCCACATTAAAAATATTGTTGGGTACCTAGAGATTACTCAAAGGTTAAGAGTGTATACTGCTTGTTTTAGAGGACCTGGGTTCAGTTCCCAGTTTGACAGCTTACATCCACTTGTAACACCAGCTCAGGAGATGCAATGCCCTGTTCTAGCCTCTGCGGGCACTTGGTCTCCTGTACCTCTTCATAGTCAGTCTGAGCACCCCCATACACACACACACACACACACACACACACACACACACACACACACACACACACACATACATACTTAAAAATAAGATAAATCAAAAAGTATATTGGCAGGCTAAGCACAGCCTGTAATCCTAGCACTTGGGAGGCGATAGCAAGATAATGGCAAATTCAAGGCTAGCCTGGACTACGTAAAAAAGGTTTGAAGCAACATAGGCTACCTACCTGTCTCAAACATTAAATGAAAAAAGAGAGACTATTGTCTGGAGCTATTGATATAACTCAGTGATAAAGTACTGAGCATTCATGGAGACCAGGCTTCAATTCTAGTGCTGGAAAAGAACGAAAAAAAGAAAAAGAAACAAACAAACAAATGAACAAACAAGGAAGTTGTTATCTTCTATTCCTGGTTTTCAAGATAAAAACATGCATGACAAGCTGATGTTCTATTTTACCAACACTCTTCTCGCATCTGTTGCTCTAACCTTCCGGTTAATTTCCCCTCATTTATCTGCCACTGTAGAAGCCAAGCATATTTTGCACTTTGGAGTAGAACAAATTTAGTTTGGTCCTTTAAAAAACAGGGATTTTATTTCCCTGCTGTTTTAGTAACAGATTTTTTCCCTCCCCTCAGTTAGTTTCCTGGTGAAATTGGCCTGTCATCCTCCTTCCCCTCAATGACTTTGTGAGATTTGATATCACAATTATGCTAACCTTACAAATGGTCGAGGCTTGCATTCTTTCCCTCAAGTTGCCTGAGCAAATTATTACAAACTCAGTGGTATAAACAAGCAGAATTTTGTTTACATCAGTTTCAGAGACCACAGATCCAAATCAAAACTGACAACTTGGCGGGACCACAGCCCTCTGTTATCTGTTGAGAGACTCCTTTACCTCAGTGTGATCTGATGGTGCCAGGCAACCTTCAGCTTTGGTTGGTTTGTGGTTGTACCACAATTTCTGCCTCCATCCCCACCAACTTTCCTGTCTGTGCCTCTGCCTTCTCCTTTCCAGCTCCTAGGACATCACACACTGGGTGCAGGGCCCACTCTGATCCAGTGACCTCACCTTGATGTTCTGGCCTTCTCCACACCTGAGGAGGTCTTAATCCCTCACAGTGAGGGGCACACCACATTCTAGTGGTGTGTGTCTTTTGGGGGCTGAACATCAGCTCACCAACGGATGCAGTTTTCCCTATAATTCTCTGGAATGTTTGGCTGGAATTTATCATATTTCTCCCTTCATATATTTGGCAGAACTTATTCGTGAGAGTCTCTGAGATTGGAGTTTCTTTGATAAAGGATTTTTTTAAATTATATTTTTATTATTCCATTTTATTCTCTGTTGCATTAGTAATTAAATAACTATTTTCTTTATTTTTAGTGGATACTCCAGAGATTATAAAATACATCCTTAACTTCCTATTATTATCCTCCGGTACAACACTTTAACTACACTACAATTTTGCGTCTTGATTTATATTTTATTTTGTTGTTTTTAATTTATATGTATGTTAAATATATAAAACATCATAATTACTTTATATATCAATATGTACAGACTCCTTACAATTTCTTTCATTTATGTCTATCATGCTTATATTATCATATCATTATAATGGTAACAGAATTATTCAAAAATTAGCATTTTTCTTTTCATCATAATTGCTGTATGATATATAAACAATGTAATAACAGCCAGGTTTCATGGTTCATGGCTTTAATCCCAGAAGCCTGGGGCAGGAGGATCTCTAGGAGTTTGAGGCTAGCTTGGTCTACATATCGAGTTCCAGTCTAGTTCCATTTCTACACAAGTGAGACCCTGTCTCAAAAAAGCAAAACCAGAACAGAACAACATAGAAAACTAAAGAGCTGTTGCATATCCTGTAGGAACCTCTCCAGAGCTTATCATGGCTCCTCCCTTGTACAGTCACTTCAAGGGTTTGCATTCACAAGGAATATGCTGAAATAAGTTATACATCTGATGCTGTTCCAACTCCTCGAAATGTAAAAGTCAGCAACCCCAAATGAAGACAGGAGAAACGAAATCTGCTCACATTGCTAAAAATTCTGTTTAAAGTAACTCCTTATACCTAGGTAAAAATTCTAAAGGGGAATTCAGCAGCACAGCTCCAGCACAACTCCGGTGGTTTTTATAACACTCTTTTTCATAAACTTTCCCCAATGAACGCAGAAAGTGTGAGTTACTTACTAAAGCCGTTCATTCCTACATCTAGGTCTGGTCATGCTAAAATTCTCCCAACCAGGAAGAGAAGTAAGGGTTGCATTGTGAATAAAAGTTGATTAATAAACTGTTTTTATATGATCCCTGCCCATCACATCCCTAGTCAGAAATTCTTGATTAAATTAAATTTTTCTCCAAACTAAGAAATGTGTGGCAATTTTGGTAAACTTTTTTTTTTTTTTTTAAGAACTAACAAGGACTAAGTTGCCTTGGGCGGTTGTGAGCCCTGAGAGATAACTCAGGGAGTGGCTACAGTGAACTCTGGGGAAGTTTGGGAGGATTCTCAGCAGGGAGGAAGTCAGAGCAAGTGTCTTAGGAGTAGCCTTTGAGCATGAACTGCTTTTCTGTAGGGCAAGTTGGATGGGACCCAGCTTTTTGCTCAACTAATCTGCTTTCTTTACTTCTTGTGTAGCCTCAAGAGAAGAAACTTCATGATGCCCTAACAGATCAGGACCCCTGCACAACCATTTATGTGGCTGCCACAGAGCCTGCCCCAGAGTCTGTCCAGGTGACATATCTCTGCCTCTCCTCACTGAATGTCTGATAAGAGACACAGAAGGAGGGGAAGAAGGATTTTATTATTTATCTTATTTTATTTTTGAGTAGAGATGAAATGAAACAGATTGGGAAGTGGTGGACCAGGAAAGTGGGCTAGATCACATGGGGAGCAAGGAGCAGCTGCAGCCAGAGTTAGTAAAGACTTACACAAAACCCTTCATTCTGACTCACAAGCTTTGGGTCCCTATCTACTGTCTAGTATCCCTCTGAGAGTGATCCAAGAACCACATCTAAAAGACCTGTCACACTTGTTAAAAAAACAATGAATGGGTACCACTTCTCTCATCCACATCTGGATTTTACTAGCCCCTATAAAAACTCAATAATCTAGACCTTTCTTGGCTTCTCCAAACTATACCCTAGGACTGACTATAAGTTGGAGTAAGGGAAATGGAGAGGGAGAAAAGAATTGCTGAAGAACTCAGTAATGGTTATTGTTGGTTGTCAGCTTGATTGGATTAAAAGGTGCCTGAGAAGCTGATAACGTCCACCATTGGATGTGTCTCTGAGGGTATTTCCAGGGGCAGTAGATGGGGAGGGTTCTGACCTGATTGACAGTTTCCTGATCTACGATGGCCTCATAATGCAATCAGACTGTTAAAAGGTGGAAAAGCCGGGTGGTGGGGCCTCATTGGAGGAAGAAGCCCACCCATGGTGTGTCTTTGAAACAGGATAGATGTTGCTCTGGTTTCTTTAGGCATCCTGCTTTGATGTTTCCTATCTCCCATGATGTGAGCTTGCTTGTCATTTTTCTTTGACTCTCCTTGCCCTAAGGGAAGTCTGTTAACCATTTCTGGATTACTATGACCAAAGTACATAAGAGAACAACTTTAAGGGAGATTTGTTTGGGCTTACAGTTTCAGAGGATTCAGCATATTATGGTGGGGATCACAGAGCATAGCATGGCATGACAGAGGTCCTGATTTAAGAGTTTCTTCCAGAGGAGAGGGAGTAGAGGGAGGGAAGAAGAGTGAGAGGAGGAGGGGTGGAAGAAGAAGGGGAGGGAGGGCAATGCGAGTCTTCAGATAACTAGGGACAAATCTCTCTCATTTCTCCCTTGGCACACTTATGCTTAGAAGAGAGATATAACCACACTTGCAGACAGGCACTTGGAGACCCAAGTGCTGGCTCTAGGCAAAGTCCAGACAATGGCAGACTGTAAGCCTGATGCTGTGCTGCGGAACTCTAAGCCTTTCCTCTCCCCAGGGAATGCTTGCTGCTTTGTTGCTTTCCTGTGAAACTTCTCTCTATTCCTTCACCCACGAACTTCTACTTTGCCCACAGGAACCAAACCCCACCACAGTTTATGCCAGTGTGACACTGCCAGAGAGCTGACCCATATACCCAGTGAAAGGACTTTTTGAAGGAGGATAGAAGAACCAAAATCCACACTGAACTGGACCCCGGGTCCCAAGTTCTCTGTGACAGAAACTGCACATCTGTAACCTTCTCCAATCAGTTCCCTGGTGACGGATCTGCACAGGCGTGCTTATGAAGTAGATGAGAAGTGAGGCTTCCTGGGCATGCAACCTGCTCTGCTGCTGACACAGATATGAAGCAGAGATCCCGTGGTACAGTGTACCATCTTTGCTGTAGCAGATAATGTGGGTTTAGGCATCTCACTCTTTGCTGGACTGGATAACAGAACTCAAAAAAAAACCAACAAGCCAAAGACATAGACTCCATCTCAGATGGCTGAGCACAAAGTATAAAAGCCATTTTGGCTCTCTGGACTTTATTCTGGAAGCTGATCCTGATCACCTCAAGGCCAAGGGCTCCATGCCTCAGTTTCTCTCTCACCCTCTAGATGAAGAGGGAACAAAGCATAAAGAGTGAAATCCTTGTTGTCTGAGATCATTCTATAAACGAACTGACATTTTATTTGCAAAACTCAAGCTAGTAATTCAGTAGACTTGAAGATGATTTTAGAGCCTCTTATGCTTCAAACAACAGAATGAAATCCATCCAATGTTCTTCAAAGTGTGGTTCTCTGATTAAGTCAAAGCAACACTGTTTGGCAATGCTGCTGTAAAGTTGCCTGGAATACTCAGAGGAACTTGTCCCAGGGAGGTTTTTTTCACTTCTTCAAAGAACTTTTGAATTTAAGTTCTCTGTTTATTCCCTTGAGCAAAACTCTGGAACCTCAAGAGTCTCTCTCCGTTGGTTCTGAGGCCATTTTATAGCCTAGGCCTCCTGTGGATCTACATGTGTATCACCCACTTCCTATCTCACTGCATACCTCTGTGTAGTAGTAAATTTAACCTCAAGTAGAAAATTAAATTATTTTGGATGATCAGTTCCAAATGATTAGATGTTTAGTCTCTTATAATAGGATGTAGGTAGAGTCTATATAAAGTCCTATATTCTTCACGTTGTCTGTCCTCAGAGAGACCATCTTTCAACCTATCTTCCTTCTTGCACAACTTTGGCAAATACTTTAAAAATAACCATTGTGGAGATGGGGAGAGGTCTAAATGGATAATAGTACTTGCTTTGCAAACATGAAGATCTGGGTTCAAACTCCCAGTGTCCATGTAAAAAGATAAGTGTGGTTGAGTGTGCCAGTAACATAGACACAGATAGGTCCTGAGACTTTGCTCCCTAGCCTTCCCAGCCAGGCATAAATGTCAAGTCCCCTGAGAGTGACAGAGGAAGATACTCCCCCCACACACACACACATACACGCACAGTGATACACATATACATGCATACAAAAAAAAAACTTATTGTAACAAAGAACACCAACTGCCTGGCTCAAAACTCTCATGTCCCATTACTCTGTACCTTTCTGTATTTAGATAATTTACAGTGTGAGTTCTGCTGTTCCATGTATCCTATTTGTGTTACTAACTTATGTCAAAGTATTTCTAATTATAATCAACAAAAGCTAACTTTGGATTTTTTATGTAAGAAGGAACTTATTGAAACTATGTCATTTGAGTCAAATAACTACTAGGATATACTGAAAAACCTTCTTTGTTAGGTAGGGTTCTCTGGAGTAACAGAACTTATAGATTGAATATGAATATACTATATATAAGAGTAAATTACAGGCTGCCGTTAAGCTAATTCAACAATGGCTGGCTGTAACCTGAAATTTCAAGAATCCAATATTTTCTCAGTGCATAAGCTTGGATGTCTCAGCTGCCCTTCAGTAGATGCTGGAATCTCAAAGAAGTAGACTCTAATGTCAGTGAAAGAGTGGGTATGTTAGCAAGACAAGGGCAACCAGGCAAAGAGCAAAATCTTGCTTCTTCCATGTCCTTAAAAAGCTTTCAGCAGAGGTTTGGACCAGGTTAAAGTTGTATCTTCCTGTCTCAAGATCCAGATCAAAGACATATGTCTCCCTGCATTAGATCTGGATCAAAGGTGTGTGTCTTCCTACCTCAAAGGCCCAGACTAGAAGTGGATTCACCCAAGCAAATATAATCTCTCACAGGTGTTCTCCATTTCTGGATTGTAGTTCATTCCAGATGTAGTCAAGTTGACAGCCAAGAATAGCCATCACTTACCTTCTCTGAAAGCAAGGAGGATAAAGGAAGAATAGACTGTGGCTAGGACCATGGCTAAAACTGGTACCCTAGGGTCTATGATGTTGGATGCCACTGTTTTGTGACCATTGTCTACAGCACTAGGCATAGACTCCATCCCTGCCAACTGCTTCTGCTGTGCTTAGTGACATGATAATAGTAGTTGTCATTTTTTCATTGTCCACCACCAAAATAACTGCCCCCCTTCATCTTTTCATCTCCAGCATCTAATTCAATGTTTGATGCTTCAAAATGGTCAACCCTAGGTCATATATCCACATCTCACATTTCCAGGGCAGGTTACAAATTTGCTATCTGGAAAATTCTACTTTTGCAGTGGCTGGTGAACTCTATTTTTATAAATTAAAAAGTTCCGCAAAGAGAAGCAAGACTCAGGTACCATGCAAACCAAAAAAATATTCACTACATACCCTTGTATAATTTTAGACCAAAGAATTTTCTTTGAAAATATCCTATATGTACAACATCTTTTGATCTTATCCATCCCAACTGCCTTCCTACATGTCCCCTAGGAATCTACCAACCCCTTTACCTTCTGACTCAATGCCCTCTTTTTTATTATTATTACACTATTAGTAATAGCCCTCTGAGTCCAGTAACCATGTGAGAACGGGTGTGGGATCATCCACTAGGGCAAGGGTAATCTATCAGTGGCCATGTGCTCTAAAGAAAAGTAACTCCTCCCTCAGCAGCCATCAACTGTAGGCAACTCATAAGGATGGGGCTTCAAGAGATCACTCTCACGATGATGGAATTTTGACGGGCTTGATCTTATGCAGCTCAAATGCAGACAAGCACAGCTGCTGTGTGTGCATCAACTATATCTTGTCTGGAAGACTAGCTGTCTAGTCTTAGAACCATAGAGCTACTTAAAACACACATGTATAGAGCTAGGAGTTACAAGATCTCATTCATTTACTGCAATTAAGGTGGCTCTATAAGATCAGCTCCTAACACTTGGGTTTTTCTTGTGGCCGAATTTTACCTGATGAAGATACAGAAAACAAAGAGAGGAGATTGTACCCTCAAACTTTCCTGAATCCCTAGGCTGCAAACCTCACTGATGATGGGAACTTTGTCTTAGAGGTAATCTTTCCAGCCACCCAGCCAGCCATGCTTGGCCTTTTTTCTTTTTTTTTCCCCTGCAATCACACTCCTGGTTTTTAAGGGAGATGGAAGAGTACCCTTTCCAGTACTACACTTGTGTACTTACGTCAGTCTTCCCGAGAAGGCCCTGAGTGAGTCAAGCTCACCTTTCCCTTAGGCTGACAGCATTGGAGAAGAGACTGCGATGTCAGAATTCCCCATGTTGCTTTTCCAATGTTGTTTTCTTTTGACCAAGCATTTCTGAATTCTGCAGAAGTCAGGAGGAACAGATCCATTCTCAGTTTTAAGAGACTAAAGCTCTGGTGCCTGGGTGGAGTCCTCCCATTCTTTAGGAGTCACACAGCCTGTGTGTGGTGGTTACAGAGTGCACATGTTGCTGGGAAGACATTGGGTGCTCATTCCCCTCCTAACATGTATAGTTTGTTTACTTTTTAAACAAGAACAGAGGTTTTCTATGCAGCCCAGATGAACTCCCAGTCCTCTAATTCAGCCTTCCAATGGCTGGGATTATGAGTATGTGTTTATAGTTCTACTTGTGAGAATTTAATAAAATTCAGTCAACCCACCAGGAAAAGCTCACTTCAGGTTTGCATTTCTTAGCATAGCGATGAGGATGGATATGTGTTGCAGCTATGTCCCCGCAGCCTTATCGGTGAACACCTAAGGTGGCTGCTTTGGTGAGATGAGCTGAGAGGTTTTGCTTCCCCAAGAGAGTGGACAAGAGTGAGCCCAGGGCCTCTCCCTCTAATAAACCTGGGATCCACCTTCCTCACAGGAGACAGAACTGTGTCTAAAGAGTGTTGGACTTTTGTCATTGCCACAGTAATCCCCTTTGCTGAATTTCCCCCAAATTCCCCTCAGACAGAAATCTGGAGCTGGACATCTTGACTGACATTTGGGTCTGAGTAAATTTTTGTCACGATGGATTATTCTGTTCATTTAACAGACCCACTACCACGAGCACAACCTCTATCCTCCCTCTCTATGACTGAAGATATGGTGTGAAGCCCTGAATTTGAACCCCAGCAATGAAAAAAATCAGTGTCCCCAGGGCTTACCAATTTTTGCCAAGTGGGAAAATTATCCAGTTGGGACCAACTGACCCCTGGACCTTTACTTAGCTTCTAATAAACTAAACAGGGTTCTCGAGAGTAACAAAACCTATAGAATGGATCTCTCTGTCTCTGTTGCCATTTATGTCTCTCTCTTCCTCTATATATGTATGCCTATATATGTGTGTATATGTACATATATACATATATATGATTTATTAGTATTATTTATGGGGTACAGTCAAGCTAATCCAACAATAAAGTTCAAGAGTCCAGTAGTTGCTCAGTCCACATGGTTGGATGTCTCAAGCTGGTCTTCAGTAGATGCTGGAATCCCAGAGAAGTGGGCTCTAATGCTGTGAAGGAATGGATGTGTTGGCAAGGCAAAGGCAACCAGGCAAAGAGCAAAAACTTCCTTCTGCCATTTCCTTTATGGGTTTCTAGCAGAAGGTGTGGCCGAGATTAAAGGTGTGTCTTTCCTCCTCAAAATCAGGATTAAAAGGGTGTGTGTGTGTGTGTGTGTGTGTGTGTGTTTTCCTAACTCAAATATCCAGATTAGAAGTGGATTTTCCTACTTCAAATTAAGAAAAAAAAAAATTTTTTTCACAGGTGTGCCCTCCATCTGGGGGTTTTAGTTCTCGATATAGTCAAGTTGACAACCAGAAATAGTCATCACAAGTCCACCCCATGTCAACTTGACACAGAATTATATCTCATTGTCACGATTAATTTTCAAATGAAAACAATAAACAGATCATAATAATGCCTAAACACAATATAACTATCATATGTACAGTCCCAAACACACTATATGTTTAAATAGGTCATAATTACACCTAACATGATATAACTACCCCTCATGTTACCAGAAACATTATAAATTTAGAGTAGGTGGCAATGTCCCTTGAGAGCCATTCTTTTAGTATCTCAAACTGAAATTATGATAGTTACCAACATGTTCTGTGACGTGATGTTAGACCACGTAATAAAGAAAGTGATGAAAGGAAGCACTGATATCTGTACAAATGGATTCTTAACAAAAGACAACAAAACCACTCATGTCTACTGTAATCCTTGTTTCTGCAGCACATCGCATGGCCTTACCTGGTATTTATAACTACCTTCTTCTACTACCTATTCTGTATTTCCTCCACCCTAGGCAAGAACCTCATCAGGCCTTGACTCTCTTCTTGAGGAAGCGACCCATCCTTCATTCCTGATAGGTCTGTGCCCTTTGCCATCCTGCCTATTTAGGCTGTTGTAGTTTCCCATTGACTTTAATCACAACACATAGTAGCCCCTAGAAATTCCCTAAAGGATCTCCTGTAGTCCAGATAAAATTTTTCTTACCTCCATTGTAGAAAAGCAATCCAATTTTTCCATGGTAATCTGGGTCAATCATCCCTCATAACACTGTTACTCCTTCCTTAGCCTATTGGTTTAAGGGCATTAGAAGCCCAAAGTGGCTAGGGGGTGGGGGAAGGTGTCTGAACTTCAGTTCAAGGGAATATTTGTTGTGACTCCTGGTAGGAGCGTTCCTCCCTCTGGAACCAAAACTTCTAGACCAGCAAACTTAAGGTCAAAGTCACAGGAACAGAAAGCAAAACTTTTCCTAGTGGGTCACCAGGGGGGATAGTGAGTGAAACTATTCTTTTTTCCACCCTGTGATTCCTGTACCCAATATATTGGACACTGATTCAAAGTATATACCGCCTTCTGTACCCAATATATTGGACACTGATTCAAAGTATATACCGCCTTCTGCAGAACGCTGCTTCATCCAGCCCTCTAGGCTGCTGCCACCTAATTGGCACCCTAACTGTGTCTTTAAAAGGTCATTCCATTATTCTATCAGGACATATGATTCAGGGAAGTGGGAAACATGATAAGACCAGAGGATTCCATGACTGTGGACTCACTGTTGGTCGTACTTTTCTGACTATGAAGTGAGTTTCTTGGCCAGAAGCAATACTGTGTGGAATACCATGACAGTGGATAGGGCATTCTGTAAGTACACAGGGGGTGGTTTTGTCAGAACCATTATATTCAGGAAAGGCAAGTCCACAGCCAGAATAAGTATCTGCTCCAGTAAGGACAAAGTATTGTCCTTTCCATGGAGTAGGTAGTTCAGTGTAGTCAACCTGCCACCAGGTCACTGGCTGGTCACCCTAGGGAATAGTGACATATCTTGGACTCAGTGTTGGTTTCTGTTGTTGTCAAATCTGACACTCAGCAGCAACTGTATCCAGGTCAATCTTGGTGAATGGGGGATTCTGTTGTTGAGCTCATGTATAACCCTATCTCTGCCATGTGGTCCCTTGTTCGTGGACCCATTGGAAAATGACAGAAATGGCTTGAGAAAAGGCTGACTGTCCACAGAAAGGGTCATTCTATCTACTTAATTACTGAACTCCTCTTTAGCTGAAATCATCCTTTGATGAGCATTTACATGGACCACAAGTATCTTCACATCCTTAGACTTTTTTCTTCCCCAGATGTCTTCCTCACCAGCTTGCCAATCATGCTATTTCCAAGTTCCTGACCATCCAGCCAATCCATTGGCTACAGCCCAGGAATCAGTGAGCAACTGGCCATTTCTCTTAACAAAATGTAGGATCATATGTACTGCCAGAAGTTCTGCCTGCTGTGACAATTTCCCTTCACCAGTGTCTCTCAGAGCTGTCCTAGAAAGGGGTTTTAATAAGTAAATTTGACCTAGTCTTTTCTTCCTCAGTCAGCTGATCATGAGGAACGCCCCATGGCTACAGCCCATGGGCCCAATTAAACCCATTATACTTAACTTGTCCAACTGAGCAGTAGCATCTCTAGCCCTAAGGTCTTGTCCAAAGAAAGGGGCTACCACAAAACTCTTCCAATGTGCTGGCTCCTCTCTCACCATTTTGCATTTTACAGGATTAGTGAAGGTCATGTCTTCTGGGCCTTCCCACTGTGAAGTATTAGGTTTTACACTACATTTTCACTCTAGCATTAATTTTTTCCTGATCCTTATGATCCTTCCACCAACACTACACCAAGGGATATCACACATCTGCAACTCCTTTTCAGAGGCCATCTTTTAACAAATGCTTCAGCCAATCATTCAAATACATTTTAGCACCTTTTCTTTTTAACTTTGCAAGCTTCCATATTAAACCTAAACTCTCTACTCTGAGAATCTATATGAATAAACCCAGCCTGATCTAGTTTTATGTTCCTTCCCACCATTATCCCACACTCTTAAAATCCATTCCCACATATATTCCCCAGACTTCTGCTTGAATGAATTGCAAACTCATTAAGCTCTTTAGTAGTTTAGTGAACCTCCTCACGGACTACACTTTCTACCTCCTTTCTAGGAGCATGCTTTAGACCTATTTGGCTATAGGTCTAAAGGCAACTATTGGTGGGTCCTGAAGGACATCAGTATTGTCTAGCCTGGCATATTGTCAGAGAAAGTCACCACCACTTGGTTAGCAGACAATGAATAATATCCTTAAACAAAGGTGAATATGGCAATATTTCAAGGTGTGGGACACAGGGTACTACTTCCTCAGGTGAAACAAACCCTTGAGAATGTGAAGGTTCAAAGCTCTCAGCTTCAGTATGATCTTCATATATACCCCCCATCCCAAGTTCCAGGTTCCTATTCTTTACTAAGTAGTGCCCCAGTTCTATACCAGTTAGTGCCCTTACTTTAACCACTGACACACCCCAAGCAAGACTTGAATATTTACTATAATTCATCCAATCATAATGAGGGCTATGCAATTTGAGCTTTGTGGCTGTGGGGGAGAAGAATGGATATCCTAGGAAGGCGAGAGCAGCCAGGCAAAGAGCAAAAGCTTTGTTCTGCCTCGCCCTTTCCAGGTTTCCAGCAGAAGGTGTGGCCCCAGTCAAAGGCTTCCTCCTCAAGATCTGGATGAAAGGCATGTCATTGCCCCCAGCTTGAAACATCTGGTTTAGAGGGGTGTATATGTGTGCATCTTCCTAACTCAAAGATCAGATTAGGAGTGGATTTTCCTGCTTCAAATTAAGCAAACAATTCCTTCATAGATGTGCTCTCTATCTGGGAGTTTTAGGTCCAGATGTGATCAAGTTGATATCAAGAATAACCAATACACACCTTCAGTATTACCAAGGTTCTCAAAGTCCTAAAAGCACCCAGGTGGCTAGAAAGGAAGGAAGGAAGAGAGGGAGGGAGGGAGGAAGGGAAGGGAGAGAGAGGGAGAGAGGGAGAGATAGAGGAAGGAAGGAAGGAAGGAAGGAAGGAAGGAAGGAAGGAAGGAAGGAAGGAAGGAAGGAAGGAAGGAAGGAAAAAAGAAAAATTGATGGAAAAATAAAAAGAGGGGTCACCTTGGGCACAGAGTCGGCGGACACCCCCAAGGTCCCCTAGAGGACTCTCCATGAAATCTTAGGACCACCAGTGAGTGGAACACAACTTCTGTTCCAATCCAATCGCACACGCGGGACCTGAGACAGCATTAGGGAAGCAGAAAAGCCGGCCTGACCAGGGTCACAAATCCCTTCCGGTCATTTCCAGCACCAGGTCACCTGGGCGTGGAGTCTACAGACACCCCTAAAGGTCCCTAAAGGACAGCTTCTGAGGCAGATCCAGTTTCGGGCTCCAGATATCCAGGCACCTTCCCTGCCAGAGGAGAGGTGTCCGCCCTGCCCAGGAGGGCTTTGCTGGAGCACCTGGGGGCGCCATCTTGGTTCCTGGATCCGTCTGAGACTAGTCTGTGCAGGCAAGAATATGGACTACAGAAGCTAACAGCTTCTGGGACAGACCAAAGTGACACAGCTTCTGGGACAGGCCCTGTTTCAGGTCTTCATCTTCTGCCAGGAGGCAAGTCTGAATGCCAGATATCTGTGCACCTTCCCTGTAAGAGGAGAGCTTGCCTGCAGAGAGTGCTCTGACCACTGAAACTCAGTGGAAGAGCTAGTCTCCCAGATCTGCTGATAGAGGCTAACAGAATCATGAGAGGAAGAAGCTCTAACCAGAGACAACTATAACACCTAACTCCAGAGATTACCAGATGGCGAAAGGCAAACGCAAGAATCTTACTAACAGAAACCAAGACCACTCACCATCATCAGAACTCAGGGTTCATGCCTCGCTCAGTTCTGGGCACCCCAGCACACCCAAAAAGCTAAACCCGGATTTAAAAGCATACCTCATGATGATGGTAGAGGACATCAAGAAGGACTTCAATAACTCACTTAAAGAAATACAGGAGAACACTGCTAAAGAGTTACAAGTCCTTAAAGAAAAACAGGAAAACACAACCAACAGGTAGAAGCCCTTAAAGAAAAACAGGAAAACACATCCAAACAGGTGATGGAAATGAACAAAACTATACTAGACCTAAAAAGGGAAGTAGACACAATAAAGAAAACCCAAAGTGAGGCAACGCTGGAGATAGAAACCCTAGAAAAGAAATCTGGAACCATAGATGTGAGCATCAGCAATAGAATACAAGAGATAGAAGAGAGACTCTCAGGTACAGAAGACTCCACTGAGAACATCGGCACAATAATCAAAGAAAATGCAAAATGCAAAATGCAAAAAGATCCTAACTCAAAACATTCAGGAAATCCAGGACACAATGAGAAGACCAAACCTACGGATAATAGGAGTAGATGAGAATGAAGATTTTCAACTTAAAGGGCCAGCAAATATCTTCAACAAAATTATAGAAGAAAACTTCCCAAACTTAAAGAAAGAGATGCCCATGAACATACAAGAAGCCTACAGAACTCCAAATAGGCTGAACCAGAAAAGAAATTTCTCCCGACACATAATAATCAGAACAACGAATCTACTAAATAAAGATAGAATATTAAAAGCAGTAAGGGAAAAGGATCAAGTAACATATAAAGGCAGGCCTATCAGAAACACACCAGACTTTTCACCAGAGACTACGAAAGCCAGAAGATCCTGAACAGATGTTATACAGACACTAAGAGAACACAAATGCTAGCCCAGGCTACTATACCAGCCAAACTTTCAATTACCATAGATGGAGAAACCAAAGTATTCCACAACAAAACCAAATTCACAATTTATCTTTCCACGAATCCAGCCCTTCAAAGGATAATAACAGAAAAAAAAAATACAAGGACGGAAACCACATCCTAGAAAAAGCAAGAAAGTAATCCTCCAACAAACCTAAAAGAAGAAAGCCACAAGAACAGAATGCCAACTCTAACAACAAAAATAATAGGAAGCAACAATTTTTTTTCCTTAATATCTCTTAATATCAATGGACTCAATTCCCCAATAAAAAGACATAGACTAACAGAGTGGCTACACAAACAGGACCCAACATTTTGCTGCTTACAGGAAAAAAGACAAACACTATCTCAGAATGAAAGGCTGGAAAACAATTTTCCAAGCAAATGGTCTGAAGAAACAAGCTGGAGTAGCCATT
The DNA here is from genome assembly GCF_000001635.26 of Mus musculus. NCBI lineage: Eukaryota > Metazoa > Chordata > Mammalia > Rodentia > Muridae > Mus > Mus musculus. Next base: position 171,810,430 of record NC_000067.6, read on the forward strand.
TTAATATCGAATAAAATCTACTTCCAACCCAAAGTTATCAAAAAAGATAAGAAGGGACACTTCATACTCATCAAAGGTAAAATATTCCAAGAGGAACTCTCAATTCTGAATATCTATGCTCCAAATGCAAGGGCAGCCACATTCATTAAAGAAACCTTAGTAAAGCTCAAAGCACACATTGCAGCTCACACAATAATAGTGGGAGACTACAACACACCACTTTCATCAATGGACAGATCACAAAAACAGAAACTAAACAGGAACACAGTGAAACTAACAGAAGTTATGAAACAAATGGATTTAACAGATATCTACAAAACATTTTATCCTAAAACAAAAGGATATACCTTCTTCTCAGCACCTCATGGTACCTCCTCCAAAATTGACCATATAATTGGTCACAAAACAGGCCTCAACAGATACAAAAATATTGAAATTGTCCCATGTATCCTATCAGATCACCATGGACTAAGGCTGATCTTCAATAACAAAATAAATAATAGAAAGTCAACATTCACGTGGAAACTGAACAACATTCTTCTCAATGATACCTTGCTCAAGGAAGGAATAAAGAAAGAAATTAAAGACTTTTTAGAGTTTAATGAAAATGAAGCCACAACATACCCAAACTTATGGGACACAATGAAAGCATCTCTAAGAGGAAAACTCATAGCTCTGAGTGCCTCCAAAAAGAAACTAGAGAGAGCACACACTAGCAGCTTAACAACACACCTAAAAGCTCTAGAACAAAAGGAAGCAAATTCACCCAAGAGGAGTAGATGGCAGGAAATAATCAAATTCAGGGGCGAAGTCAACCAAGTGGAAACAAGAAGAACTATTCAAAGAATAAACCAAAGGAGGAACTGGTTCTTTGAGAAAATCAACAAAATAGATAAACTCTTAGCCAGACTCACTAGAGGGCACAGGGTCAGCACCCTAATTAACAAAATCAGAAATGAAAAGGGAGACATAAAAACAGGTCCTGAAGAAATCCAAAACACCATCAGATTCTTCTACAAAAGGTTATACTCAACAAAACTGGAAAACCTGGATGAAATGAACAAATTTCTAGACAGATACCAGGTGCCAAAGTTAAATCAGGATCAGGTTAATGATCTAAACAGTCCTATATCCCCTAAAGAAATAGAAGCAGTCATTAATTGTCTCCCAACCAAAAAAAAGCCCAGGACCAGATGGGTTTAGTGTAGAGATTTATCAGACCTTCAAAGAAGATCTAATTCCAGTTCTTCACAAACTATTCCACAAAATAGAAGCAGAAGGTACTCTACCCAATTCATCCTATGAAGCCACAATTACTCTGATACCTAAACCAGAGAAAGTCCCAACAAAGATAGAGAACTTCAGAACAATTTCCCTTATGAATATCGATGCAAAAATACTTAATAAAATTCCTCGCTAACCGAATCCAAGAACACATTAACACAATCATCCATCCTGAGCAAGTAGGTTTTATTCCAGGGATGCAGGGATGGTTTAATATACGGAAATCCATCAACATAATCCATTATATAAACAAACTCACAGACAAAAACCACATGATCATCTCTTTAGATGCTGAGAAAGCATTTGACAAAATCCAACACCCATTCATGATAAAAGTCTTGGAAAGATCAGGAATTCAAGGCCCATACCTAAACATGATAAAAGCAATCTCTAGCAAACCAGTAGCCAACATCAAAGTAAATGGTGAGAAGCTGGAAGCAATCCCACTAAAATCAGGGACTAGACAAGGCTGCCTACTTTCTCCCTAGCTATTCAACATTGTACTTGAAGTCTTAGCCAGAGCAATTAGAAAACAAAAGGAAACCAATGGGATACAAATTGGAAAGGAAGAAGTCAAAATATCACTTTTTGCAGATGATATGATAGTATATATAAGTGACCCTAAAAATTCCACCAGAGAACTCCTAAGCCTGATAAACAGCTTCAATCAAGTAGCTGGATATAAAATTAACTCAAACAAGTCAATGGCCTTTCTGTACACAAAGGATAAACAGGCTGAGAAAGAAATTAGGGAAACAACAAACTTCACAATAATCACAAATAATATCAAATACCTTGGCATGACTCTAAGGAAATGAAAGATCTGTATGATAAGAACTTCAAGTCTCTGAAGAAAGAAATTAAAGAAGATCTCAGAAGATGGAAAGATCTCCCATGCTCATGGATTGGCAGGATCATTATAGTAAAAATGGCTATCTTGCCAAAAAGCTAACTACAGATTCAATGCAATCCCTATCAAAATTCCAACTCAATTCTTCAACCAATTAGAAAGAGCAATCTGCAAATTCATCTGGAATAACAAAAAAACTAGGATAGCAAAAACTCTTCTCAAGGATAAAAGAACCTCTGGTGGAATCACCATGCCTGACCTAAAGCTGTATTACAAAATAATTGTAATAAAAACTGCATGGTACTGGTATAGCGACAGACAAGTAAACCAATGGAATAGAATTGAAAACCCAGAAATGAACCCACACACCTATGGTCACTTGATCTTTGACAAGGGAGCTAAAACCATCCAGTGGAAAAAAGACAGCATTTTCAACAAATGGTGCTGGCACAACTGGCAGTTATGTAGAAGAATGCAAATTGATCCATTCCTATCTCCTTGTACTAAGGTCAAATCTAAGTGGATCAAGGAACTCCACATAAAACCAGAAACACTGAAACTTATAGAGGAGAAAATGGGGAAAAGCCTCGAAGATATGGGCACAGGGGAAAAATTCCTGAATAGAACACCAATGGCTTGTGCTGTAAGATCGAGAATCGACAAATGGGACCTCATAAAATTGCAAAGCTTCTGTAAGGCAAAAGACACCGTCAATAAGACAAAACGGCCACCAACAGATTGGGAAAGAATCTTTACCTATCCTAAATCAGATAGGGGACTAATATCCAATATATATATATAAAGAACTCAAGAAGGTGGACTCCAGAAAATCAAATAACCCCATTAAAAATGGGGCTCAGACCTAAACAAAGAATTCTCAACTGAGGAATACCAAATGACTGAAAAGCGCCTGAAAAAAATGTTCAGCATCCTTAATCATCAGGGAAATGCAAATCAAAACAACACTGAGATTCCACCTCACACCAGTCAGAATAGCTAAGATCAAAAATTCAGGTGACAGCAGATGCTGGCGAGGATGTGGTGAAATAGGAACACTCCTCCATTGTTGGTGGAATTGCAAGCTTGTACAACCACTCTGAAAATCAGTCTGGTGATTCCTCAGAAATTTGGACATAGTACTACCAGAGAATCCAGCAATACCTCTCCTGGGCATATATCCAGAAGATGTTCCAACTGGTAAGAAGGGCACATGCTCCACTATGTTCATAGAAGCCTTATTTATAATAGCCAGAAGCTAGAAAGAACCCAGATGTTCCTCAACAGAGGAATGGATACAGAAAATGTGGCACATTTACATAATGGAGTACTACTCAGCTATTAAAAGCAATGAATTTATGAAATTCCTAGACAAATGGATGGACCTGGAGGGCATCATCCTGAGTGAGGTAACCCAATCACAAAAGAACTCACATGATATGTACTCACTGATAAAGTGGATATTAGCCCAGAAACTTAGAATACCCAAGATACAAGATACAATTTGAAAAACACATGAAACTCAAGAAGAACGAAGACCAAAATGTGAACACTTTGCCCCTTCTTAGAATTGGGAACAAAACAGCCATGGAAGGAGTTACAGAGACAAAGTTTGGAGCTGAGACGAAAGGATGGACTATCTAGAGACTGTCATACCCGGGGATCCATACCATAATCAGCCTCCAAACGCTGACACCATTGCATACACTAGCAAGATTTTGCTGAAAGGACCCTGATACAGCTGTCTCTTGTGAGGGTATTCTTGGGCCTAGCAAACACAGAAGTGGATGCTCACAGTCAGCTATTGGATGGAACACAGGGCCCCCAATGGAGGAACTAGAGAAAGTACCCAAGGAGCTAAAGGGGTCTGCAACCCTATAGGTGGAACAACAATATGAACTAACCAGTACCCCCCGGAGCTCGTGTCTCTAGCTGCATATGTATCACAAGATGGCCTTGTTGGCCATCAGTGGAAAGAGGCCCATTGGTCTTACAAACTTTATATGCCTAAATACAGGGGAACACCAGGGCCAAGAAGTGGGAGTGGGGGGGAGAGTGGGGGAGATAGCATTGGAAATGTAAATGAAGAAAATACCTAATTTTAAAAAAGGGAAAAAAGAGAAAAAGAAAAAGAAAGCAAGACAGAAAGAAGGAAGGAAAAGACAGAAGAGATGGAAAGAGAAAATGAAAGAGAAAAGAAAGACAGACAGGAGGAAGAAGAGAAATAAGAATGAAGGAAGGAAGGAAGGAAGGAAGGAAGAAGAGAGAAAGAAAGAAAGAAAGAAAGAAAGAAAGAAAGAAAGAAAGAAAGAAAGAAAGAAAGAAAGAAAGAAAGAAAGATGGAAAGAGAAAAACAAAGAGAGATGGAAGGAAGGCAGAAGAGAAAGAAGGAATGAATGAAGGGAGAAGGAAAAGAAGGAAGGAAGGAAGAAAGAAAGAAAGAAAGAAAGAAAGAAAGAAAGAAAGAAAGAAAGAAGGAAGAAAGAAAGAAAAAGAAGATGGATAGAGAAAAAGAAAGACAGACAAAAGAAAGGAAGAGGAAAAAGAAAGAAAGAAAGAAAGAAAGAAAGAAAGAAAGAAAGAAAGAAAGAAAGAAAGAAAGAAAGAAAGATGGAAAGAGAAAAACAAAGAGAGATGGAAGGAAGGCAGAAGAGAAAGAAGGAATGAATGAAGGGAGAAGGAAAAGAAGGAAGGAAGGAAGGAAGGAAGAAAGAGAAAGAAGATGGAAAGAGAAAAAGACAGACAGAAGAAAGGAAGAGGAGAAAGAAAGAAAAGAAAGAAAGAAAGAAAGAAAGAAAGAAAGAAAGAAAGAAAGAAACAAAGAAACAAAGAAAGAAACAAAGAAAGAAAGAAAGAAAGAAAGGAGGAAAGAGAAAAAGAAAGAAAGATGGAAGGAAGGAAGGAAGGAAGGAAGGAAGGAAGGAAGGAAGGAAGGAAGAAGAGAAAGAAGGAATGAATGACGGGAGAAAGGAAAAAAGAAAGGAAGAAGAAAAAAGAAAGAAAAACAGAAAGAAGGAAAGAAGATCAATGTTCTAAATAAAAACAAGCTCCACACATTGTCTATATGAGAATAGTGGGACAACGGCATCTAAAACCCCCCATGGCGTCCCCATTATCTCTCCTACATCTGAAGGATGTAGATTTAGTCATGTACTTGCTGAAACTGTAACTAGGTTCATCTTAGCTCAAGACACTTAACAGGCAGGGGAGGGGTAGCTGCCCTACCCCCCGCAGATAAGAAGGCCTAATATGGGTTGGTGACAGGATCTAAGCATAGTTAACTGAGGTAAGTCAATTCACTGAAGAATTCTAGCTGTGCTCACTTTACAGATAGTTTCTAATGTCATGCTATGGCTTGTCGTAATGGGTTGTTCTGCTCATTTAACAGCATCCCTGTGTTCTACCACTAGGTGTCAGTATCACATCCTCTATTCTCCCTCTGTATGCGTGAAGAAACCGTTCACTGCCTAAGGTGTGAGGCCCAGAATCTGAATCCCAGCAGTGGAGCTACACTGAGAACAGGCAGTAAAATAGTCACGTGGCACTTAACAATGAAAATAATTTCTTAGAAGTGTGTAATTGGACGATTTCACTGTTTTTCAACAACCTTAAAATATGTTTCACAAGCCTAAATGGTATAGTTGACTACATGTCTATGGTGTGTGTGTGTGTGTGTGTGTGTGTGTGTGTGTGTGTGTGTGTGTAGCTTATTGCTCCTCAGCCCATACTGAACAAAATAGATTAGATCAAACACAAGAGAAAAGCTATACACTCAAGAAACACAACACAAATTGATGAGTGGCTGTTGCTATGCTCTGTGCACTGCCTGACTGTTGATAGCAAAACTGCTTAACAAGTGAAAGGCAGAAATGCTAAAACACCAACCAAGAATTATAGTAGAGTAAGCACATTAACTAGTATCACACTTGTTATCAACTATAATGTGCTCTGCATGCATGCATCCCCGGATTGTCTCGGACCTGCCAGCAACCTAAGTAATGACACAGAGACCTTTTATTAATTATGAAAGCTTGGCCTTAGCTTAAGCTTGTTCCCAAGTAGCTCTTACACTTAAATTGGCCCATTTATATTAATCTACGTTCCGCCTTGAGGCTCGTTACTTCCTGAGTACTTGGTTCTTCCTCTACATCTGGCTGGAGAATATTCCACATCTGACTTCCAGAGTTCCTATCTCTCTGCCCGGAAGCCCCACCTATCCTTTCCTGCCTTGATATAGGCTGTCAGCTCTTTATTAAACCAATCAGAAGTTATTGAAGGGAATGTTTACAAAGTATTTTTTTGCACCCAAGAGAAAAACAATACTAAACTCTGGACTGTAATCATGCTGGTACAGAAATCAACATTTGAATAATATAAAGGCAACCTTTATGCAGTGCACAAAAAGATTACTCCAGCATGTATATGTTCTATAGGACTTACAGTGTGGTGGGTTTGAGTGCACCAGGATCATTGCAAATGTGTGAATAATGTACTGTGCAAGGGTCCTCCTGCAGTCTTATGGGGCCACTGTTGTATCTGCAGTAACTTGACCAAAACCTTGTTATGAAATACGTAAGTTAGTTATTACAAGAAGGTCACTACAGTGTTTTCTGGGACGCACTAGAAAATAAAAGCAGAAGTTGATAACGTTCCCACAAAGACCATAGCTGCAATGTGCAGTCACGTCAATGCTAGGAAGTGTGGGGACCTAGGTAAACAGAAGTCAAGAAGGTAAGATTGTTTTTTTGTGTGAAGTTTGGTCTGGCTATGGAAATGCAGAGAAATTTAATGAAAAGACAAAAGAATCAGAAATAGAACCACTATATGACATTCCCTTCATTATAAGATCACTTGAAATCACAGAAAATAAGGAAAGATCCAAAGGAAATAAAATCGTTACCTGCCTACCCCTCACTGACTGCAGGACTCCGGAGAGCAGCCTGCACCTCACCTGGGCAACAAAGTAGAGATGGCCCTGGTAGTGGGGAGATGAGTGAGCTGGCCCCAAGGGTGTGAAAGCCAGAGAGCTTGCCCTGGCACAGGAGAGGTGGCAGGCCAACCAACATAGCTTCCACCTGGATCCAGATCCAGAACTCTGAGTTAGTCCACCCCAACATCCTCCCCATCCATGAACTGCTGGAGCCTGTGAAGGGGCCGGTCCTGCAGATCCAAAGCTGCAAGATCTCCACTATACAGGATAACAACAGAGCATCCAAGAGGAGCTCGATGAGGATTCAGTATTGATAGTGTAGTAGAAGTCGGATACCTCAACCAGACCAAAGACTCACTGTAATGAACATTTGCAAGTTAAGCTGTTTGGGTAAAAGTGTGTACTGTGTGATACACCACAGCTTCCAAGGCAAGTTTTGTTTGTTTGTTTGTTTGTTTTCATTTTCTTTTTTTTTCTTGTGAGGAGCGGTTGCAAAGGCAGAGAGAGGGTGGGTATGAAGGGATGGAAGCTGAGTGGAATTGGGGTGCATGATGTGAAATTCACACACACACAAAAATCAATAAAAAGGTTTTTTTTAATAGTGATCTGTACAAGAAACTGCCCAAGGAAGCTGATACGATCAGATCATAAACAGACTAGAATTGTATGATATGATTTGGAAGATAAGTAAATGAAATGGGAAAATTAAAAATCAATAGAGTGTTGGGTTAAACAAGTAGTGGTACATTGTCAAAGTTCTTGCCTTTATTTACTTATTTTGCCCCGAAGATCCTCATGCTCATAGATCAATCTTTAGATATAGACAGTCAGGGTTGGGAGGGATCATAGAGGCAACCAGGGCCTGGCTAAGCTCCTCAGTCTTGTCCACAACATGGCTGACATCACTGCCTCTGGTAGTGAGGAGACCTTCACTCTCCAGTAGCGCTGATTCCATTGCTGACCTGCACCACATTCGATGGGCGCAGCTGATAGTGAGGGTAAAGTCAGTAAGCAAGAGTAGGAGATAAAGGAGTAGAGTCAGGTGTGCTGAATGAGAGAGAGAGAGAGAGAGAGAGAGAGAGAGATTATAGTACTGGCTAACCTTGAACTCAGACTTCCTGTCTCAGGCTCCTGAGTGTGAGATTATAAACATGTACCACTATATCTGTCTTGAAAATATCTTAAGAAATGTAGGTGTGGAGAGTTGGCTCAATGGATAAAGCATGCTTGCTGCATGGGCCTGAGGATCAGAGTTTTGACCCCTTGCACTTGGATGATAAAGCTGGGTGGGCATGTTGAGTTCCCTGTAATCCCCACACTGGGGAGACAGACAGGGTCCAGGAATTCCCCGGGCAAGCCAGCCAGCTAGCTATACAAGCTGAAATCTAGGTTTAGTGAGAGACCTGGCCTCAGTAAATAAAGCAGTGAGCAATCAAGGAACCTGATTGACCTAACCTCCACACACTCCGAGTACCTGCTTTTACACACACATGTACCCCCATATGTACAGACACCTGTAAATGCATGCATGTCTCACATCACACATGCCCACTTACACACAAGCACACTTACACACACACACACACACACACACACATGCATATACACACACAGACTGATAGCCTCAATCCCTTAAATAAGCAGTGAAAGTTTTAGCAGTCTTTATAATCTAACCCTGACTCTATGTAGTCATCTTTTACAGCATAGAGTCATTCCATCAGTAGAGACTTCACTGACAGCTCTCCTATCCACCCCTCACTTACTCCAACTCAGGGTGAGAACCACAGTGCATGCCTGGAAAGACAACTGAGCAAGCTCCGCTCAGTCCTTCTGTGCTGTCTGCCTCAGAGCCACCTGCATAGACTCCTGTCTACTAACTACTACTTGCAATGTCACATGAGTCACTGTACTCACGTTGGGCATCTTGTGAACTATTCCCCTGAGTCTCCTCTCCCCACCTCATCTTCTTCATCGGAATGAGAAGGATGGTCTAATAGTTACCTAGATCGGTGGTTCTCACAGTCCTAATGCCCTGATCCTTTAACACAGTTTCTCATGTTGTGCTGACCCCATCATAAAATTATTTTTGTTACTACTTCATAACTGTAATTCTGCTACTGTGGTGAATCTTAATGTAAATATATGACATACAGGATTTCTGATAAGCTACCCTTGTGAAAGGGTCATTCTACCCACAAAGGGGTCACGCACATGGGGTGAAAACCACTGACCTAGAGGGGTTTGTTGTTTGGTTTTGGTTTTGTTTTTAAATACCAGGCATGGTGCTGAGTGCCAGCTACGTCTGTCCCCCTCACCTAGTCTTATTCGACAAACTTTTTTTTTTAATAATGGAGTTGAAACTTTTTCTCTACCAATGTGATTCTTCTATTTCAAAAATCAATTCCAAACTCAGGAAGAGTAAAGACGGCATCATCATTTAATGCCCCCTTCCCTGCAACTGACTTTGGCTAATGGGTAAGCTTGTCTTTTACAAATTTAGTATTTATTTTCTTTCTCTTAGCTAGGTATTCTAAATTCTTAAGAAAAGTCATATGTTATTGAGATAATCACTATTGTTCCAGGACAATGGAATGAGAAATTGTCCTTAAGGATTCCTAATCAGTAGTATTTCTTTAAGTGTATGGATCTGAAAGCAACTGGTAGTCTTCAGATAACATTAACACTAATAACATTAATGTACACTGAAGTCATAGACGCTGCAGGCTTAGTGATTATTCTGATGGCCACTCATCAGGTGCTGGAGATACACTGTTTAGATTTCTATATAAGCATCACTTGAGGTTCTTAGCTAAGGAGGCTCTTAAGACTGAGCCTTAGAGCAATAACAAAACTGTTGCACGCTCTCAAGTTCTCTATCCACGCATCCTCCACTCTTCCTCGGACTGCCTTTCAACAACAGTTTCTCCTGTTCTATATGTTATAACAATGCTTCCGAAAGTGTGCCTGTTCTTGCCCTAGCTATTTTTGATAATAACCTAACTTCTCTTTCACATGACAAGTTTTCAAATATTTGACAATAGTTGTCATTGTTATGTGACCAGTGATCATGAATAATCATGAGTTTCTCCAAGTTCATGTCTTCCATTCTTAAAATGCACTTGTGAGAGCTAAGCATATAATTCCTGTGGCTTTCTTCTCCCTTAAAATCTGTTGTTTGTTTAACTATCCAATACATGTACAGATGTCTCTTCATCATTCTTTTTTCTGAAGATCACATTTTATAAACACATCCTGCTTGCCAATGTGTCTCAAAACTTACTATTTAAGACTGACAGTGTTTCCAGTGTAAAATATGTCCAATTTTAGGAGGTTGTGGAATCTTGAGGAAGTAGAGACTAGCTAACATAGGCCATCGGAGGCAGGCATCATGAAATATAGCCCATCCTTTGCTTCTAGCCCAAGTCCTCTACTTCCCAAACTATCAGAAGAAAAATGAATCCATGTGCTCTGTCTTAATAATCCCTGCCATGATTTCCCTACCATGACAGACTGTGCTTTCTCTTAAATTGTTTCTGTAATATTTTATGACTGAAATGGGGAAGGAAACTAATAGGGGAAAATGGTACCAAAAGTGGGGTTGTTGCTGTGACAAGCTTAATGAATAAGACTGGTAGACTATCAAAAGACTAGAATGCTAGTAGAAATAAAGATAGTAAGGTCTAACTCATAAAATTTTACACGGGGCCATTGATGTATATTCTGTCAAAGAACATGACTGACTACATTCTTCCAGTGCCCTGAAAAATCTGAGTGAGGCTAAAGTTAAAAGCTGAACTAGTTGGTTTGGCAGAGGGAGTTTCAAAACAGCACAGCCTTTGAATTGTGGCATTATGGTTGTTTATAATTCAGCTCTTAGGCCAAATTATAGTGTGAAAGGGGAGAAAATATAGTGGAAAAGATGTGAAAATGGCAGTTGGGTGAGGAAAGAAGCATAAGCAAATTTAAAGTTACTGACAAAGCAGAAGTAGTGGTTAAACAGGTGAACACAAACAGAGACGCCTTGATCTCTTCACCACTGGATGCCACCCACTGAGAGCTCCATTGTGTAACAGTGAAAGCTCACTTGAGAAACTTTCATTTAAAAGGAAAGTGGCCAAACTGAGTTTGCTGCAGTAGTAATGTCACAAGCCAACAGGGTCACCTAAGGAAATGCTTACCCATATTTGGCCTCACAGGGATTCAAAGATCACTACAGCTGTGATTAAAAAAGGGGGTAAGGGAATTGGACCACATTTAGAACTTGACAGTGGCCACCACATAGTGATAGTCTGGCTAACATGAAGATGGCAAGAGTTGTTAGAAGTTGTTAGATCGTTGAGGCTTGTACCAAGATATAAGAAAATTGCTACTGAAAAGATGGCTCAGTGGTTAAGAGCACTGACTGGTCTTCCAGAGGTCCTAAGTTCAATTCCCAGCAACCACATGGTGGCTCACAACCATCTGTAATGGGATCTGGTGCCCTCTTGTGTGTCTGAAGACAGCCACAGAGTACTCATATACTATAATATATATATATATATATATATATATATATATTAAGAGAAAGAAAATTAGCCAGGCGTGGTGGCACATGCCTTTAATCCCAGCACTCGGGAGGCAGAGGCAGGCAGATTTCTGAGTTCAAGGCCAGCCTGGTCTACAAAGTGAGTTCCAGGATAGCCAGGGCTATACAGAAAAACCCTGTCTCGAAAAAAACAAAAAAAGAAAAAGAAAATTGTTGAGACCAATGTGTCAGGGTTTGATTTCCTATGTGGAACTCCTGAGTGGCCTGTGCATGGAACTGTGAAGGGAATTATACATGAGTTCCAATAGATCTCCACTGTTGTAGATGGATGCCAGGAACATGAGACAATCACTTAAGGAAGAATGTAAACATCTAGTATATCCAGTTCAAGAGAGAGGGTCACATGTACTGCAGACAGTAGGTCTATAAAGATGGGGCTATCTAAGCCCATTGGAGCCCAGATATAACCCCCAGAAACCCAGGGTATTGGGCATAGAGTTTCAGGGTTTAGTATTTATTCTGTGGAGTTTCCGTCATGATTTGGTCTGGTATTGCCATTCTTTGGGGGATGGAGATGTTTTACTATGACATTATAAAGTGGAATTATGTAGTGTGATTTTTTTTAAAAAAAAATTGTTTACAGGGGCTCACAGATAAAGATTGCCTTGAATTTCAGAAGAGATTTCAGACCTTGGACATTGTTGGAACTGACCTTTTGATATTGATTTGAATACATTTTGAATTATAAGAGGGCCATGAGATGGAGGAGTGGGGTGTATGACCACTTGTTATAATTCAAGTTTAAAATGTCCCCTATAGGGGTCACAAGTTTGAAAATGTACTCCCCAGGTGTTGGGAATATTTGAGACGATTGTAGGATGTGGAGATGGGGCCTAACTAGAGTAAGAGCATCACTGGGGTAGGGGGTGGGGCACAAAGTCAAGCCTGCTTCTGCTCTAAACTCTCTCCTTCCCCGTCAACAAGACATGAGGATGCCCGCTGCTTGCTCTTTTGCCACAAACTCTGCTATGATTGCCGTATCATGACAAACTGTGTCCTTTCAAACTGTGAGCCAAAATTGACTCTCTTCTCCCTTACATTGTTCCTGTCACAGCCTCTTTCTGCTTTGTATCTCCCTATCCTCCCTTCATAGACAGCCATTCACTTAACAGACATTCATTCCATCCCGTTATGAGGACTTCTGGCCTAGAGATAATAGAAATAAAACCAAGCCCATGAATATGAAACAAGGCTTTAACTGGCAAGTTAGGCTTTCTTTCTGAGAGAAGGAAGACAAACTGAGAGAGAATTCAGGCTGTACTTCCCTCAGAAAAGCAGAAGCAAGCCTGTTATTCATGTGCATGGGTTGTAGGACTAGAGTAAACTTAAGCATTTTCCACTGAATCTGGGAACTGGTCAGACAGCATCCTCTTTCTGCCTAAACAACTTCAAAAAAGGGCAATCAGACTATCGCAAGAATTGCTCCATTTCTTCTCTTGAAGAAAATACACACCATGTTTTTAAGGTTAAAGGCCTGGAAATTTGCTTTAATTTTGTCGTTTAGTGGTGTTTCCCAAGAACCATCCGATTTGCTCTTGGACACTATCATGGCACAAAACTCTTCTTGTGGTAAATTACAATTACTGAGAGATACACATCATACATTCAGTGGATTACAAACCATGGAGGGAGTTGCTGTAGTGCATCTGTCTTTTGCTCCCACAGTGACTGAGAAACTCAGACCATGCTTTCAAATGGGTAATAGGTCATGAGTTAAGGCCAGAGGGCATGTCTACTCTTTCTTTCTATGGCCATCTTTGTACTTATTATTTTTGTGTCCTATGACCATGATATATGGCAAAGGTGTTATAAGGAAAGAAATATTTATTTTGGTGCATTTTCAGAAGGGTTTTAATCCATCATGGAAGGAAAGAAATGTAAAATAACTCAGATCATGGTAGCAGGAGTAGGTTGTGTGGACTGGTCACATAACATTGAACCAGGCGCCAAGAGCAAGGCAGGAGCTATGGGCAGGATATAGTCTTCAAAGGCTCCCTCCTAGTGACCATTTCAGCCAGGCTGGCCTCACTTCCTGAAGTTCAGCAGCCTCCAAATACCATTACCATCTGAGAAACAAATATTAGCATAAACCTGTATGGGATGACCAGGTGTGAACCATTACAGTCCCTGACCATCTCATAATATGTGTCCTTTGGTTCATTTTGTATACATTTACTTATTTGTGTTTGCAAGTATGTGCATATCTAAAATTATTTTAAAGTTATATAAATAGATATGTCACTCTATTTCGCAGGTCTTTAGTCCATTATTCAATATGATACTCTTTAGACCTTTTCAAGTTGTATAACTGGCTCTAGTTGCACCTTTTTTTTAAAAAAAAGAGTGTTATATTCTATGGGTATGTCATATGTTGTGGATACTCAGGTTTCTCTAACTCCTGGTTGTTGTGAAAAACTATTGTGAACAATTCCACATTCAAATTTTCATGCCTTTGTATCTATAGATGTGTTCTGACCAAGATGGAATTATTGTATAGAAAATTATGGAAATATTCAATTCCTGAGCGTATGTAGTACTTTTGCAAAATGTGTGTTCCCATTTTCAGTACATTAAATTTCTGCTTTAACCCACCTCCTCAACAGCACTTGGCACTACAGTGTCTGGGGTTGGCGTGTTGGGGTGGTGGTGTTAATTTTAGCTGATCAAATATGTGACACAGAAGAACACTTGTTTTCATTTATGAGTCTCTGATACCTGGTGGTGTGGAGGGAGATGGCGATCCTCTCAATACTTATCTGCATTCTGGCTTACACAGCTATGGTTTACTTACACATACTTTTGACTGATTCTCCTATCAGATGAGCCTTTCTGTTCTTGAACAGACACAGGGTTTCACTCTTTTCTGATAATCTTAGGCAGGGCAACACCCCTTTTAATGTCCTCTCTTTCATTAAGCATAAGCCAAGTTTGATTTAGACAACAATTTTTACATAATTACTTATGCGTTTGCATCTGTTTTAAATTTTAGTTCACTATTGAGATTGTTAAGGTGTTCCTTTACATCATCACCTGATTCTTATCTTTCTCACTGAGGAAGAGTGCCGTGAGCTGATTCCAGGGTCTCATGCATTCGAGGCATCCACTCTACTGCTCACCTGCTCCAAGCCCTTGCTTTACCTCTTACTCCTCTTGATTATGATATAGCATTTTAAACGTTTTCTTGGCATATATTAACTTTACATACTGATGGGTTTCATTATAGTTTATTTTGATCACGTCTACTGCTAGTTACTCTTTCATGTCTCACTTTCTCTTCCCAACTGAACCCCACTTCTACTTTCCAACCTTTTTGTGTGTGTGTCCCTAAGAGTTTAACTAAGATGTGCAGGAACACGGATTGGAAACACCACTCAAGAAACGCTCTCTCCCTCTACCCTCAGCTATTATGGGCATCTAAGGCTTCAGGGAGAGTTGGAGCCTTCGGAGCCCTTCCTGCTTCTGGGATAGCACACTGACAGGCACTGAAGTGGAAAATGGGATGCAAGTAAGCAAGAAGAGCATCAGCATCTCCTTCCCCACCACCAGGGGTCAGAGGTACGAAACTGAAAACAAGGGTTCTGTATCACGGACTCGGTCACCTAAAAATAAGACACAACTCATGCAGAGAATCAAAGTTGCTGTGAGTTCAAATATGCAGCAGCCCTGCCTTTCTCCTCCCCTTGCTCCTTCCCATTCTCATGGTCTTCCTACCCCTTCTTCTGTGATGTTTCTGAGCCTTGGAGGGATTCAAATGCTTTGATTGTGGCCAGACCAGGCTGTCAACAGTCACTCTGATCAGTCATTTTTTTGTATCTATATTACTGTATATATACCATATGTGTACACATTTGTGTATATATACCATATGTATATACATTTGTGTATATATACTATATATACATTTGTGAATATATAACATACACACGTATGTGTGTATATATATATACATGTATATATATATATATACATATATATATACACACACACAGTATTTTTTAATTGAATGCACTGTAATAGAGGAAGCCAAGGCTTCCAGTTGTATCTGTTTTATGCGACAACCTGCTTCCTTTTTCTGTCAGGCAGATGTGGTAAGGCACTGATCACTTCAGTGTAGTTAGGAATTCAACTTTGTCAGGTTGAGTTTCAATTTAAGTAAAAGTTAATAAACCTTTTTTTTAACCCATTTCTTTGGGTGTGGCCCTCCTGAGCCTTTGATCAACCTACTAGCAAATATCTCTTTTTTCAGATCTGAGAGGTAATGGCAGAGCTAGCTCTTCCTTTTCAGTTCCCAATCTCACCACTTGGGTGTGGTATTTCACACAGTCTGGCAAATTAGTTAAGGGAGAGCTAACCATGGAAGGCTTTCCCAGAAGTAGAAATGAGCAATGATTTCACAATATGGCACTATTGTTTGGAATTAAGTTCCCAATCCTAGCCCCTGACAGGCCAAACTAGGGTTTAAAAATGGAGTCACTTGTACCAAGCTCTGTAACTGACTAACTTATTACCTGGTTTCAGAAATCAGAAGAGAGAGAAATAACAGCTACATTTTCCAAATGGATCACTTTAGGTTGTTTTGTGTGGTAATTCTTGTTCTGGACTGTCGGGTTTGGTGTTGCTAGAGATCAAACTCTCACATGCCAGGCAGTCCCCACCACTGAGTTATGGCCCCCAGCCCTGACAAGCTAGGGTCAGTTGGCATGGTAATAAAGTTATTATGTAGGAAAACAGAAAAATGAATAATGTAAAGCAACCCAGTACTCACCAGTTATCTTGCTGTTGCTCTGCCTCCTGGCCCTAGCTTTTAGGGAAAGCAACTTTAGAACCAAGGCTGAGGCACAAATCTACTCCTTGTTCCTCGAGTCTGCCTCCCTCAGGGATGCTCTGTCCAGAAAGCCAGCTACTTATGCTCAGCTCGTTGGAACACTTACTCTGGTTTCTGGAATAAAAGTTTTCCTGGATCCAGGACCACGAATAAAGCTAAATAAAGCCTTTAAAACTAAATTTGTAACTTGTGTCTTCCCATTTCTCACGCTGGCTCCCTTGCCTCCCACCTGTTCCTGTCCTGTTGAGAAAAAACTCTGTGCTGTGCTCCATGTCTTATGTCCAGCTTTCTCTGCACACTCTACAGCTTCAGTTATTCTTTTTACCCTCTCTTCCCTGCCGCCCCTCCCCCCAGTTCAATGTTCACCCTATGCATAGACTCAGTCTTTTCTCTCCAGGCCCAATACAGTGGGGCAATGGCTGCTGGTTGTTGGCGCGTGGAGTTATAGGTCATGGTGTACTGTTATATCCATAGCTCTGGAGGCTTTAAAACCAGCTTCAAATTATCTCTCTCTCTTTTTGTTTCATTCATGTGAAGACAGGAAACACTGAGGCCTATCAAGTGTTGTCATCTCTCTCAGATTTTAAAACTTAAGCTATTCTGTATCTTTTGATATCTGTAAAGAATTTACAAGTCAAAATCTTGTATTCCATAAGAATTAAATTAATAAAGTTTGAGATTTTGTGACATATATGTTTGCCAAAGTTACCCAAGGAATGACATTGAAGCACAATTTATTTGATAAATATTTTATCATAGAAATAGCTTTATAAGAAATGTATTTTGAGTGTAGTATTAATATAGAATCAGAAATTTTGGTCTGCATGTTTTATATAGCTATATAGAGTTCAGAAAGTTATGATGTGAATACTTATGCTTCCTTAAAATTGCTGTTGAACTCCTGACCTCCAAGATGATGGTATTGTGTAAGGCCTTAGAAGGCAGTTAAGTCACTAGAGGGAGGCAAATTACCATTCTTCATGGAGACTTGTGACCCTGGAGAGGCTAGAGAGATGACTAAGTGGTTAACTGGCTGGTACTTTTTCAGATGACTCAAGTTCCAATCCAGGAAACAACCATCTGTATTTCTGCTTTCATTGAATCTGACACCATTTTTTAATCTCCACTGACACCAGACAAAAATGCATAGACACACACTCAGACAAAACACACATATACAAAATAAAATAAAATGAATGTGGGGTGTGTGTGTGTGTGTGTGTGTGTGTGTGTGTGTGTGTGTGTGTTCAGGAGAGTTGCCTTTTTCTTTTGACATAATTCTTCCACAATGACAGAACCTTTTACTCTTCTGACATGATTCTTCCACAGTAATAGGAAACTTTTACAAGGAAGGAGATTCTGACCAGATCCTGAATAAGCCAGAAACTTGTTCTTCAGTTTTCTGGCCTTGAAAACTATGATGAGTATATTTATATATTTACTATTTAGAAGTCATTCAGTTTATGATAAATCATTATAACAAAATACTTTAGAAGAAACCAGAATAAGACACAAAGCACCTCCCATTTTGTAGACCTTAGAGTCTTTAGCATCTTAGTCCTTACAGAGAGATTACTGTCTCAGAGAAAAATACCAAGAAGAGTCCTTTATTGTTCCAGTGATTTTTAAACACCATAAAGTGAGAACTTGAAAACGTTTCTAGGAAATTAGTTTACAAGAAAACAAACTAAAATAAGATAAAATTATATATTATTTATAATAATTTGCATTGAATGTGTACTAGAGATGACAGAAGTAGAACACTAGTGAAATTCTGTGACCATGTACCAGAAATAATTGTTTTTGGTGTACAGATAGATGTCTACATATACCATAATATATGAAGAATAATAAATATAATTTTGCCTTTTTTTTATCTCAGTAAAAGCAGAAATTGACCTTGGGAGAGAGCTCAGTAAGATGTATGTCCTGAAAACATGAGGACCTGGGTTTGGATGTCCAAAGAGTCCATCCTGGGATCCTTGGAACCTCAGGAAGAGTCAGACAGAGGAGAGGGTACATTGGGGTAAGTGATAAGAAGGAAATTAATCATGTGCATGATGCCCAGTATATGACTGTCCACCAGAGAACTGAGAATGGTGGTTCCCAGAGACCGCGGGACTACCATGGCACTTCAGTAGCCTTGACGAGCCCAATTTGGAACATGGATGTTTATGAGCTAGGAGAGGGTTTGGTGGATCTAAAGGACTTAGACTGCCATGTAAGTTAGGTTTATGAAGTGCTAATCTAGAGTGAATAGAGAACAAAGAAAAGGGTCTTTTCATGTCACCTGAAGACAATTCTGCAAGATTTGTGTTGTGGGTGGTAGAGAGATAATGAGTGTGGCCATGGCTAAGTTATGACCAAAAGCCTATCAGAACCATCAGGCACAGCTGTGGCAGGGGAACCCAACTGCTCTGCCTTGGATGTGACCTAGGCCCCACCAAGTCCCTGAGGATGGGGAAATGCATGAGAGCCCCATAGAGTGCTGCAGAATAAGGAAACCCAAGGGAGGATGGGACCCATCTCCATTCTGTCCTGGAGCTTGCTAACATTTTACCTTGGTCGCTAACCCTTGATATCAACTGGTGATGCAAATGAACTGCTGCAGTTTGTGAGAACCTGTTTACCCTTTGTTAAAAGTTATTATTACATGAGTTTGTTTTGTTTGTTTGTTTTTAATTTTGTTTTGTTTCTAATGCTAACCACTGAGTAGCTGACAAAATAAATAAGAGAAATCCCCCCTCAAAGGCAGCAAAACAACAGTTTGTTTCAATCTGTTTATTCTAAAGGTATCCTACATGGGTTGGTGTTGGGAGCCGCCCTCACATTTGCCATTATAAGATGGTGCTGACAGCTGTGTTCTAAGTGGTAAACATAATCTGCACACGTGCAGGGGCAGTTTTCCCGCCATGTGTTCTGCCTTTCTCGTGATGACAACTGAGCCGATGGGCTGCAGCCAATCAGGGAGTAATGCGTCCTAGGCGGAGGATAATTCTCCTTAAAAGGGACGGGGTTTTGCCATTCTTTTTCTCTCTCTCTTGCTTTCTTGTTCTTTTTCTCTCTCTTGTTCTTGCTTTCTCTCTCTCTTGTTCTTGCTTTTTCTCTCTCTTGTTCTTGCTTTTTCTCTCTCTTGTTCTTGCTTTTTCTCTCTCTTGTTCTTGCTTTTTCTCTCTCTTGTTCTTGCTTTTTCTCTCTCTCTTGTTCTTGCTTTTTCTCTCTCTCTC
Organism: Mus musculus; assembly: GCF_000001635.26. Taxonomy (NCBI): domain Eukaryota; kingdom Metazoa; phylum Chordata; class Mammalia; order Rodentia; family Muridae; genus Mus; species Mus musculus. The sequence goes on from NC_000067.6 coordinate 171,830,128, forward strand.
TTGCTTTCTTGTTCTTTTTCTTTCTCTCTCTTGCTCTGGCTCTTGCTTCTTGCTCCTAAAGATGTAAGCAATAAAGCTTTTGCCGCAGAAGATTCTGGTTTGCTGCGTCTTTCCTGGCCGGTCGCGAGAACGCGGGTAAGAGTTGGTGCCGAAATCCGGGAAGAAAGAACCCGGGACGAAAAAACCCGGGACAAGAAGACCCGGGACGGGACGAGAAAACCCGGGACGGGACGAGAAGACCTGGGACGAGAAGACCTGGGACGAGAAGACCTGGGACGAGAAGACCTGGGATGAGAAGACCCGGGACGAGAAGACCTGGGACGGTTACCATCACCGGCGCAAGGAAGATCCCTCATTCCGGAACCAGAACTGCGGGTCATGGTAATGAAGTGTTCCCGTAAAACAGACTGTTGAGAAGGATTCAACTGCGTGAATTCAGAACTCTTCAGCTGGGGAATGGTGGTAATAAAGTGTTCCCGTAAAACAGACTGTTGAGAAGGATTCAACTGCGTGAATTCAGAACTCTTCAGCTGGGGAACAGGGTACCTGTAAGTATAGCTTTACAAGGTATGTCTGGCCTTGAACTTTCTAATGAAATTCAAGACAGTCTATCAGAAGTAAAGTGGGAAATAGCTTTACAAGGTATGTTTGGCCTTGAACTTTCTCTAGTGTTAGGAGCCTTTTTGTTCCTTTTCACATGTTATCAAGTGGTTAAGGCAGGGCTGAAAATTCTGGATGAAATTCAGGGCAATCTATCAGAAGTAAAGCGGGGAGAGAGAGTAGGAGCAAAGAGGAAATATGGCGCAAAAAATAAGTATACAGGCCTTTCCAAGGGTCTTGAACCTGAGGAAAAGTTTAGGTCAGGTAAGAATACCTGGGGAGAGATTGGAAGGAAGGAGAAGGAAAAAGAAAAGAAAAAAGATCAATTAGCGGAGGTTTCTAGGAGAAGGAGCCTATACTCATCACTAGGTGAGCTCAAGGAGCCAGTTCTTAATAGTTCTGAATCAGATGAAAAGGCTATTAGGGCCTGGAAGGCGCTCTCCCAAGCAGGTGAAGCCACTGGACAACTAACAAAGATCGTCCAGGGACCTCAGGAGTCCTTCTCAGATTTTGTGGCCAGAATGACAGAGGCAGCAGAGCGTATTTTTGGAGATTCAGAGCAAGCCGCACCTCTGGTAGAATAGCTCATTTATGAGCAAGCCACGCAGGAATGCAGAGCGGCCATAGCCCCAAGAAAGAACAAAGGTTTACAAGACTGGCTTAGGGTTTGTTGGGAGCTTGGGGGACCTCTCATTATGCGTTACTTCCATTCAGTATGAGAAATTTACTAGGGCAGCTAATTTGTTAAAAAGTCTTTCTCAGTATATGTTACAGAATTGGACGGCTGAATTTGAACAGACACTTCGGGAATTGAGAATTGCCATCATTCAGGTCAACTCCACGCACTTGGACCTGTCCCTGATCAAAGGATTACCCAATTGGATCTCCTCAGCATTTTCCTTCTTTAAAAAATGGGTATGGGTGGGATTATTTGGAGATACACTTTGCTGTGGATTAGTGTTGCTTCTCTGGTTGGTCTGTAAGCTTAAGGCCCAAACTAGGAGAGACAAGGTGGTTATTGCCCAGGCACTTGCAGCTCTAGAACATGGTGCTTCCCCTGATATATCTATGCTTAAGCAATAGGTCGCTGGCCATTCAGCTCTTGCACCCCACGAGGCTAGTCTCATTGCACGGGATAGAGTGAGTGTGCTTCAGCAGCCTGAGAGAGTTGCACGGCTAAGCACTGCAGTAGAAGGGCTCTGCGGCATATATGAGCCTATTCTAGGGAGACATGTCATCTTTCATGAAGGTTCAGTGTCCTAGTTCCCTTCCCCCAGGTAAAACGACACGGGGAGCAGGTCAGGGTTGCTCTGGGTAAAAGCCTGTGAGCCTAAGAGCTAATCCTGTACATGGCTCCTTTACCTGCACACTGGGGATTTGACCTCTATCTCCACTCTCATTAATATGGGTGGCCTATTGCTCTTATTAAAAGAAAAGGGGGAGATGCTGGGAGCCGCCCTCACATTTGCCATTATAAGATGGTGCTGACAGCTGTGTTCTAAGTGGTAAACATAATCTGCACACGTGCAGGGGCAGTTTTGCCACCATGTGTTCTGCCTTTCTCGTGATGACAACTGAGCCGATGGGCTGCAGCCAATCAGGGAGTAATGCGTCCTAGGCGGAGGATAATTCTCCTTAAAAGGGACGGGGTTTTGCCATTCTTTTTCTCTCTCTCTTGCTTTCTTGTTCTTTTTCTCTCTCTTGTTCTTGCTTTCTCTCTCTCTTGTTCTTACTTTTTCTCTCTCTTGTTCTTGCTTTTTCTCTCTCTTGTTCTTGCTTTTTCTCTCTCTTGTTCTTGCTTTTTCTCTCTCTTGTTCTTGCTTTTTCTCTCTCTCTTGTTCTTGCTTTTTCTCTCTCTCTCTCTTGCTTTCTTGTTCTTTTTCTTTCTCTCTCTTGCTCTGGCTCTTGCTTCTTGCTCCTAAAGATGTAAGCAATAAAGCTTTTGCCGCAGAAGATTCTGGTTTGCTGCGTCTTTCCTGGCCGGTCGCGAGAACGCGGGTAAGAGGTTGGAAAAGCAACTCTCAAAACCTATTAAGTTGTTAAATGAAATGCCAGTACCAGTGCTGGGTTACCTCCTCGCAAATTATTGACCAGGGAGGCCCTAGAGACCTCTAAAATGATAAATCCTATTGCCACTCTGTCATAGTTAGGGTTTTCATTGCTGTGACAAAACAGCATGACCAAAAGCAAGTTGGGGAGGAAAGGGTCTATTTGGCTCACACTCCTATAGCACCGTTCATCCCCAAGAAAACGAGAATGGGAGCTCAAATGAGCAGGAACCTGGAGGCAGAAGTGATATAGAGCTCATGGAGAGGTGCTGCTTTCTGTCTTGCTCTTCATGGCTTGCTCAGTCTTCTTTCTTACAGAACCCAGGACCATAAGCCCAGTGATAGCATCACCCACAATGGGATAGGCCCTCTCCTATTAATCACTAATTTAAAAGATATCTTACAGCCAGATCTTAGGGGTAGATTTCTTCAACTGAGGTTCCCTCCTTTTAGATAATTCTAGTTTGTGTGAAGTTGACATAAAACTAGCCAGCACAATTGACCCATTGTCAAATTGACACACAAACAGATCATTGTTAAACCACGACCTTTCTTTCCTTGTTCTTCCCAAGATCATACATTATTAATATCAATGTTACAATAGAAACATTCCAAATTTTTAAAGTACCACAGTGCAACCTCCCCCCGCCCCAGCCTGAAATCTGGCTGATCAGGTTTGACTGTTATCACCAGGAGATCATGGGGGGATGGAGTCTGCCACCCTATCATTCTGCCACTCCCACTGCTACTACCTGCCACCTAGCTGTTCCCGAGTATTCAAGTGGTCACCTGCAACTGGACTCCAAGGATGATTTGGCGGGAATGGGCCCCTCCCCATTCTTCATAGCCCCGTGTCTCTGAATAGTAAAATCGAGCTTTGATCAGGAAATTGTCTTAGCGCCATCCTTTCTCGCACCGCCTAGTTTCCCTCTTTTCTTCCAGATTCCAAGATGCCTTCCAGGCTCGAACCCGGGCATCTGAACCGCTGGCCTGCCTCAACACCACAGTCTTTAAAAAAATTCAAACACTTAAGCACATGTAAGTGTTTTCAAAATTTAGTCCTTTTAAAATCCAAAGTGTTTTAAAGTTCAAAGTTTTTCTACTGTGGGCTCTTATCAAATCAAAAATAAATTCCTTTTTTTACATCAAGAGAGAAGAACCAAGACACGGTCACAATCTGAATAAGGAAAATCGGACTCCCAGGGTGTAAATTACTCAAAGTCCAATTATCAGGGGTTCATTCATGATCTTCTGGGCTCCACCAAGGGGCTTAGTTCACTTCTCCGGCTCTGCCCTCTGCAGCACACACCGCTTGCCTGCCCTCTAGGCTCTGGTTGACTCCACTCCACTGCTACTGCTGTTCTTGGTAGTCAATTCATGGTCCTGGCATCTCCAAAATGCTGGGGTCTCTTGCTGAAACTGGGCTGCACTTTTACCCATAGCTTTGCCTTGTCTTTTGGGGGGAAATCTAGCTCTACCACACAGTGCCAAGCCTCAGCTGTTCTCCATGACTCTGTTATGTCTTCAAAACCAGTACCAAGTGGGTGGCTCTTACACAACTAAGTTTAGCGGACAAGATGAGGTACAACTTTGGCCACTTCTGGAACACAGCGTCTGTGTGCTGACCCTGAGGAAACACTCCCTAAAGACTTCACCTCGGCAATCCTTGCTTGTTTGTTTGTTTGTTTGTTTGTTTGTTTGTTTGTTTGTTTAATGAGTACACTGTAGCTGTCTTCAGACACACTAGAAGAGGACATCAATCCACCCCATCACAGATGGTTGTGAACCACCATGTTCATTTCTCCACATCCTAGCCAGCATTGGCTGTCATTTGTATTCATAATAAAAGCCATTCTTATGTAATGGCAGTCATTTTGATTTGCATTTCCTGGTGGTTAAGGGTGGTGATCACATTTTTAAAACGTTTAGTGACTACTTGTATTGCTTTTTCTTTTTTTTTTTTTTTCAAGTTTAGGACCTAAACCAGGTTTTTGGGGGGAGTATGGAGCATTGGATTATTTTCTTCTTATTTTGCTTTTCCAGCTATATTTATAGTACAAATATTAATCTCCTGTCAGATTTTCAGCCTACAAAGATTTCCTCCCATTCTTTTGGCTGCCTCTTCCTTGATAAAACTGTTGCCTTTGCTATACACAAACTTTTTTAACTTCATGAAGTCCCTTTGGTCAATTGTTGGCTATTTTTCCTGAGAAGCTGGGGTCCTGTCCCAAAAGCCCTTGCCTACACCAATATCTTGTAGTGTTTTCCCTAGCTTCTCTTCTGGCAGGACCAGAGTTTAAGGTCCTACATGTGAACTTCAACCCGTTTGGAGCTGATTTCTGCAGAGGGTGAGAGCTATGGTTCTAGTTTCATCCTTCTCCGTGTAGATGAAGGGTTTTCCCAGCTCTGTTGCTTGGAGGCTGTCTGTTCTCCAATAATTTTTGGCATCTTTATCAAAGATCGGGTGAGCCTAATTGTGAGGGCATGTGTCTGGACCTTCAGTTGAATCTCGTAGATCTGTGTCAAGGCTATTACACATGTTGTACTACTAAGCCTCTGCAGTATAACTTGAAATCAGGTACAGTGAGACCTCCTACATTCTTCTTCTTTGAAAAGTATTTTAAAATTTGTTCTTCGAGAATGTCATACATGTATATAATATATTATGATCATATCTACCCACCCCATTTCCCCCGCCAACTCTCCCTGAACCACTGACCCAAAAACCTCAACAGATTGCCTTACCTATAAATTTCATGTGTATGTAATGTACATGCATCTACATATGCATACTGTATTAGTCAGGGTTCTCTAGAGTCACAGAACTTATGGATAATCTCTAAATAGTAAAGAAATTTATTGATGACTTACAGTCGGCAGCCGAATTCCCAACAATTGTTCAGTCGCAGCTGTGAATGGAAGTCCAAGGATCTAGCAGTTACTCAGTCTCACGCAGCAAGCAGGCAAAGGAACAAGAGCAAGAGCTAGACTCCCTTCTTCCAATGTCCTTATATTGTCTCCAGCAGAAGGTGTAGCCCAGATTAAAGGTGTGTTCCACCACACCTTTAATCCCAGATGAAAGGCGTAGCCCAGATTAAAGGTGTGTTCCTTAAACTCGGAGATTCAATCTTCTGGAATTCATAGCCACTGTGGCTCAAGATCTTCAAACCAAGATCCAGATAAGGATCTCCAAGCCTCCAGATAAGGGTCACTGGTGAGCCTTCCAATTCCGGATTGTAATTCATTCCAAATATTGTCAAGTTGACAACCAGGAATAGCCACTACACATACAAACACAGACACACAGACACACACACACACACACACACACACACACACACATATATATATATATATATATGCATGATTATGTGGAATACATATTGAATCCAATTAGTGCTGCCCAAATAAGCATGGATTATGCACTTAGGACCAGATATGCACGAATGTGGGACTATCTGGAGCGTGGGCAACTTACCAGTGGCCACACCAAAGAAACATAGCTGTCCCTCCTGCAGCAGTCATCAACTGTCAGTGGCTCCTCAGTTAGGAGTGAGGGCTCACGAGCCCCTCCCCCATCTGCCCTCCATCCATTGTTCTTTTTATCCAAAATTGCTTTGCCTGTCTAGAGTCTTTTGTGCCTCTAGGTGAATTTTAAGATTGCTTTTTCTGTTTCTGTTAAAAAATGTTATTGGAATTTTGATGGGGATTGCACTGAAACTCTGTTGATTGGTTTAAGGGAAATGGCCATTTTCACAAGAGTAACTCTTTGAATTTATGAATCTAAGAAGTTTTACTAATCACTAATAAGTGGATATTAGCAAAAAAAAAAAAAAAGCTGAACAGAATACCCAAGATGCAGTCCACAGAACTCAAAAACATCAACAAGCTGAAGGGCCCAAGTGAGGACGCCTCAGTCCCCATTTGGGAGGGAGAAGAAAGCAATCACAAGTAGGGAGGAAGGGAGGGACCTGGGAAGGAAAGTGGTTGGGGAAGGGAGTGGGGGGGAGAGGGGAACCTGATCTGGTATTGGGTGAGGGAAAAGGACTGAAGCCCTGATGGCCAGCAGAAAGAATATAAATAGTCAACCTCAGGAAATAGGATGGGGTACCCCCAGAATGCACCTGAGACCTGGGAGATGAGAGACTTCCTGGACTCATAGGGAGGGACCTTGGATGAAATGCCTGACAGTAGGGAGAGGGAACTTATAGAGCCTATCTCCAGCAGGAAGACAGAACATCAAGTGAGGGATGGGATTGCCATCCCACAGTCACATCTCTGACACATAATTGTTCCTGTCTGAAAGAATTACAGAGATGGAAATGGAGAGGAACCTGAGGAAAAGAAGGTCCAGCAACAGGCCCAAAGTGGCATCCAGCTCAAGAGGAGGTCCAAAGGCCTGACACTATTACTGAGGCTATGGAGCGCTCACAAAAGGAATCTGTCATGACTGCCCTCTGAAAGACCCAACAAGCAGCTTGAAAGAGTCAGATGCAGATATTTGCACCCAAGCAATGGCAGAAGCAGTTGACCCATGTTGTTGAATAAGGGAAGTCTAAAAGAAGGTGAGGAGAAGAGTAATCATGTAGGAGGACCAGCAGTCTCAATTAATCTGGACTCCCGAGATCTCTCAAACACTGGGTAGGATAGGGAGGAGGTGTGGGATGGGAGCAGTCAGAGGGTGGGTGGGGGATGCGGTGTCAGGGAATGGAATATGCACTGTAAAAAATAAATTAAAAATAAATTAATTTTTTAAAAATAGTTTTTACCAACTTCTGGTATCTTCTTTAATTCCTTCAGTTTATTGCAAACTCCAATACACCTTCTTAGGTCTGTATTGAGTGTTTTAACTGTGATATAACAAGGAGGAAACATTTCTTCGATTCATGCTTATTTGGTGTTCTGTGTAACTTTTGTACTATTTCCTTAAATGTGGAACAATTTTTACTATGGTTATGAGGAAAGTATTCTTTTACACCTTTGGGATGCAATTCAACTTCTTCTACTCCATAATTCATAACTTTGCTCTTTCCATGTTGTCCTAAGAACAACACACATTTCACACACTTCTTTATTAAACCAGTCACTGTCTTTGACCTAATATCTCAGTTCCTTACTATGTCTTCCATCCCTGTTACTTTCTCCTCATGACACATGTCGTAGTCAGGGTTTCTATTCCTGCACAAACATCATGACCAAGAAGCCAGTTGGGGAGGAAAGGGTTTATTCAGCTTACACGTCCACATTGCTGTTCATCACTGAAGGAAGTCAGGACTGGAACTCAAGCAGGTCAGGAAGCAGGAGCTGATGCAGAGGTCATGGAGGGATGTTACTTACTGGCTTGCTTCCCCTGGCTTGTTTCCCCTGGCTTGCTCAGCCTGCTTTCTTATAGAACCCAAGACTACCAGCCCAGGGATAGTCCCATCCACAAGGGGCCTTTCCCCCTTGATCACTAATTGAGAAAATGCATTACAGTTGGATCTCATGGAGGCATTTCCCCAACCAAAGCTCCTTTCTCTGTGATAATTCCAGCTGTGTCAAGTTGACACAAAACTAGCCAGTACAACACATTTAGTTGCAGAGGCCTTACACTGCATATTTATTTTTCTTAAGCTTTTCATTTTCAGCATCAATTCAGTTTGATTTTTCTTTCATATTTCCATTTCTTTATTTAATTCCACTTTCATATCTAACAATTAGCTTCCTATATCATTATTAAACTTTTATTCATGTCTACTTTCATTTCTTTAAGCGGGCCTTCATATCTTTGAACATGTCAAGAAGTGAGAATATATTCATAATCACTCTATGGAAGTTTATGTCTAAGTCACGTCCATTAAGAGTTGCTACTCCGGGGAGTGTAGTTTAAGGAAGAGACAGGTTTGGTTACTTTTTGTTTTAAAGGTATGATTGTTTGTATGTATGTCTGTGCACCACATGTGTGCAGTGCCTTCTGAGATCAGAAGACAGTGTTTGATCCCCTGAAATGAGAGTTACAGACAGTTATAGGTGCTGAGAATCAAAACCAGGTCCTCTGAAAGTGGGAGCAGTGCTAACCACTGAGCCATCTCTCCAATACAAGTTATTTTAGTTTGTATTTGTGTGTCTGTGTCTGAGTGTCTGTGTGTGTGTCTATGTGTGTCTGTGTGTGTGTCTCTGTGTATGTCTGTGTGTGACTCTGTGTGTGGTGTGTGTGTATCTGTCGATTCATGCCTATTTGGTGTTCTGTGTACATTTCACTATTTCCCTAAATGTGGAACTATTTTTACTATGGTTTTGTGGAAAATATTTTTTACACCTTTAGCATGCAATTCAACTTCTTTTACTCCATAATTCACAAATTTGCTCTTTCCATGTTGTCCTAAGTATATCACACATTTTACACACTTATATTAAACCAGTCACTGTCTTTGACCTAATATCTCAGTCCCTTACTATGTCTTCCATCCCTGTTACTTTTTTTGTTGTGTGTGTCTGTCTGTGTATGTGTGTCTGTGTGTGTCTCTGTATACGTGTGCCTGTGTGTGTCTCTGTGTGTGTGTGCCTGTGTGTCTCTGTGTGTGTGTGGTATGTGTGTCTGTCTGTGTGTCTGTGTGTGTCTCTGGGTGTGCTGTGTCTGTGTGTGTGTGTCTGTGTGTAATATGTGATTTTAAAGTGGAGCTCTCAGCTCAGGTGTCAAGGTCAGTTTCTCTTGAGTCAATTTTCTTGTTTCCTTGAGTATTTGCAATGTTCCAGAGGGTTATGGTACAGTTGAGGTGTCATTTCTCTCTGTGCTTGGACTACTAAGGTCTGTGTCTCTAGTCCTCCTCTGAGAGCAGGGTATCATCTTCAGCACCAGTCATGACCAGGAATCGGCTCATTTACTGCTGGATGGTTTGTGGTGTCTCCCGTGTTCCTTTTCTGGTTCCACAAACCCGTCTCAGTGCTTGGAGTTCCTCTGTGACTGACCACTTCTTCCTTTTCTGTCTGATGGTGAACACCTTTCTGGACCAGCTCTGGACCAGAATCTGATGTTATGCTCTGGGAAGGGGTCCTCTGGATCTAGTTTGCCTCTGGGTCTGACTTCAGATCCATTGAGGGCTCTATCTTTGGCTTGCTATCTGGAAATGTGTGTCTGCCTTTTGGAATCTGACATACTTGCACTGAGAGTGCAGAGTGGGTCTTGGGGTGCTCAGCTTAGCTGCGCTTGTCTCACTAAGGGGTCCATGCGAGGCAGGTGTAGAGACAATTGGTGCTGATTCATGACGTGAGTGGGGGAGTTAATGTAACTAGGTGATGGTGGGTCAGTGGGAGAGATACAGCAATCTCCAGATCACAGATGCTGACTTTATAGGGCCAGTGGGCAGGAGGCAATGGATGCAAACATGGAGACACTGAACTCAAAGACTATGGCTTATTCTTGTGATTCAAAATACAATTAACCCCTTGCCTAAAAATACTAGTTCATTCTTCATATTTGTCTCAGCTACATTGTCAATTCCTTTCAGAAATCTCCCTAACTTACCCTAGCCTGGAGTAGATGCCTCCACCCTGCATTTCTTCCTGCTGCAGCATATATCACCATTTACTGAAATTTCCTGTATAATTATCAATCCCTCTATAAAGAATATAAACTCCACAAAGGGAACTCATTACTTTATAGCTACTGATCAACATCCATGATATGTCTGGCACATAGTAGGCACTTAATAAATATTTGTTGGATAATTAATAATGAATATGCACTGCTGTTGTATAATGGAAAACACTAGTAAGTAGGTTAAGAAGTAACACATCTTAATCAGCTCACACTTCCTCCCTCCAGCTCCGGAAACACCACACTGAAGTGAAAGCAGCTACCACACCAGTTATTTTTCCTCAGAAGACTGGAGTCTGACTGGACATGGCCCAGCGCCATCTGTGGATCTGGTTCCTTTGCCTACAAACCTGTGAGTTCTGAACCTTGTTAGTATTGAAGTCCTACTATGTCATAACTTTTTAGAAAATACACATGGGAGGGCAGGGACGTGTCCCTTTGATCTCGTTTCAGCAGAATTTCCTGGGCTTTCTGTTCATATTACACTCAACCTACTGAACTAGAGTGAGACCTTAAGACCCAAGCAATGTGCTTCATCACATTAAACCAGTCTTCTTTCACTTTCTGTCCCCTTTCCTACCTATGCCTTCAACTCCTGGTCCCTCCTCTTCCTATTGTCCTATGGGTTGTTGCACTGTTTATTTGGGTTAAGTTTTTGGTTTCCAGCATCATTTCAGCTTGATTTTCCTTTTGTATTTCCATCTGTTTATTCTCTTGTCTTAACTGGTATGATCTGTGTATGCCTGGGACATAGTAGGCATTTAATAAATATTTGTTAGGTAGTTAATTAATTACTTAATTAATGCTCTCACTGGAGTCACATAATGGAAATCACTAGCAAGTAGGCTAAGAACCAATGGTTCATTTTTGTTTCTTTGCCCCTATTTGTTGAAAATAGAAGATTTTTCATACCATATGTCCTAGTTAGAGTTTCCCCTCCCTAAACTCCTCCCAGTCCCTCTCCACCTTCCCCCCTTCTACATCTACTCCCTTTCTGTCTCTCATTAGAAAAGAGCTGACTTCTAAACAACAAAAAAAATGTCAAAATAAAATATAATATGATGATTTTTTTTCTAGTTCCATCCATTTGCCTGAAAATTTCATTATGTCGATTTTTTAAAGAGCCAAGTAATACTCCATGGTTTAAGTGCACCACGGAGTCTTTACTCATTCTTCTGTGAAGAGAGATCTAGATTGTTCCTAGTTTGGGGCTATAATGAACAAAGCAGCAATGAATATGGTTAAGCAAGTGTGCCTGTAGTCATAGGACACATCTTTTGGGTATGTGCCCGAGTGGTATAGATGGGTCTTGGGGTATACTGATTCTTAACTTTCTGAGGAATGGCTATATCAATTTTCAGAGTGACTTACAAATTTTCACTCCCACCAGCAACGAATGAGTGTTTCCCTTAGTCCCCATCTTTGCCAAAATTAGTTGTCACTTGTGTTATTGATCTTAGCCAATCTGACAGGTATGAAATACAATCTCAAAATAATTTTGGTTTGCATTTCTTTGATGGCTAAGGATGCTGAACATGTATTTAAGTATTTCTCAGCCACTTGCATTTTCTCTATTGAGAATTCTCTTTTAGATCTGTACCTTCACTTTTAAATTGGGTTATTTAAATTCTTGATATCTAGCTTCTTGAGTTCTTTATGTATTTTAGATATTAGTCCTCTATCAAATGTAAAGTTGGTAAAAAATCTTTTCCCATTCTGTAGGCTGCCATTTTGTCCAAATGACAGTATGCTCTGCCTTATAGAAGCTTTTCAGTTTCAAGAAGTTTCATTTATCGTTGGTCTTACTGCCTGCACCTCAGTTTCTGATCAAGAATTCTTCTCCTATGCCAATGAGTACAAGGGTGTGCCCCAACTTTCTCCCTTATCAGTTTTTATGTTAAAGTTTTTGATCCACTTGCATTTGAGTTTTGTTCACAAACATAAGTATGGATCTCTTTGTATTCTTTTACACACAGACTTCCATTTGTTGAAGACGCTGTTTTCCAATGTATGTTTCTGGCTTCTTTATTTTTAAAAGAAGTGTCCATAGGCCTGTGGATTTATGTCTGGGTTTTCATTTCAACTCCACTGACCAACTTATCTGTTTTTATGAAATTACCATGCTAATTTTTTTTTACTATAACTTTGTAATATTGCGTGAAATCAGCAATGGTGAGACCTCCAGCAATTTTTTATTGTTTAGAATTGTTTAGCTATTCTGGGGTTTTATTTCCATATGAAATTGAAAATTGTCCTTTCAAGATCTTTGAAGAATTGTTTTGGATTTTTATGAGGATTGAATTGACTTTGTAGAGTGCTTTAGATAGGCTGTCTCTCTCTGTCTCTCTCTCTCTCTCTCTCCAATGTTAATCCTACTGATCTATGAGCATGGAAGATCTTTCCATCTTCTGATATTTGCTTCTATTTCTTTCTTAAAAGACTTAAACTTTTTATCATACAAGTCTTTCACTTGCTTAGTTAGTTACCACAAGATATTTTATATAATTTGAGCCTATTGTGAAAGGTGTTGTTTCCCAGATTTTCTCCTTAGCCCATTTGTAGTTTGCATATAGGTTGGCTTTGATTTTTATGAGTTAATTATATATCTGGCTATAAGTGTTATACAGTGAAAGTGTTTATCAGTTGTAGAATTTTTCAGGTCAAATTTTTAGGGTCACTTATTAATGCTATCATGTCATCTGCAAATAATAATACTTTGACTTCTTCCTTGTCAATTTGTATCCCCTTGATCTCTTTCACTTCCTTGTTGCTTAGGTATGGAGAGAGTGGACAAGCTTGCATAGTTCCTGATTTTAGTGGAATTGGTTTGAGTTTCTCTCCACTTAATTTGATGTTGGCTATGGGCTTGTTGGAAAACTGCCTTTCTTATGTTCATGTCTGTCCCTTGTATCTTTAATCTCTCCAGGACATTTTTCATGAAGCCTTTTGTAAAAGGCTTTTTCTGCATCTAATGATATGAACATGTTATTTTGTTTCATTCACTTTTTTATATGGTACATTACATATATTGATTTTTTTTTATATATTGAGCCATTTCTTCATTTCTTGGATGCAGCAGAAGAATAGATCCAGTTTTCACATTCATTCTGTTAGCCCATGTGTTTTTATGGGGAGAACTGATATTGAGATATGACTGAGAAGTGATATTGAGATATGTCAACAATCAATGATTGTTGATTCCTGTTATTTTGTTTTTGTATTTGGTATTCTTGGTGGTGCTGGTGGTGGTGGTGGTGGTGGTGGTGAGACGTGTGTGTGTGTGTTCAATATAGTAAGTCTTTGAAAAAATGTTAGACTAGTGTAGTGGTATACACATTTAATCCTATTACTTGGGAGAGAGAGACAGAGGAACTTCAGACCATTCTACACAGGGTCTACACAGGGAGTTCCAGGCCAGCCCCCCATATGTAGTGAGAGCATGTCTCAAAATCATGTATATTCTAGGTACTTCCATTGCTGTGTTTCACACTTGTGTTTCATGCTTTATTAGGAAGGGTCCTGGCTCTGTTGTACAGAGATCCTAGGCAGGACTTTATTGTTTGTGTAATGGTCCAAGTAAGCTAAACAGGCAGAAACATGGTAGCAGTTTGAGCCTGAGTACATGGTGTTAGGGTTCTAAAAGGAAACCAGGGATGAGATACTCATTTTGTCAGGGATCCTCAAAATGATAAAGAAATCATAAGTGCCCATCACCCTAATTTTACCCATGTTTCCCCTCTTAAGGACTATTGCAGATAATTCCTAAGGGTACAATGTGCTCTAGATTCTCCTTCTGACATCCTTAGTGGAGTGGTCCTTTCTATGCAATGCTGAACATGGAGTCCCATACTGCTTTTCTACCCCTCCCAAGCATCAGAACAGCGGAACAGTGGGTTGAGGAGAACTGTATGTAACACTCTCTGTATTTCCCTAAACTCACTGATACCAGGGAAGTTAGAGACAATGAACTCATGACTTCTTTGTGCTGGAAAAGCTTTTTCAAAACCAAGACTTATAGTCTTGTGATCTGATTCAACTGTCTCGTGGTCTTGTGAACTCTGACTGCCTTCAATGTGCCCTAGGGCCAGTTAGAGTCCAGGGATACAAGACAGAGATGTCTATCACATTGCTTCTTGCTTGTTCTCTCTCCCATTCCTGCGTCTATCTAGTCAACCCTTGCCCTTTGATCTTTTCTCCTGTCTCCCACCCATAACAGCAAGAATTAACCATGTATGAAGCAACCACTACTTGTCTGACATAATTCTAAGCCCTCCACCACAATTATTACTTTGTTCCATCCCATGATGCGCTATAAGATGGATAGAATTAAAATACACATTTTCAGATGAAAACATTGATACATAGACACTCAGGGGTCAAGTGAGTTTTGTTTTATTCAAAGTTAAAGTATATGCTAATATAAAAAAACACTAATAAAGCTACACCACACCTCTGGTTGTAGAATGTTGTAGGTTTCTAAAAAACAAAACAAAACAAAACAAGGGTGACCCAGGAGTTTCTATAATGATGGAGAGTGACATAGGATTTTTGTTGCCCAGCCCCTTCCTTCCTTGTTGCTTTCAAAACTCTCTTGGCTTATTTTGACTAATTATAACTCTTCTTTCAGTGTTGCATACTAAAGCTATCTCTGTCCATCCTCCCAGATCTCAGATACGGAGGGAGCTTCTAGCCACACTGTTAACTGTGGGATGGAGAACAAACAAACAAACAAAAAAAGGTCGTTCAGCTACTGCCCCATCGCCCCCAAAATGAACAAGAACAAGAAACACTTATTTAAAGACTCATGAAGAAACAAAGGGTAGCAGTGGGTGTTAAGCAACAGTTCAACCCTCCCTACTTCCTCTCTCTCTCTCTGTTGCATCCTCCCCCGCACCCCCACCCTGCCTCACTCCAGTGTACCAACCCTTCTTTATTTCCTTCCAGCGGTCTATAGTATTATTTTAGCTCCTTCAATGATGTTTGTTTGTTTTGGGGTATTTATGAGTAAGTGTGTGCCATGCATATGTGTGTGCATGGGGGAGAGGGGTATGCCTATATGCATGCAGGTGCATGTGTGTTCCCTGATTCAGCTAGGTTGTCTGGCCAATGAGCTTTCAGGAATCTGCCTGTCTCTTCCCCACCCCAAGCCTCCCATGGTGCTGGAGATACAGATGTGTGCTAGAGATATGAATTCAGGTCATGATGCTTACAAAGTAATTACCTGACACACTGAGTCATCCTCCAGCCACATCCTTAATTTGTACTTAAGAAACACTTTATGCCAGCCCACAGATATTGGATTATTTAGTCATGTGGTCAGTGTTATCACCAGAGTTACTGCAAAGCTGAGGAACCCATTGTCTTTGCTGTTGTCACTCAGTCATACACGGCTTGTCTTTGTGACTGTGTATAGTTTGAACTCATGTGAGTATTGCTTATATGAGGATCTTTCTTAATGCTGTGAATATAAATTATCTGAGGCCCTGAATGAAGTTAGCTATTGTATGAGGCTTTAGTCTGCCTCAGTTTGAGCTCTTGTTCTCCTAGGCCCCACTACCTCTAGAGCAGTGACAGTCAGGATAACTCTTTTTGATGGGACAATGTTGATGACTAGACCTACATAAGGTAAAGGAGTGTGGAGAATCTGGTGAGAAAAGAGAAGAGAGCACACAGACGCTTTGAGGTGAAGTGCCCATGGCCTATATGGCGTTCAGAGGAAGAGAAAGAATCAGAAGACAATGACTGAGGTTCAATCTGGTGGGACATGGATGATGGTGACCTCTATGACAGGAGACTGTGTGGCTTCATAAGCTGCAGGGAGACGGTATATGCTCTTCATAGACTCTAAGAAGAGCCATAGGAAATTTTCCTCTATCCAGTTAGAGACCTCCTAGCCCATCAAGTTCTCAAATCCAGGTGATTTCCTGACACCTTCCTATTTGTTTATCCTTTTAAATTCTCTTTTCTAACCATCTCTGTTGTCTGCTCCCAATAGCAGCTTTTGGCAAGTACTTATTCATGGAATGTGTGTTTGTAAAGTCCACCTATAGACACACAATATATTGTCTGATGAAACACAGGTCAACATCTGATACATGGAATGATCTGTTGCTCCACAAGTACCCCAGCTTAACGAAAAAAAAAAGGATGAAGGCTGCCTCTTACAGAGAGTCTATCCACTGTGTTCTATCCATATTAATGACATTCTGTGATATCTGCTCCAAATTCCCTCTTCCTCAGAACTACCAAGATCACTGCAAACAGACTTTACCATGAGTTGTAGTTTGAATATGGCATATCTGTTCCAACCCATAAATTTCATATGATAAAGTCTTAGTTTTTTACCTAATGGCCTTTGGGAAGTGATCCATTACAATGGTTCTAACTTCACCAATGGGTTAATCTTTTGATATATACAAAATCGGATGACCATATTAGGAAGTGACAGAAACTAGGAGATGCACATCTAATCAGGAGACAACAATTACTGGAAGATATGCTGTAGAAAGGGATACCTTGTTTCCAGACTTTTCTGTTCTTTCTCTGGTTACTGGGTACCATGTAGAGAAAATCTGGCCTCTGTCACATGCTCCTTGCCATCGTGTTCCATCTTTCCCAAGGCTTACATCGGTGGAGCCAAGAGTCTCTGAACTAAATCAGTCCTCCTTTGACTTGTGCTACAGCTTCTGCCACAGCAATGGAATCTGAACATACATCATTCATCCTGCATCGGTGATAGCCTTTTCTAGTCTTTGTTTCTCCTTTAGAAGCATGGCCTCGTCTTACTCTTCCCATTTCTGGTCCGCTATATGGAAGTTGGGAAATAAGCCTAGTCAGCTGATGTTGTCGCTGTGAGACATTTCTTCTTTACCTGGATCCTAAGGTTTCTGCAACTATTTGGTCTGCCTCATCAATTTCTTGTTAGCTTATAAGACCCTGTCTCAAATTTTTTTTTGCATCAACATAATTGAAACCACCATTCATATGTACTATCCAGATATCCATAAGTGCTATTTCATTGCACATTATTTGTTATCCACATTTGAAATGAGGAGTTAAGGGTCATTGGATTTCAATAATTTTTTTTCAAGACTAAGTTGGTAGGTTCAAATACACCTGAATCTACCATGTATATACATCATTGGCATACATTCTACCAAGTTTGATCCTAGGCTTATTGTTAGAGGCTGGTCTGATCTTCTACATGACTGAAGGTGTGAAGGCCATCAGGAGTAATTATCTTTCACTTTATGTTTTTCTACACTGTGTGTTTACTATGTTTTAAGCACCTTCTGTGTGCCCTGATAACAGTTCTATGGAACCGAGGTTTTCACAGCCCATCTTGTAGGAAACTTAAAGGCTCATCAAATGAACACAGACCCACCTGGCTCAAATCCACGTCCATTCTACCTCCCCCAATCTGGCTTCTGATTTGCTTACAAGCTCAGCTCTGAACCTGAGCCTTACAGTCCCTGACTTGAATCTTTCTATATCATCAACCTCAATACTTGGTTTTCTTGTTATGATTCCTAACATTTATCAGAGGTCCAGCTAACATAGCAAAATAAAATGTAAAGAAAAAGAGATGGAGAGAGCAATTTTTCCCCTTCTAAAGGACTTTGGAGGCGTATATGTTACCTTTACTTATATTCTGTTGACCTGAACTTCTTGGCATGATCACACTTTACAAGCAGAGAGGGACTGTGTAGTCTATTCTGGTGGTCATCTGCCCTTTTAACCATCAAGAGTTCTGTCCCTATGAGGAAGGCGAAAACAAATATTGGAAAATAGCTAGCAGATTCTGTTGCCACTCTCTGCCTTCTGACAATACCCCTAGACCATACTTTCTCCTTGGAAGGAGAATGCTTCCTTCCAACTGCTTACTTAGTTGGACCAATGTCATCTCAGATTCAACAATTCTAACACTATCCTTGTCTTTTCCCTTTGACATCTTTCTTGCATATCTGCTTTGTACTATTAATTTTCCACTGATAGAGAGCAGAAGCTAAAATCAAATAGCAACACAAGTGAAGGTTATTAGGTGCCTATTTCCTCATTGCCCCTCCTTGCACTATCTCTCAAACTCAGCCCTTCCTTTTCATTCCTATCATATCCTGCTTGGTTCATAGCCTGATGACTACATTAGCCTCATTAAGTTCTCTCTTGTTTCTTTATGGCATATCTGTTTTCTCTATTATCAAAGCTTCTTTTTCTTTCTATACAGCATAGCTGTATTAAAATTACTCCAACACATTATTTTAATCTTAATCCATAAAACTTGAGTAGATCCCTCCACATATATGATAACTCAAATTTAAGGCTGCCCCAAATATCTTCTCTCTCTCTCTCTCTCTCTCTCTCTCTCTCTCTCTCTCTCTCTCTCTCTCTCTGTCACATACACACACACACACACACACACACACACACACACACAGCTCCATCATAATGAAAATCTAGACTCAACGGACATCAAAGCTTGTGAAATTTGAATTCAGAACCCAAGGGCCTGATTTCTCATTTCTCGTATTTCTCGTCTCATATTGCAAAGGAAAGTTTTATACATGTGTCTTATTTCCCCAACTTGGTATTAATTCCCCTGAGGCTCAAACGTGGAGCCTCACACATGACATGCAAATCTTAGTCCCCTTTCAAGATATCTTTGTGCCATAAGCTCTCTCCAAAATTAGATTTTTCTGAAGTTCCCTCCAGTGATAATATAACATTTGAGTCTCTAAAGCATGTAGAAAAATAAATATTGGAGTTCATTGACAAAGAGATTCTTCCTTTCACAACCAAAGTACTTTTAGAAGCAGATAAGCAGATTGAAACCCACTAAGTAGAGGACTTAAAAGCATCTAGCTGTGCTTTATTTGAATTATCCCATAGATAGGCTCTAAGTGGGGTCCAACATGGCCTCAGCATCACTGATTAGTCATAGGGAAGGGCCATGCAATATTTAGAATACATAACCAATTGGTCATGATCAATACCAGGAATGATTCACATTAATTACACTTTGCTAGTTAACAAAGCAGCTCTGCTCATGTTGCATCATTTGCTGCTCCAGGAGTTGATGGGGCCACTTTTGAGGTGGCATAGACTGAGAAAGGCTTTGTTACTTTATTGAGTTTTCCCGGTGTGTAACTAGATGCCCAGTCACACAGCTATCTCTCTAGGAGCACTGTCAGGCCTTTAAACATAGCAGAGAAATCCAGTTCACACCTACATCAAGTTCTGCTTTTTCTTAGAAACGTCATGGTTCAACATGCAACAATATCAGCAGTGCAAAGAGCTGCGTGCAACACTTCCCCTGCAGAGTCCTCGCCTACTCATAGCCACCCTCCTAGATTGCTTTGTCCAGCATTTCCTGAATGACTTTGCTACAGGCATAGTTGTGACACTGGCACCATATTCAACCACTTGTGGTTGCACAACTGCTCCCATACCGAGAAGCTCTCAGCCTGAGCAAATGGCCTTCACATTTGAGAAGTTAGTGGCACAATACAGCCATACTTGAATGTCTTATATCTGATGCATCTCCTACCTAAATTAAATCCAAAGAGTAGAATGACCATTAATCCATAGGACCTGAATTCAAAAAAGCCTTAAGACATGGAGAAGATCTGATGTAGGGGTTAGCTATGAAACTTGAAGGATCCAGTGCAAAACAGAAGTTTGGGGTCTGCTGTTCAAAATTCTTTAAGTATTTGGAAAGCACACAGCCCCAGAAAACCAAGTTCAGCATCCTTTGAGCTTAGCCCATGCACATGCTAGCCCTGAGATGCAAGCTAAGATACTTCAAGTTCCCTTTGTGAACTCTATCAACCCAGCAGGATAATTTATAGGGTGACAGTTGGTGCTGGAGATGTTTGCAAAGTGTGGCTGCAGTGGCAACATTAGCAAAGCTTTATGTTCTCTGTGTTTTCTTCTTGTTGCCCTTCCACTTGCCACTCATTATGCCACCTTTTGCTTTCTGGGGGTTCCTTAGGGCTGTCCTGGTATCCTACTATCCCTGTGGTCCTAACATAGCATCTGATGTATAGTCCTAACATAGATAGCATAGTATTAAGTTAGCAGTTAACAAGTGCTAACTATTGGTAGTCCCTAATTTCCCCCATCCCACCTGTAGTGCCCTAAAACATGTTGACTTGGCTTGTCCATTCCAACTAAATCACCAGTATGTTCCTCCTGAGAGCAAAGCTTCCACTGACTTGAAAGGAAAGAGGTTCATCTTAGCAGTCCTGGGATCCTGCAGCAGCCACTGAGCTGAAGGGCAAAGGCAGATATAAATGCGAGCAACACTGGGCTAATAAATCCATTCATTTTAGGGACTTGCATTCTCAATGGACCCTCTGTACAGACATTAGGCTAACCTGAACCCATGTATGCAGAAAACATGGGTTGACCTTTGGAGCTTACACATAGATAGTTCACATCAAAATAGGCCAGCTGGTTGTTTGTGATTAACAGCTTTTCTGACTGGTCAATTTCCAAGTCATATCCATTATTGAATACATCATGTATCATCTATGACAATCTCAAACACTATTGATCATTAAAGAATCACAGTGAGGGATTTTTTTATATTAAAATATGTTTATCTAGATGCCTAAACTCTGGAAACTAGAAGGTATTCAAGGAATAAAGACCATTAACCTTCACTAGGTCCAAGATATCAAGTGTGTCCCTTTCCTGTCCTTCTGGCCAGGAGTGGAGAAACTTGGGATAAGTTTTTGGATTTATGGGTTGATGAAGTATTGGGACACTACTTTTGGGGTTTGTTTTTGTTTTTCCTGTGGTCTTCAAAGAAATATGTTACATTTTTGGTTTTATCTTTAGAAGGTAAAGTCAAAAATTCTTCCAGGCTCTGGTGAAATTATCCCCTAAATTGATGAGTTTGGGATCTTTTCTGATCACTTCTATCTTTATAGCCTAGAGTATTTGGCACACAATGAGTGTTTAAGCATTTATTGAGTGAGTTAAGTACCGTGCTATATAGACTCTCTTGAAGCAACTTACAAAATAGACTAAGTTCACTAATTTACGAATGAACACATGTATTTATTCAGTTTTGTTTACAAGAACATGGCAGGTTTTCAACTAAGTTTTGGTGGTCATAGCACATAAAACATACCTAGAGTAAGCCAGGTGGTGGTGGCACACACCTTTGATCCCAGCACTTGGGAGGCAAAGGCAGAAGGATCTCTGTGAGTTCAAGGATAGACTGGTCTTCAGAGCAAGTTCCAGGACAGCCAGGACTACACAAAGAAACCCTGTCTCAAAACCATTCCCCCACCCCCAAAAAATACCTAGAGTGAACTTTAAAAAAAAAAAATCCCAAGACAGAAGATGAGCAGTGTCTGAGGAAGTTCCTCAGTGATACTCAAAAGGAGAAGGAACACAAAACAATTCAACAGTGTGATGGTTACTCTTTTCTATTTATATCCTCAGGGTCTGAAGCAGCAGGAAAAGATGCAGACCCGGTGGTAATGAATGGGATTCTTGGGGAGTCAGTTACTTTCCTCTTAAATATTCAAGAACCAAAGAAAATTGACAACATTGCCTGGACTTCTCAATCATCTGTTGCTTTTATAAAACCAGGAGTCAATAAAGCTGAAGTTACCATAACCCAGGGCACTTATAAAGGACGAATAGAAATCATAGATCAGAAGTATGACCTGGTCATTAGAGACCTGAGGATGGAAGATGCAGGAACTTACAAAGCAGACATCAATGAAGAGAATGAGGAAACCATCACCAAGATCTACTACCTTCATATCTACCGTAAGTTATGGCAGCACGGGGCCTTGGATTTACTTTTGATTTGAAGATTTATGATCTAAACCACACCCATATTTCTGATAACAGAGTTTCCTAACTCTTCTTATCCTTATAATTACATAAGCACATCAGTACTTATAAAGGTCTAACTTTACTTCTGGCCTTGACAGACTTTAGCTGTAATCTGTTTTGCAGCAGAATTTGTCCTCTGTTCTTTGTTTTCCTTTCCTATAAAATGTCAATAATCATATTAATCAATTTGTAAGCATTATTATGACATTCTAGTAAGAAACTATATGCAGAGTGGTCTTTATAAGGCTTCTGCTTTTAAGATAATTACAGAATGCATAGGAAAATGCAAAGAACTATGAAAGGATGTGTTCTGTGCCCTTCTCTTGCCCTCTCCTCTGTTATACTAGATCCAAACTCTTAGTCTCATCCCCCGTCTTATACAGACCTTCTGGGGTAGCCTTTCTTCATTGTCTCTCCTGATTCCAAAGAGATAAAATAAGCAGATCCTGGCACACACCTTTGATTCCAGCACTCAGGAGGCAAAGACAGAAGGATCTCTATGAGTTCAAGGCTAGCTTGGTCTTCAGAGAAAGTTCCAGAACAGCCAAGACTAACAAAAAGAAACCCTTTCTCAAACCAACCTCCCATCCCCATCCTCACCCCCCAAAAACTACTAGAATGAAAGAAAAAAAAATACCAAGACACAAAATGAACAGTGTCTGAGGAACTCTTATTTCTGTAAGTATTAATACTTTCAGAAATGCAGAACAGTGTTCAAGGTCAAAAACAGAAAATTGGAACTTTCTTGGAATGTGCCAGCACTTACTTAGGAATGGAATCACTTATATTCCTATAGAATTTAATCACATATATAGCACCGGACAGCATTAATCACATATATAGCACCGGACATCATAAGCAAGGTAGTAGTGAAGCACCATCCCAACATTTTCTTGTCTCAGTTCTGCAGGGCAGAGAACTGTTAGCCCTGACTCCAGCTTTTTCTACCTAACAGTTTTGTGCAGGTGACATCTCGTCCCTGCTGAGAAAATGAAATGAGATTTAGTTTTCACCACTATGGCTGTACCAATACCTACCCCAACGGGTGGCACACACACACACACACACACACACACACACACACACACACACACACACACGTCTCTCCGAAAATAGGTAAATAATGATACTTTTCTTGTGTTTCGGCTATTTTGGAATATTCAGAGCCTACTGTTGTAGAATAGCTGGGATAAAATGGAGACATCCTGCCCAGGCTGTTATTGACTGTGCTTTTTTGTTGGCATCTAGGCATCTGGGACTGGGATGATTATAAATCTAGGTGATGATGTTTGGATTTGTCTTTGTTGGGTGGGTGGCTTGTTCCTTGTTTTCTGTTTCCTCTCTGGATTTTCAGAGAGTGTGGTAGCTCTATGTTTTAGTAGGACATTTTCTTTGGATCTGACATTTATAGCCACTGGAGGTTCTCAATAAAAGATGTTTCTGGGTATTGGGAGCTAACACTTAGGACCTGTGATAGGTTAGGAGTATGAAAGTGTTCATAGGAGAGAGAAGAAGAGTGTTTAGCCAGGATCTGTTTATTTCATCCCCTTGGAATCAGGGAGACAGTAAAGTGAGGTCAACCCACAGGGTCTTCTCTAGATACTGGGGATGAGACTGGGAAGTTGGATCTAGAGGAACAGAAGGAAACAGGAAGATATACAGGCTCCTATCTGCTTCTGGGCAGGAATGATCTGGGTTAGCAGGGAGTGCCTGCTGAAGATGAGGGCTGGGATAAACCAACAAGTGGGGAGAAGGTGGGTAGAAAGGGAAGATCTGTGGAACCACAATAGATGTGGGATTGGGGATGTGCAGGAGTGGGGACATTAGAAGGAAGGCTGCAGCAGGTGTTCTGTTGCAGAGCTAGGGATGAAGCTGGAGCTTTAGATTTGTAGGAGAGGAAGCCTTCTGTTAGCTTACATGTTTCCCAGGCCTGCTTGGGTGGTGTGTTCACAAGGAACACTGGTTTTGGGGACTTGTTTACTGGAATGAATTGGGGGAAGGAAGGTTGGAGTAGAAGATAGAGGTCCTCAAAGAGAAAATTAATAAGTCCACAAAATCCAAACAAACAGTGGAAAGAAGTGAATAAACTGTATAAGACTTGAAAATGAAAATAAAATCAATAAAGAAAACTAAAACCGAGAGAATTCTAGAAATGAAAATTTTAAGAATTTGAACAGAAATTACAGAGGTAAACTTCACCAACAAAATATGAGAGATGGAAGAGAGAATATTAGGCATTGAAGATACAATAGAGAAAATGAATATATCAGTCAAAGAAAATGTTAAACCAAAAAAAAAAAGTCCTAACAAAAAATACAAAAAATTTAGGACACTAAGAAAAGACAAAACCTAAGACTAATAGAAATATAGGAAGGAAAAGAATTCTACCTCAAAGGCCCAGAAAATATTTCAACAAAATCATAGAAGAAAAATTTTCTCACCTAAAGAAGATAGATGCCTATAAGGTATATGAAGCATATATAACAACAAATAGATTTAACAAGAAAATAAACTCTCCTTGGCACATAACAGTCAAATCACAAAGCATACAGAACAAAGAAAGAATATTAAAAGCTACAAGGGGAAAAGGCCAAGTAGTATATAAATGCAGACCTAGAATGATACCTGATTTCTCAGTGAAGACTCTAAAGGCCAATAGAGTCTGGACAAATGTGCTATAAACTCTAAGAGACCCCAGAGGTCATCCCTGATTACTATACCCACCAAAATATCCAACATCCTAAATGGAAAAAATAGGATATTCCATAATAAAGCCAAATTTAAACAATATCTGTCTACAAATCCATCTATAGAAGATGACAGGGCGGAAAATTCCAACCAAAAGAGTTTAACTATACCAAATAAAAACAAAAGGAATAAACAATCTCAAAGCAGAAAAATCAAAAGAAAAAAGAACACACATATACATAACCAACAACAATAACAACAACAAAATAACAGGAATTAACAATCATTGGTCATTGTCCTATCTCAATATCAATGGTCTCAGTCCCCCAATAAAAAGGCACAAGCTAACAGAATGGATATGATAATAGGATCCATCCTTCTGCAGCATCCAAGAAATACACTTCAATATCAAAGATAGACATTACCACAGAGTAAAGGATTGCAAAATGGTATTGCAAGCAAATGGATCTAACTAACAAACTGGTGTAACCATTTTAATATCTAACAAGACAGATTTCAAACCAAAACTAATCAAAAGAGATGGGGAAGGATACTATATATTCATCAAAGGAAAAAAATCCACCAAGAGGATATTTCAATTGTTAATATCTATGCCCAAGACACAAGGGCATCCAGGTTTGTACAAGAAACACTACTACAACTTAAATCACATACTGAACCTCAAATATTGATAATGGGAGATTTCAAATCCCCACTGTCAGCCAGCCAAAAACCAATGGAGAAATGCTAGCACTAACAAACATTATAAACCAACTGGACCTAACAGATATTAATACAGTATTTCACTCAAACACAAAACAATATATGGACATCCCTTCTCCCTAGGGTCACTGGCTACTGGCCCATAAGGACAAAGAGAGCAGAGTCAAAGATTAGAGTTTCAGACACCCCCATGAATACAAATGGAAATGATACCATTCCAGGACCAGCTTGGGGAAGACAGATCAAGTTTATTGGGGTGAATACATGGTTATATAGTTTGGGGTATAGGGGTAGGGATATCCAGGGTGGGCAAAGGTCATTGGCTGAAGGTTGTGGTACTGAGATGCCTCATTAACATGGGGAGGCACTCCAGGCATCTCAGATGGTTCTTGAATAGGTTCTTATTGAGAGAAAAGAAGCTGAACCTGTAATCTAACCATGGCTACATGACATTCTAGAGGTATGGGGGTTTCAAACTCCCCAGACAAGGTCGGAGAAGGAGAAGCCCTGCTGATAAAGGGAGTCTGCCTTATTGCGCTGAGCTCAGGGTTTTCCCATAACATCAGACTTCAACCTTAACAGAGCAACAAGAATATACATTCTCTGCATTTCGTGGAATCTTTCTTCAAAATTGTCCACATACTCAGACACAAAGCAAGTCTCAGTAGATACAAGAACATTGAAATACCTCCCTGCATCCTATCAGTACGCTGTGGATTAAAGCTGGATAGCAACACCAACAGAAGCATCAGAAAGCTTATACACGCGTGAAAACTGAAGAACTCTCAACTGAACAGAAAATATGTAGAGACAGAAATTTAAAAAGAAATCAAAGACTTCCTAGAATTCAGTGAATATGAATACATACCCAAACTTATGGGACACAAAGAAAATGTCTCCAAGAGGCAAGTTCATAGAACTACGTGCTTAAATTAAAAAAGAAAAAAGAAAATGTTTTGAGAGATCCCATAATAGCAACAAGCAACTTAACAGCACACCTGAAAGCACTAGAACATAAAGAAGTAATCACACACAAAAGGAGTAGATGCCAATAAATGATCAAACTCGGGCAGAAATCAATAAAATTGAAACAAAAAAAAACAATACAACGAATCAATAAAACAGAGTTGGTTCTTTGAGAAAATCAACGAGACAGAGAAGCACTTACCCAAACTAACTAAAAGGCAAAGAGTGAATATCCAAATTAACAAAATCAGAAAGGAAATGGAGGACATAAGGAGAGATACCAAGGAAATTCAGAGACTCAAAAGAACATACTTAAAAACCTATACTTCACTAAACTGGAAAATTTAAGGGTAATTTTCTTGATGGATACTAGTTACCAAAGTTAAATCAAGATCAGATAAAAAATTTAAACAGATTTATAACTTGGCGGTGAAATAGAAGTAGCCATTAAAAGTCTCCCAACCAAAACAACAACAACAACAAAAACAGTTCTAGAAATCTACCAGATTTTCAAATAAGAGTTAAAATCAATAATCCTCAAATTATCCTACAAAATAGAAATAGGAGGATTACTGCCTGTTGTGTCCGGCCAGCAGACCACAACC
Organism: Mus musculus; assembly: GCF_000001635.26. NCBI lineage: Eukaryota > Metazoa > Chordata > Mammalia > Rodentia > Muridae > Mus > Mus musculus. Next base: position 171,857,187 of record NC_000067.6, read on the forward strand.
TGGGTTCTAGCCTGGAAAGGCATTTTGGAAACCTGGAAGAGAAGAGGGGCTAGGTGGCGAGAGAAAAGAATGTAGCCAAGACAGTTACTCTGATCAAGGCTCAAATTTTATTGTTGCGACACTAGTTATGAAGGAAGGGGGAGGGGACCCGATTCCCGCCGAATAATCTCGGGTCCAGTAGAAAGGTGCACGTGTGTGGCTCCTCAGGTTCCAGCAGTGGGCGTGGCAGAACGAATGAGCAGGAAGCTCCACCCCGAGCAAGCAGGTTTCAGGCTGGGGGAGGGGAGACTACATCTCCTCCCTTTTATTAACAAAATTTTAAAAAAAGAAAAAGCTGGCCTGAGGGGGGAAAAATTATCTATGCTCAATAGTTCTGCCTGGAATCTAGGGCTAAAGAAAAAACTTGCTTCACTGGGATTCTTTAACTTTTCTTATGGTAAACTGTATCTGGCTTAAGACTGTCCTTTCTAGTAAACAACTAACTGAAAGGCCTGGAGCTGTAGGCTCTGACTTTATAATGCTAATTAGTACTTGGTAGGTAACTTTCTAGTTGAATTTTAAGTAGGGCGTTGGAACTCTGGCTAAGTTTGACTGAACAAATGTGAAATACACTATAATAACACTAAGTTGATATTTCTCCGCTTTTTTGGATGATAGGTGGGAAACAGGGAGAAGGAGTTCGACCGGCTCTTGTAGTACAAGGCCAATTGGCTTTTTTATTTGGGTGGGAGGCAGTGAAGGGCTTGCCCTTTCAATAGTACGTCTCCAATCTCTCTCCCCCCTATTAATTAAGTTAAATAAGGCAACGCTTAACTGAGGTGATCAAATGATTTTCTCATCCGTAGATGAGTGGGCTTTTAACCTTGGCTTGGGTGGACATGGACCCGATTCCTCCCGTGGGTATTTAAGACCCACACATGTGGCTCTCGGTACCTTTTGGGGAGGCGAGGTAGAGCCGGAAAATATTTTTTATTTTTAACCAAAATATGATACCAACCTCTTTTAAACCGGGTTTATCTCACAGGAAACTCAGAAATGGTCAAGCCGGACCTTTCCTTGCAGTACCTCTGCACCAAGCGATGCCCATACTGAATTTGTACAATCACAAACCAGTATGCACAGTTCTGAGTGCTGTGCAGCTCCTAAAGGAGAATTATCAACCTCAGAATTAGCAAAGCCTAAGCAAGAATTATGTCGTTAGTAACACCACGATTTGTGGCTAAAATAGGAGCTGGAAGTCGTTCCTCCTCATCCCTGTTTTTTCCACAGCCTATTGAGCTAAGGACACCTTGCAGTAACAGCAAGGGTGAAAAGCCAGAGGTCAGCTAAGGGACTAAGCCTGTCTATCAAAATAAAAACCAATCTTTATTAATATAGAAATATCTACTTTTCTAGCCCTCTTGGTAAACCTAATTTTTAACTCAGACTGAAAGCCACATGCTGGAAATGTCCTTGGAAAGGAGATAACAGCAGCCACCTGTGTGCTCTAGGGGGGCGGGGATGCACATCCGCTGGTCCGCTTCGAGAGTGTTGATTTACCTGCTTGAAAGACAAAATCCATTCCTCTGTTGAGGGGCATCTAGGTTCTTTCCAGCTTCTGGCTATTATAAATAAGGCTGCTATGAACATAGTGGAGCATGTGTCCTTCTTACCTGTTGGGGCATCTTCTGGATATATGCCCAGGAGAGGTATTGCTGGATCCTCCGGTAGTACTATGTCCAGTTTTCTGAGGAACCGCCAGACTGATTTCCAGAGTGGTTGTACGAGCCTGCACTCCCACCAACAATGGAGGAGTGTTCCTCTTTCTCCACATCCTCGCCAGCATCTGCTGTCACCTGAATTTTTGATCTTAGCCATTCTGACTGGTGTGAGGTGGAATCTCAGGGTTGTTTTGATTTGCATTTCCCTGATGATTAAGGATGTTGAACATTTTTTCAAGTGCTTCTCTGCCATTCGGTATTCCTCAGGTGAGAATTCTTTGTTCAGTTCTGAGCCCCATTTTTTAATGGGGTTATTTGATTTTCTGAAGTCCACCTTCTTGAGTTCTTTATATATGTTGGATATTAGTCCCCTATCTGATTTAGGATAGGTAAAGATCCTTTCCCAATCTGTTGGTGGTCTTTTTGTCTTATTGACGGTGTCTTTTGCCTTGCAGAAACTTTGGAGTTTCATTAGGTCCCATTTGTCAATTCTCGATCTTACAGCACAAGCCATTGCTGTTCTGTTCAGGAATTTTTCCCCTGTGCCCATATCTTCAAGGCTTTTCCCCACTTTCTCCTCTATAAGTTTCAGTGTCTCTGGTTTTATGTGAAGTTCCTTGATCCACTTAGATTTGACCTTAGTACAAGGAGATAAGTATGGATCGATTCGCATTCTTCTACACGATAACAACCAGTTGTGCCAGCACCAATTGTTGAAAATGCTAACAGAGGAATGGATACAGAAAATGTGGTACATCTACACAATGGAGTACTACTCAGCTATTAAAAAGAATGAATTTATGAAATTCCTAGCCAAATGGATGGACCTGGAGGGCATCATCCTGAGTGAGGTAACACATTCACAAAGAAACTCACACAATATGTATTCACTGATAAGTGGATATTAGCCCCAAACCTAGGATACCCAAGATATAAGATATAATTTGCTAAACACATGAAACTCAAGAAGAATGAAGACTGAAGTGTGGACACTATGCCCCTCCTTAGATTTGGGAACAAAACACCCATGGAAGGAGTTACAGAGACGGAGTTTGGAGCTGAGATGAAAGGATGGACCATGTAGAGACTGCCATATCCAGGGATCCACCCCATAATCAGCATCCAAACGCTGACACCATTGCATACACTAGCAAGATTTTATTGAAAGGACGCAGATGTAGCTGTCTCTTGTGAGACTATGCCGGGGCCCAGCAAACACAGAAGTGGATGCTCACAGTCAGCTAATGGATGGATCATAGGGCTCCCAATGGAGGAGCTAGAGAAAGTAGCCAAGGAGCTAAAGGGATCTGCAACCCTATAGGTGGAACAACATTATGAGCTAACCAGTACCCCGGAGCTCTTGACTCTAGCTGCATATATATCAAAAGATGGCCTAGTCGGCCATCACTGGAAAGAGAGGCCCATTGGACTTGCAAACTTTATATGCCCCAGTACAGGGGAACACCAGGGCCAAAAAGGGGGAGTGGGTGGGCAGGGGAGTGGGGGTGGGTGGATATGGGGGACTTTTGGTATAGCATTGGAAATGTAAATGAGTTAAATACCTAATAAAAAATGGAAAAAAAAAAAAGAAAGACAAAATCTCGGACAGTGAGAAAGTAGGAAAGCAGAACTTCTTTTGGGGAACTCTAGGTACTTTATTTAAATGCAAATTGTAAAGCTGAGGCTAGTCTCCGGCCTCCTGTCGGGAGCTGGCTCAGAGAGTAGCTTTTTTCGGAGCCTGAGTCCTCAAGCTGACTTTTAAGCAAAAGAGGAATTTTAGTCCTCAAGGTGATACTTTAGAAGATTTAGAATCTGTGTTCATCTAACAAATTAATTTATCTGGCAGCCACTGCGCTCTATCTTCATCTCGTGAAAAAACACAAACTGAGTCCCTACCGCAAATTAGAACTGGATCTGGACCCTTCTATTCGTTAGTCAGGGGGTCCTTCTATTTTACCAATGTATTAAGTGACCAATTGCTCTTTAATAGCTTTTTCCACTAGCTGTAAGGCCAGCAATCCTTCTGAGGTTAGGGATCTAGGGGAAGTGGGGGATGTGCTCTGAATTAACTTTGCTAGGTAATTTAGAATATAGGAATCTCTAACATTGGACTGAATATTAGACCAGTCTGAGATTGAGTTAGAATGGCTGGTCACACTGAAGAAAAGAGAAAAATCATTATGACTCTATTAAATGACTAATTTTACTAAGTCTGAATATACAGTCTCTGATGTACTATTGCCATAAAGTTAAAAGGCTAGAAGCTAGTCTAAACTGGAAAAATGACAAGTAAGGATGGATCTAAAACATGAATTTAATTTAGTTTTTTAGTCAATTCAATCAGGACATGAGTCAACTTACCTACCAGCTCGTCACACGAATTTACTAATATGCTTCTGCAGCGTTCTGTGGAGAAAACCTGTTTTTCCCTTTTCTAATAAGGTAGCTGTTTTAGGATCAATCTATAAGCCAATAAGTAGATCCCTTTAAGATACTATAAAGCATTTATTAAACTCTTTGACATTAAAATATTAGATTTTGAAAATAAAGGTAAGACTTTAATAGTGTGCATGGGAATGCACTAAATAGCATGCACGGGGATACAATTTCTCTCTTTTTTGTCTTTTAAGAAGTTAAAGTTTTAAAATTTTACAATACCTAAACTTTTGAATTAATAACTAGTTGACAAAACATTTTAAATACTTGGCTGTAAAGGGCAGTGACTAATTGCACTTTCAATCAATTTTCTTAAGGAGCAGTTGTAACTAGAAGGCTTGCAAAGTTATTAAGAGTCACATGAGCATAATTTATTTATTAACTAGAAATATGCATAAGCAATTGTAAATTTGAGAATTAATAGTATCTGAGGGATGAACAATTTAAGCAATTGCGAGCTCAGAGATATGGCATTGACTATTAATATACAAATTAAGGTTTGATTGTTCAGCATTTTAAAACACCATCTACAGCACACAACTAGATTATTTGTGCTGGAACAGGGGAAACTGTGTCTTAAGACTCCGCCCCACAGAAGCTAGTTGGGCCCACATGGGCCAACGATTGGCTGGGAGGATGAGAAAAATGACTTTACAATAATGTTTTCTTTTTGGCCAAAGAATTGTTTTGGGCACAACCAATTTTAATTACCAATTAATAACAATTATAAAAGCTTTATTTTTTGTAGAAACTTTTGTAGTAAACTAAAACCCTAAGTAATAAAAGGATATTGTCTCTGAATCTTTTGGGTGAGAGCAAGGATTTAAGGTAAACTTTAAGAAGCATTAGTTAATAAAATACTTTTCACTTAAGAAACAATATACACTGAAAGATTAAAACTCTTGGTTTCTTGTATAGAAGCAGAAACAATAAAATTTTTTCTTACATAATGTAAAGTTACATTAGCCATACCTAGAGGCAAAATTTTCTAGTGATTACAGTTCACTAGAAGCAAAACTCTTTGAATTTAAGCATTATTTTAAACATCTGAATAGATCTGTAACACTGTTAAAAAGAATTTCTTTTGAACACAGGGAAAAATCTTTCTCAGGCACTGTTTGCAAAACAAAAGAAAGGCCACAAGCTGCTCTGGGGCTGCCCAGAGCCCTGCATTGACTCAAACGTAAAATACCTTTTAATCTGAGCATCTTGGCCCTCCTGTAATAAGGACAGATTCTAGAGAAACAATATAACTGTCTACGCCTCTAATTTATGATACTCTTTCTTAAGATGACTTACAGTTAAAACGTTCTTCACAACTTTAGTGTTGTGAAAAAATTGCCCGTACTGCAGTTTCCTGCCAGGCAGCAACTATAACCAAACTGTTTGTCTAATCTATTTACAAAGACAAACATAACTAGATAACTCTGTCACAGTTTTGTATGAAGTGAGCTGTATGAGCGCTCTCATAAGATGATTACTCTTGTAATTATCTTAATTACAGTATACAGGTGAATTAAAGATCTTAAATTTGAAATCAAACTGCAAGCTGCAGTCAATGGAACAATAGCAGTTTTAACCATAATTTTTAAGTTTTTTGTGCAAGGTTAGGATAATACCTATAACCTTGGGAAAGCAAAACCCAAGTTTAAAACAATTTATTATCTTTAAAATCAATATTAGAAGCATTACTATCATATTACGAAGTTTGGATGTCAATTAATACCTATGAATACCTATTAAAGCAAGCTTTAATGCTTTAATAAAGAGACATTGCTTTAAATCTTATTTTAAATTTTACTATTTAGGATACGAACCACATTAATTATTACCTAAACTAGAAATATCTTTAGAGACCCAGCCACTTGGCCTGCTTTATGCCATGTGTCGGAAGGACTCTAAACTTGAGTTATCAAATTTAACACTAACCATCTGTAGCAATGTAACAATTATTAATCTTAACCAACAACTTATGAGCTGATTGTGAAAACACTCAGAGCACATTACCAATAAAAAAGAACCAAATGAAGCAGTTACATTTAGACCAATCAGAGAATAATAATTTTTGTAGCTACAATCATAAAATAAAAAACACTTTACCATTGTCAAACACATTAATCATGAACCATTTATTAGCTTTTTTACTCTGAAACTTAGAGGCTGTGCACTCGCCCTTATTTCCTAAAACGAACAGTTTTTCCAGCAGGGGCCCTCTCGCCACGTGTCTGATTCCTGGCTGAAACACGTGGCAGCTCTCGGCTTTGCAGATAAAGTTTTTTATACCATCTTTATTATCCAACACAAAACATAGAACATTCATTCATACAGACTGGACACGAACATACATGAATTGAACACGAGAACAGATTGGTGCACCGGACATTAGACAAGACACAAAAGGGAACAGAGTACTCCTGCTATAAGGCCCAGAGAGATATTTCTCTCTGCTTTTTGGGACATTTTCCTCCCTTATGATGCATTTTTTATTAACTGGGGCAATCCGCCTATTCCTTTTAATAAACCCTTTCTTTTCTCACACCTCATGTAGCTTCGGAGAGCTACGGCCTACCGCCTGATACCCAGCTCCTCACTGCTGAACCTAAGTGAACCAGCGCTCGGGTTTAATGCTGTCTCAGCTTAGCCCATACCTTCTCCGGTATGAATTTCCCTTATCCTTTATTTTATGGAGCTCCGAACCAGCAGCGTCTCTTCCAAAAATCCTTTGCCGTTTCTCAGTCCCACGTTGGTTCGCCAATTGTTGTGTCCGGCCAGCAGACCACAACCTGGGTTCTAGCCTGGAAAGGCATTTTGGAAACCTGGAAGAGAAGAGGGGCTAGGTGGCGAGAGAAAAGAATGTAGCCAAGACAGTTACTCTGATCAAGGCTCAAATTTTATTGTTGCGACACTAGTTAT